>NC_088200.1:47080033-47427533 GCF_028769735.1 Zonotrichia leucophrys gambelii | reverse complement strand
AGTATTGCTGTGACTACTTGCCCAGTGTTGTTGATGCTTCTTTTTTTTTTTTTAATTTAATTTTTTTTTTATTTGAATGAATCCACGCAAGAGCTAATTCACACAGCCTGGAAAGTTCAGCCTTAACAGGTATTCACAAATATATGAGCTTTTATAATAGGCAGTTGTGATTATTTAAAAAGGTTTGGCGGAGATTTTTTGGTGTGACAGTGTAGCCATAAGTAGCTCATGTGAGTAGAGGGTGTCTAAATCAGCATGTATTAAGTAAAACAGAGCCTATACGGATTCTGGATATGTTCTTGTAATAACTGCTGGAATGTCAGTAGTGAAATACAGTGTCTATTGAAAGTAGCTACTTATGGAAAAAGGTGCTGAATATTTGGGGAGGTTCCAGAGACAAATACTTAGAACATCATGATCTTCCTTATGGTAGAAGACAGGAATTGGATGTATTTAGCTTAGCAAGTAGAAGGTTTAGGAGTGATTTGGTGTTTGTTTCTGAATATGTGAGAGCTGACAGGTTCAGTATTGAAAAGAAAGATAATTTACGGCTTATGACAGAGGGCCAGGACTCAACAGATCTGAATTTTAGTTTTTTTCATTAACTTCTTCTCAGGCCTCAGGCAGATTACTCAGGCTGTGCTTAACTCAATTTTTGCATCACTTATGTAAAGTTAAGCGCACTAAACAATAATATTTGGTCTCAAGGAAAGAATCTTCAAATATTCTCCTGACTTTCTTAGGTCCTCTAAAGAAGCATAGAAATTAAGTTATTCAGTTATTTCTGTGGTTAACTATATCCCAGTCCTTTTGTTTCTGTGTAAGTAAAGAAGGATCTGCTAATCCTCCTATGCCGCAATTCCCCTCCCTCGTCTACTGATTACTTGCAAAGCACAAAGTAACCCTGTGTTAAGTAACACCCTTCTCCAGAACCCTTGGCCATTAGTGAATGGTTAATAACCATTGCAGTGCAGAGGATATTAGTGCCTCATGTAGAGGATCTGCAGGGATATGATTATATGTTCTGCATTGGATTTATTAATTTTTGGATAAACTATAATTCCCAGGATGGTATCCACCATTGGAATTAAAACAAGAAATTGGGAAAATTCTGAATAGTTTGGCTGTGTTGAGTGCTTTTCAATTCTAATTTTTCAAAGTTTAAGAAAGAGGAAAACATTTTTTTTTGCAACAATAAAATTGAGACCACTGATCTTTCTGTTTACTTGTACTTCTTAATGTAACGTGTTGGGTTTTGTAATTTAAATATTTGGTGATTTGGAAAGATTAATCCTTCCATTTCATTCTTTTTTGTCCAGCACACTGGAATGTGACTGTGACAATAGCAAACTAGAGACTTGTGCTCTGCCAAAATTAGAAATAACAATGATGGCTGCTGCTTAGTGCATCAGATTAATTTATTATAGTGCAGCGAGCCTAATTTAAGCAACCATTCACCTTCAAAATTGTCCCATTTTTAGACTGTAAAATATTAGAGCTTTGTTTATTTGGCTAGGCTTTCTCATCCAACTTTTCTTTGAATATATAATTACATGCATTCAAAATGCCAAAACTGTCAGAAGCAATAAGTCTAAAATCTTGCTGCCTTATGCCTTTCACAGAATTGTGTGGAAAAGTGGATTTCTTCTCCAAGACCACACATGCATCTTTCCTGTGTTGGCTCATTGATGGAAACAGACTGTGACAAATCAACTTCCCCTGTAGTTACAGAAACTCAACGTGCAAATATATATATATATATATTTTAGTGTGTGTTGTGTTTCTTTGTTGTTCTTTTGCCACCCCCAGCTATGGAAAGGAGCAGGAAGTCTTCAGTCATATATTCTGTCCAGTTCTTGGGCTGCCCTGAAGTGCATAAGGGTCTGGAACTCAGCCACTGTTCCTGTTATTAACCAGGATTTTTCCCTCAAAAGAATCAAAGGAGAAAACCTGTGGCAAAGTAAAACTACTTACCTATGTGGGTAACACAGATTGGCTCTTTCTGGCTGTATGAAAAAACAGGAAGTCAATTTGAGAATAAAGTGCTGCATGGTACAGAGGTAAGATAGGATAAATAACCTGCAGGATGTGCACTGGAATAGCAGTGCCAACTTTTTGTCATCCTCTTCTTTGGGCTCCCTCCTCTCTGACACGATGAGTAGAAAACAAATGCCCTAATGTGGAAAACCAAGGATTCTTAGCCTAATATTCATCAATCTAATTAACAGCTAGGGCAGAGAGTTGAAGACTACCTTCAATTACATTCCTTATGCGTTGCTAGCTTGGAGTTATGGATGTGTGATAAAGTCTCATATTTTTCTAAGTGCTTTTGGCTTCATCCCCAGTTTAGTAGGGCCCCTGACATTTAATCTCTGATTCATTCTCACACAAAATGCTTTGTTTGGTGTTGCGAGTGATGGATGAAAGTGGCATTAAAAAAAAAGCAAAACAAAGAGAGCTCCAACCAACTCAATAACTAAAAATCATTCAAATATACTGAACAAGAGAGGATTAGAAATGACCAGCTGGCTGAAATTTAATTGGAAGGGTTTGGTTAATGTAAGTAAATTTGCCAAGATTTAATCTTCTGTTAGGTCATCTGTTTCCTCCTAACTAAACATATCTTGGGTATTTATAGCCATGAATGAATTATTATTCCTTACCATCTCCAAAACTTATTTAAATGTCAGTCATGAGTGAAAATAAGGAAAACTCTAACGTAATCTCCTGACATCAGATGGAAACATGTGAAGGGAAAACATTTTCTGTTTTGCTTTTCCAGAGAAAAATAAAGTTTAACAACCTTCCTTCCTATTTAACATTAAAAAAAATCCCAGCCCAAAAACCTTCACAGAGACATATTTCACACTGCTAAATGTTAATGAGGTATTATGCATTGCTAAACTCAGCTGTATAAAAATATGTTGTGTCAGTAGAAAAATCTGTAGTGAGGAAGTTGCTTACTTCACTTGGGTGAAGGAAAATGTTCCCAATCACTACTTACTTACAAAAGAAAGCTTGTAGCCTTGTTCTGTTTCTGGTCTGCAGGTCAAATAGCTATGCAAACAGTTTTACTGTATTCATCTTTGTGGAACATTTGGACCACTTGAATCACATACCTTTTCTGCAGAACCAGCCTCTAGTCTTTTACGAGCACAGACACAATAAAATCAGCAAGAATGTTGTCAAGTAATTCAATGGTTGCCAACTTAATTTCATATACTGAATGACACTGGTTATGCTATATTTAATAACACTGCTTATTCTTCAAAGTTGCTATATTGAAGATTATTAAAAATTGCTGCTCAATTAATTGACAGTTTGCTAATCTTAGTTGTTTTAAATAGAGATATAATTATTTATTTATGGTTGATTATACATTAAATTGTTATAGTGTCCTTTAGCATATGCAACTACACTAAATATGCCAACCTACCAATCTTTTGTAAGAATTATTCATGTTTTTTTATTATTCTTCCCTGTTGACTCCAAATTTTACTGATTTCTTTCTTTGATGGAAACACATTATAGTCTTTGCATGTTCCTTGGTGTGTTTTGCTTCCTTGCAGTGATGCTGATTTTAAAGTTGAATTGCCTTTCTTTTCAGGAGATGATGAGGCACTCTATGGAAACGCTTTCCTATCTCTAGTACTTTATATTGCCTAGAATGAGAACGTTATCTACCAATTAAATACATATTATGAAATGCAAAGCTTTTAGTATTTGAAGCTGTGCAAACAATAGTGAAGATTTCTGGACTAGATGCTTTAGGGCCTTGTGTGTAAATTAGCTTCAGCTAAAGATAATTTCAGGGCAGTTAGAAACATCTCAGAGAAATTATCCCAGCTGTCAGTGTTCAAAACAACTGGAATTGCAACCTGAACATGGAGTTGCTTCTAAGTGCTGTTCACTTTCAACATATATTTAATTGTTTTTACAGAATGTATGAAAGGAAAATGGAAGGACAGATGCAATTGGAATATTAGCCCAAATATTTATTGCTACATCTCCCTTTTACAATAAACTGAACTTGCCTAAGTTTTGGATACTGAATAGCCATACAAACCGAGAGGTCAAAAGGAAAACAACCCTCTGAATCAGATATTCTGGCCCATAAGGCATTCCTTTACCTCTCTTGGAGCAACTTCACTTTCTTCTTTTGATTCATGCTCGTCATCACATATGTGCACAATGTTTCTCGTATCAGCAGAGAGAACAGTCTCTGCACCTCTATTGATTACTGTACTCCTAGCCTCAGGAGAATCACTTGTCATCTTGTACAGACTATGATGTTTACTGCTGCAGAAGGAAAAAGTCTTCACTGTTGCAAAACAGTTTCCATTGATTTAAGGCTATAGCATTCTAGCGCCACACTGTTAAATAAACTATAGGGCTTTTACTTTTAAATGTTCAGAATGTGCTCTCAAATTTTTGGCATAGAGTACAGATCCCTTCTCTTAAGCATTTCTCATTTGCTGGCTTTGCCAATGACATTACCAGAGAAGAAGACTTGTCCTACTGCTGGAACAACACTACTATTCCTGCCCAATGAAGGCCATGATCCTTCTTTAACTGGCTGGGATTTGGGACGCTGACAGCAAAAAGATAGTATTTTCTTGTTTGTACAAGTGCTGCACCCCTGAATCCTACAATTCTCAACAAAGACTGAAATTAAAAGAAGCAAGAGAAGACAATTCCCTCTGTCCCCAAAACTCACCAACAAAATATACACACCAGTTTCCCACTTGAAAAGTATAATTCTGTGCTGGTAAACAAACAATTCCTCTTCTATTAGTGTCTATTAACAAAAAGAAACATTACATCTTTGAGCTGATAGCAAGAGGTGTTACGAAGGCACAGAAAATTAAAAACCTAAATTGCAATAAAATTTCAGACAGAGGGAAATTATTAATGGCTTCTCCATTTTTTAGTAGAATATTTCCCTTTTTTCATTCAGCAAACATGTTCACAAACAACAGTGAGGAACAAAAGCTGTGATTTATGTATATGGACAGGTATACATGCACCCCTGACCTCCTGCCTCCTTTCTCGCCCTCAGCACCAGAAGCAATTTATGGAGAACACTCTAAATAAACATTAAGGAGTCAAGGCCACAAACTGACAGCAAGGAAAATCAATGGCTCCAGAAACCAGATAGTAGGTTCAATAAAAGAGATTAGGCATCACAAGCCAGTGTGGGCACTTAGAGGTAAATGTGACTTACACTTCATCTGACAGGGCTCTCTCATCATCAGGATAAAAACTGTCATAAAAACAGAAACACTAAGGAGCCAGTGGAAGATGCTCCTTGGCTGCAAACACTAAATGCTGACCTCTGAATGAAGGGGATTTATACTGAGGCCAGAGGGAATTCACAATTGCTTTTCCAGAGTCATCTCACACACCTGTGCCTTTGCCCATAGGAATTGTTTCAGGTATATATTTGGAGAACTCTCTGGGTTTTCTTTGTTTGTTTTGCTTTCCTGAATTATTCTTCAAATCCCTTCCCTACCCTCACTGAGTTAAATCTCCCTCTGTAATTAACCTGCATAGCTACAACCTACACTGGGATGGTAGCTTCAGCTGAAATCAGTTCAATGAAGTCAGTTTCTACAGCACTCTCAGCAGACTGTAATCTCCCATAAAATGGGGCAGCTCCAGATTCAGCATGGAATCCTTCATGTGAGCCTACTCTCTGAGCTGTATTGGATGACTAGAGGAGCCACCCTTATCACCCAAGCAGCATATGTCTTACATTTTCATGCACTGGGATGCTTCCTTTTAACAGATCATAAATGTTAATGTTTTACTATCTATGATCATTCACTCAGCAGTGCAAATCTAAAGCTGAATGATAGCTACAGCCCATATACTGTAAAGACCACAACAGAATTTAATACTGTGATTATACTGGGATTTGCCTGATTTTCCTTCCTAGCCATTTTCCAAATGGATAGAAGCCTTCTGTTTCGTCAGAAACTCATTTGTGAAACCTTTAGCTTAGTTTTAGTAAGTCCTTCCTTCCTTCCTTCCTTCCTTCCTTCCTTCCTTCCTTCCTTCCTTCCTTCCTTCCTTCCTTCCTTCCTTCCTTCCTTCCTTCCTTCCTTCCTTCCTTCCTTCCTTCCTTCCTTCCTTCCTTCCTTCCTTCCTTCCTTCCTTCCTTCCTTCCTTCCTTCCTTCCTTCCTTCCTTCCTTCCTTCCTTCCTTCCTTCCTTCCTTCCTTCCTTCCTTCCTTCCTTCCTTCCCCCTTCCTTCCTCCTTCCCTTCCTTCCTTCCTCTTCCTTCCTTCCCATTCCTTCCTTCCTTCCTTCTTCCTTCCCTTCCTTCGCCCTTCCCCTTCCCCTTCCTTCCCCACTTCCTTCCGCCACTTCCTTCCGCCACTTCCTTCCGCCACTTCCTTCCTTCCCCACTTCTCTTCCGCCTTCCTTTCCTTCCTTCCTTCCTTCCTTCCTTTCCTTCCTTCCTTCCTTCCTTCCTTCCTTCCTTCTTCCTTCCTTCCTTCCTTCCTTCTTCCTTCCTTCCTTCCTTCCTTCCTTCCTTCCTTCCTTCCTTCTTCCTTCCTTCTTCCCTTCCTTCCTTCCTTCTTCCTCCTTCCTTCCTTCCTTCTTCCTTCCTTCCTTCCTTCCTCCTTCCTTCCTTCCCACTTCCTTCCGCACTTCCTTCGCCACTTCCTTCCTTCCTTCCGCCACTTCCTCCTTCCTTCCCTTCCTTCCCCTTCCTTCCGCCACTTCTTCCTTCCTTCCTTCCCTTCCTTCCTCCTTCCTTCTCCTTCCTTCCTTCCTTCCCTTCCTTCCTTCCTTCCTTCCTTCCTTCCTTCCTTCCTTCCCCTTCCTTCCCTTCCTTCCCCTCTTCCTTCCCCATTCCTTCCTTCCTCCTTCCTTCCTTCCTTCCTTCCTCTTCCTTCCTTCCTTCCTTCCTTCCTTCCTTCCTTCCTTCCTTCCTTCCTTCCTTCCTCCTTCCTTCCTTCCTTCCTTCCTTCCTTCCTTCCTTCCTTCCTTCCTTCCTTCCTTCCTTCCTCTCCTTCTTCCCCTTCCTTCCTTCCTTCCTTCCCCTTCCTTCCTTCCTTCCTTCCTTCCTTCCTTCCTTCCTTCGCCACTTCCTTCCGCCACTTCCTTCGCCACTTCCTTCCCACTTCCTTCCGCCACTTCCTCCTTCCTTCCTTCCTTCCTTCCTTCCTTCCTTCCTTCCTTTCCTTCCCCTTCCTTCCTTCCACTTCCTTCCTTTCCCTTCCTTCCTTCCTTCCTTCCCCTTCTTCCTTCCGCCCTTCCTTCCTTCCCACTTCCTTCCTTCTTCCGCCATTCCTTCCCTTCCCTTCCTTCCTCCTTCCTTCCTTCCTTCCTCCTTCCTTCCTTCCTTCCTTCCTTCTTCCTTCCTTCCTTCCTCTCCTTCCTTCACTTCCTTCCTTCCTTCCTTCCTTCCTTCCTTCCTTCCTTCCTTCCTTCCTTCCGCCACTTCCTTCCTTCCGCACTTCCTTCCTTCCTTCCTTCCTTCCTTCCTTCCTTCCTTCCTCTTCCTTCCTTCCTTCCTTCCTTCCTTCCTTCCTTCCTTCCTTCCTTCCTTCCTTCTCTTCCTTCCTTCCTTCCTTCCTTCCTTCCTTCCTTCCTTCCTTCCTTCCTTCCTTCCCCTTCCGCCACTTCCGCCTTCCGCCACTTCCTTCCGCCACTTCCTTCCGCCACTTCCTTCCGCCACTTCCTTCCTTCCCCCCCTTCCTTCCTTCCTTCCCTCCCTTCCTTCCTTCCTTCCTTCCTCCTTCCTTCCTCCTTCCTTCCTTCCTTCTCCTTCCTTCCTCCTTCCTTCCTTCCTTCCTTCCTTCCTTCCTTCCTTCCTTCCTTCCTCCTTCCTTCCCTTCCTTCCTTCCTTCCTCCTTCCTTCCTTCCTCCTTCCTTCCTTCCTCCTTCCTTCCTTCCTTCCGCCACTTCCTCCGCCACTTCCCCATTCTTCCGCCACTTCCCCTTCCGCCACTTCCTTCCTCCACTTCCTTCTCCCCTCTTCCTTCCTTCCTTCCTCCCCTTCCTTCCTTCCTTCCTTCCTTCCTTCCTTCCTTCCTTCCTTCCTTCCTTCCTTCCTTCCTTCCTTCCTTCCTTCCTTCCTTCCTTCCTTCCTTCCTTCCTTCCTTCCTTCCTTCCTTCCTTCCTTCCTTCCTTCCTTCCTTCCTTCCTTCCTTCCTTCCTTCCTTCCTTCCTTCCTTCCTTCCTTCCTTCCTTCCTTCCTTCCTTCCTTCCTTCCTTCCTTCCTTCCTTCCTTCCTTCCTTCCGCCACTTCCTTCCTTCCTTCTGCCACTTCCTTCCTTCCTTCCTTCCTTCCGCCACTTCCTTCCTTCTGCCACTTCCTTCCTTCCTTCCGCCACTTCCTTCCTTCCTTCCGCCACTTCCTTCCTTCCTTCCTTCCGCCACTTCCTTCCTTCCGCCACTTCCTTCCTTCCACCACTTCCTTCCGCCACTTCCTTCTGCCACTTCCTTCCTTCCTTCCTTCCTTCCTTCCTTCCTTCCTTCCTTCCTTCCTTCCTTCCTTCCTTCCTTCCTTCCTTCTCCTTCCTTCCTTCCTTCCTTCCTTCCTTCCTTCCTTCCTTCCTTCAGTTCCTTCCGCCACTTCCTTCCGCCACTTCCTTCCGCCACTTCCTTCCTTCCGCCACTTCCTTCCTTCCTTCCTTCCTTCCTTCCTTCCTTCCTTCCTTCCTTCCTTCCTTCCTTCCTTCCTTCCTTCCTTCCTTCCTTCCTTCCTTCCTTCCTTCCTTCCTTCCTCCTTCCTTCCTTCCTTCCTTCCTTCCTTCCTTCCTTCCTTCCTTCCTTCCTTCCTTCCTTCCTTCCTTCCGCCCCTTCCTTCCTTCCTTCCGCCACTTCCGCCACTTCCGCCACTTCCGCCCCTTCCTTCCTTCCGCCACTTCCTTCCTTCCGCCACTTCCTTCCGCCACTTCCTTCCGCCACTTCCTTCCTTCCGCCACTTCCTTCCTTCCGCCACTTCCTTCCGCCACTTCCTTCCTTCCGCCACTTCCTTCCTTCCTTCCTTTCTTCCTTCCTTCCTTCCTTCCTTCCTTCCTTCCTTCCTTCCTTCCTTCCTTCCTTCCTTCTTCCTTCCTTCCTTCCTTCTTCCTTCCTTCCTTCCTTCCTTCCCTTCCTTCCTTCCTTCCTTCCTTCCTTCCTTCCTTCCTTCCGCCACTTCCGCCACTTCCGCCACTTCCGCCACTTCCGCCACTTCCGCCACTTCCGCCACTTCCTTCCTTCCGCCACTTCCTTCCGCCACTTCCTTCCGCCACTTCCTTCCTTCCGCCACTTCCTTCCTTCCGCCACTTCCTTCCGCCACTTCCTTCCTTCCGCCACTTCCTTCCTTCCGCCACTTCCTTCCTTCCGCCACTTCCGCCACTTCCTTCCGCCACTTCCTTCCTTCCGCCACTTCCTTCCTTCCTTCCTTCCTTCCTTCCTTCCTTCCTTCCTTCCTTCCTTCCTTCCTTCCTTCCTTCCTTCCTTCCTTCCTTCCTTCCTTCCTTCCTTCCTTCCTTCCTTCCTTCCTTCCTTCCGCCACTTCCTTCCGCCACTTCCTTCCTTCCTTCCGCCACTTCCTTCCGCCACTTCCTTCCGCCACTTCCTTCCTTCCTTCCACCCTCCCCCCCTCCCCCTCCTTCTCCTTCTCCTTTTCTCCCTTTCTCCCTATTTCACTCTGTTCCCTCCTTGCTCCAAAATACCCTGAAGCATGAATTCTAATAGAGCAAAACAAGGTATTACAGGTCAAAAAAAATTCTTAAGCTTCATTTGGATTCAATCATCCACCAATGTCACTCATAGGTCAATGCCTGTCAGGGACAGAACAGCACTTCATAAACGAGTAGACTGCAGTAGCTTGAGTTTAAATTTGATATAAGACAGCCTCATGTGGGCTGCATTGTAAGTGGTTTGTGAAGTGAGAAAGTCAGGTGCCAAGTCAGAAAACAGCCATTGCCCTGATGTAAGTACTATGAGTGGCGTATCATAGGAACACATAAAAAAACCTGTGAGCTAAGTAACAAGTGCACACATCTTTGTGTTGTAGGCAACCTGTATAATCCTTCCAAACTGCCATTTTTTTCCCAATCTGCTAGGATTGCTAGGATTGTATCTGCTTTCTAGCTTTCTCCATCCTGTTCCCAACTTATACTATACTTTATTATGCTTGACATTTGGAAGGAAATGTATGTGCATTTCCCCTATTGAGAGTGACCAGACAAACATGACTTCATCTTCTAGAAGCATGTTAAAAATAAGCCCATTCTGTTATGTTAATGAAATCTCCCTTAGTCTCAGTCTTCATCTTTATTTTAGATTCCAAGGAAATTAATTGTTCACAGGAGAAGAGCAAGACACATACCCTTAGAATGGCTTGTTCTCTCCATCAATATTATTTATGTCAATCATAATGGACTTTTTGGTGCTGGGTGGGGCAGAGAGGGAAATAAATGTCTTAATCTACTTTTCTTTAACAAATTAACGACTGTTGTCTGGGTTTACTTCTCAGTGAGGTTTAGATTAAGGAAATTGAAACTGTAGATTAGGCGCAGCCTGAAAACAAAAAAAATAAAAAGCCTATGAGAAAAAAAACCATGGAGCAGTGAATAGCCTTTATCTGCTGAACTCAGTGTCACTCCCAGTTCATATTTAAGTGCTTAAAGCACTGAGGCAAAGCAAAATATGACTGAATAATTGATATTTAAGTAAATGCTCTAACTACTGGGTTTTTTCTTAATCAGAGTTATTGGTATCCTTGGAACTTTCATTTATAAGTTGTAACTATTTTTTTTTTCCATTTCAGTGACTCAGCAATTTCGTAGTGAAACATTTTCATTTTAGCTGAGATCTGTTCTGGATCCTAGAGCAGCAAGACAATTCATACTTGGCACTGGATACCTTACCATAACAGTGACCCATTGGACAGTGAACAGTTTGTTCCTGGCACTGGAACGAACTTAAACCACTTATGCAGCAATTGGGGTTTGCTCATTTTCTATAAGCAGAAAAATTACTCATTTATGAAAAGGACTTATTGCCTATCATCTGAGGCCTAGAAGCTCAGAGTTATTCCAGAGCTGACCAGTAAGACTGAGTTTAAATTTATAATTCTCAGAAAGGATTTTCTGGTTTTTGGTTTTGGTTTCCTTTAAACCATGTTGCCCTGTATTTGCCTTGTTGTTTCAAGTCCATATCATTGCAAAAGAAATAGGTTTTCCTCCATTCTGTCAATGGTTACTCACTCCTGTTCTCAAGTCCCTCCCTCATCTGTTTGAGTCCAAGTATTGCTATCTTAAGGCTCACTGTTTCAGGGTATTGATCCACATTAAAACTAATTTTTATTTTTTAATGTGTTAGTTTTAAACTGGATAGGTCTACCAAGTCACAGAATGTTTGATAAGTATGAACAAGGTGTATCTCAACCTGACATGTCTCTGTGGTTTCTCCATTTTCTTTTTTTTTCCAATTTTTTCAGCAATATAATAATAATAATAATAATAATAATAATAATAATAATAATAATAATAATAATAATAATAATAATAATAATAATAATAATAAGCCATTAGAATTGGTTGCTTTTGTGATGCTACCATTTCTGAGAGCTGTTAAGGCTGATGGTCACTTGTGATTTGTTGAAATACCTGAATTTTGAAAAATACATCAAAAAATGGAAATTACCATGACATTTCATACGTCAAAAACTAATATCCACAAAAGGTTGCAGTTACTTCATCTGACACACACACAGCACTAGCACCTTTTCACTGCAAATGTCTCTGAAGGAAAGTCATAAATCAGGGTGAGCTCATTAAAGAAAGTTCACTTTAATTCAAATAAGAGAGAATAAAGGAATATGCCCTAAGTTTGTCAAGTTCCTTTTAAAAAACTGTGAAGACTGAGATTGAACTAGAAAAGCAACTTCAAGATATATATTGGAATTTAAGTAAGTAGAATTTAAAGCAGGAAATAGTATGGATCAGAACTCATCTAAGTTTAATATCTGTTTATGTTTGCACTCCGTTGTAGTGAGGATGAAATGGACAAAACATTTAACTGTCTGATCACCAGGAATTCTATGGCCATGCCTTCTAAATAGCTCTGGCCTTTGCTCAACTGAGCAGCATCAGAGGAGGAGTTTATGCTGCTGAAGTTCTAGGTTCCTTGCAGTGCAAGATGAAATTGTAAAATGCATATACAAGATGGGGCATTCAGTATTTCCACAGTGGTGTGGAACGTACCACATGACCATAGCCATACCAAGCTGGGCTCGTAAGAAGAGGAGCTGAACCGAGGAGGTAATTGTTTCCACATCTCTGCAAGGAGTTTGATTTTGATTCGTTTTCATTTCAGGAAGAGTTGAGGGCTGCTTCAGTCTTCAGCTATGAGAGTTTGGTTCTCATTTCTACTGAAGGTGCATCATCCTGATCTGGCAGTAAGTGAAGTGGATTACATGTGCTCTGTGACCACGAAAAGCTACAGTATTTTTATGACATTTGACAGCTTCTGCTCAGACTTCCCTGAGCATTAGAAACTATCTTGAAGATCACTACTAGCTTTTCAAAGCTTGAAAAGAGTCTTGATATGTACTGGAATGGAATTTTGGAACAATATTACTGTAGTACAAAGTTTGTCATGACATACCTTCACCTTAAATCCTAACTTCAGTCTATGACACATTAATGTGGTAAACCTTGCAATATTTTCTTTCTCTTGCATCCCAGAGTAGATGGGCATAAGGGTGCTGCTTACTGTAAGAAAAGCTAAAAGCATAATTTCACCCTGTTTGAAATTTAATAACCAAAGTAGGTCTTTTCACATTTAAGTGTTCTAACCAGTTTCAGTGCATCTGAAATTTCTTTCATGTATCTGTTTTCATATTTACAAGTTCCAAATCCTATTGCTTGATTGTAGATAGATTTATTTCCAAGTAACTCCTGAGAATCTGGCCTTGAAAAAAAAATCCATTTTGTAGTTTTGAAAGTAGCAGTAGGTTTTGGGTTTTTGTTGGGATTTTTTTTTTTTTTTGTACTTTGGGGAGTTTATTTTTTTTTAACTCTTTGAAATATACAGGATAAGTGTAATGTGTCAGATACATCCCTCTGGTATGCCACCTTCTGTACAAAATCATGTGGCACTTGTCTTTTTCAAAGGGTGGCTTTATGATTTCTCCTTTTGAACCTTGATCTGGGCTATTTATTTTGAAAGACAAGATGTATTTGTGCTGAAAGTCCCTTCTATCTAGGTCATTTTGATTACTTTTTTTCTGGGGCTTTGCTCTTAATTTTATCTGTTTCTAAAGTACATATTGTAGAATAGATGAGCCAGCCTGACAGTTCCATTACACAGCAAAATAATCAGACCACCTGTATATTACACAAAACGACAGCCTCATACCTATATACTGAATTTGGAAATATTTTAGAATTGTCACCTGGGAAGGCTCTATTCCCATACAAGTTCAGCTGACAAAAGTAACCCAGGTTCAATTATGACTTGGTAAAGTCCTGTTTTGAAATGTTTCTTGATATCCAGGGGACTTTGTGGAGACAAGCTGGGAGCATTCAGAGCATTCCCATAATGATAAAAATGTGTTTGTGCCACAGCTTTGAAACTTATACTGGAGAGTGCTTGAAACTCTACAATTCAGCACTGCTTTGCGCTTAGCAAATGTAAGTGAAGCATGGCTAGTTCAAGGCACTTTTGCTGTAAAAGGGCACCTTTGCCTTTCTTATTCCAATGAGAGAGGAAAGAGACCTGGCTGCTTCTGGCGTAGAAAGAAGTGAGAAAAAAAAAAAAAAGAGCTGAGGGAAAATGAGGAAAAGAACTTTGGAGAGCAGTGCAAGCAGATTTTGCCTTTTCCTGGGGAGGAAGAGCAATATGAAAGACTGTGATGGCATCTTTGCTGAGGATGCATCACTCATGACATCAGTCAGTCCAGTTTTTCCACAGCTCTGGCATAGGAAATGTAAGTAGTAGGGCAACAGCTGTTTTCCTCCCTCTGAATTTTTCAGCTGCAAACAACTGCCCATTTAGCTTGTGCCAAGAGTCAGACCTGGAAGGTAATGTGTATAGTATAAATCAAGCAAAACAAAACAAAACAAAATTCTGCCACCAGATTTCCTGTGGTTTAAGCTGCATGTTCATTTGAGGCTTTCAGATCCTGTTGAAATGAATGAGTGTCTCCCTTGCTTCCAGAGTACATGAAACAGGCTTTGCTTTGCAGGGGTGTATTAATGATTCACAAGAGATGAAATAGTAGCTGAGCAGGGACCATTTTGAAATAACCGGTTGTGTTTAAATTGTTATCATAATATACACACATGAAAATAATCAGTATCTAAAAACTTGGCTTCACTCAAATAATTAGAAGAGGTTTAATAAGTAATTTGTCTCTCTTTTTCCATCTCTTCTTTCCTGTCTCTGAGAGAGCTCTGTTTTCTGTGCTTGCTCTCTTGATCAATTTTGGAATGATTTCCTCAACAGTAAACAGTGTGTATGTCTCATTTAATAGTAATAAGCAGATTTAGTTTATTATAAATGCATTCCCCTCAGCAGCTGGAAGGAAAATTATCAACATCCAAAATCTGAGAGAAAACAATAATGGTTATCCCACCCAGAACCTGGACGTAACAAAATCCTGTAATGCTGAGGCATTCTAAGAAGCTGTGTTAGGAGTCTCCCCTCTTTTCCTCATTGCTTATCACTGACTAGATGTTATAATATTGCCATAAATTGAACTTGTATTGAGAAGTTTTCCATGTCAACCCCTTAGGGCAGCTGATTATAGGTTTGACCTTTTGAGATTCTGTGTATTTCCCACTTAATCAGTGCTGGAATGAGTTGCTGCTAAGTAGGATCTATAGGAACCCTATGGGAAAAGCAAAGCCATCTAAAAATAATGAGTTTCTTTCCCCTTCCCTCCCCTCCTCTCATTTTGAGCTCTATTAGGCCATGATAACAGTCTTAATCTAGGCTACAAAAAAGCATAGTATGGCATGTGATTATTTGTGTTATATTGGGAAAAAGAAGTCTGAGAAGGGCTTTTGGCAGCCTGAAATATAAGTGAAACTTTACAACATTGTTAAAAAATACTTCACTTCCCACCTGCCTGTTTCTTTTTCTACTAAGATTTGTTTGGTCTAGCTAAGGCCTTGTGAAACTTTCACTATCCAGTACCTATGATTTTGACAGAGTGATTGGCTCTCTCTTGCTTGGAGAAGAATACAAAATTGGGACCATTGCCATTTTGCCTTGTTACAATAACACACGTGGTGGTTTAGGTATAATCTCACATAGCAGTTCGGTCATCAGCTCATCTCAGTATATGAAGTGTGTGGATTTTTTCCCTGCCGTATACCTTGGTTTCTTCTTATCCTCCTCCATCTCCCTCCCCTTGAACCCCCCTGCTTCTTTTTACATCCTCCTCCACCCAAAAATGATCTGTGAAATTGAACAGCATAATAGATGTGATTAGACCTTCAGTATTAGGAATGAAAGGAGCAGGCAAAGAGACTCCTTCTTGGGAAGTAATCAGTACATTAGGTCCCCAGGACTGAAACTGCATTTAACAAGGTTTGGGGCTTGGGGATTTGGTCTAGGCTTCTGCTACTTCCACAAGAGAAAGCCCTGCTTGGAGTGCAAATCTTCATTTACTATAGCTACAAAAGGAAGGTAAAAAAACATTAGCTTCCTTATTACACACATAATGAAGCAAACTGTGTCTGTTGATATATTTTTTTCCTAAGCAGTAAATCAGCTGTTCACAAATGCTAGTATTCATAAATACAGATTCAATCTGCACTTTCCAACAATTTCTTGGGGTTTTTTCACCCATCCAAAAAGAAAGCGTTAAACTTTGTCGAACTGACACTGGCATTTTTCCATGCAGATTTAATAATTCCTCTAATAAAGTTATTGAAGATACAGTTCCTTTTGATGGGAATGTAGGTGTGGCAAAGTTTATATGTGATTTGTTGATTTATGTTCCTAACTGTGTAGGATGGTAATCACTGGAAGAATTTTCCTTTTTAAAATTAAATTATCTCATTTTCTGATCTTATCCCTACCTAAGTATACTCTCTGTCTCCATCCAGTTTCCCTTCCTTAACAGGATGAGGTGTGTACTCTCATGTAATTTCCTTAGTTGTCATTTGTATGAGAATATACTTCCTTATTTCAATCACCTTTTACCTGACCTTGACATATATGGAGAGTAAAGAGAGGATTTCTGTCCTCATTCAGGGTCAGATCTTTTGTATGATGTGGGACAGAGACTAGGGGAAGGCAGTGAAATAAGACACATCCAAGAACAGAGGGAGATCACTGAGATCACAGAAGGGGAGGAGAGAGAAAGGCTCATAAACCTTCATTCCTTTGGCACATGGATTGAAAGCAAGCAGAGGAGGTCAGTATACTACACTGATTTTACCTAGAAGCCCGCTGAATTTCAGAGCCAGTGACCCACAGGACAGCTAACCTTGGCAAGCGCCACACACCCAGTGAGGCCATCAGGCTGTGCCATCCTGTCCCGTGCTGTTGTGTCACGTGTATCCCTTGTCCATGGGACAGATGCAGCTCACAGCTGGCACTGGAGGAGCCTGTAGGCATCTATTGCTTGTCACTGTCATATCTCCTTCAGCATGATCTTGCCCTTGTCAACCATGTGTTAAAGAGTTCTGAGAAAATCTTTAGGAATAAAGTTGACTTATTGTAAGGAAATTATACATGACCTCAAACGAATAAAAGGGAAAGTTTCTCTGCATGGAGGTCAGGACCTGCTCTGCATAGCATGCCATGAGAAAGTACACTGGCACTCTGCCTGATGATGCATGAATGTGTGGTGCCCAGAACTTGAAGAGTTGTAAGCTGATAATTGCTACTTTTATTCCTCTTCTTATTCAATCTTATTAAAGCAGTTATTAAATAATTAATTTTCTGTTAAGCCTTTCCTACTAGTATACAGAAGGACCCTTGTGATGGCTATCTCTCACCTCACCTCACCTCACCTCACCTCACCTCACCTCACCTCACCTCACCTCATCTCATCCCCACTGTGTGCCAGTGCAGAACACTTGCTCTTTACAGGCTGTCCTCCTGTGTGAAAAAAGAGTTGTGAGATATACCTGATTGGAAAGGAAAAGCCTTCAAGCTGACCTAATTGTTGCCTTGCTGTGCCCAAAGAAAGGTGAAAAGACTGTCTACAAGGGCGTGTAGTAGCAGAACAAGGAGGGAATGGCTTCAAACTGAAAGAGGTTTAAATAAGATATTAGGGAAAAAGTCTTAGTTGGGAGGGTGGTGAGAAACTGCCTTATGCTGACCAGAGAAACTGTGGAGGCTCCATCCCTGGAAATGCTCAAGGCCAAGTTGGATAGGGTTCTGAGCAATCTGGTTTGGTGAAAGATGTCACTCTAGTGAAAGGCAGGGGGTGGGAACTAGGTGTTCTTTAAACTCTTTCTTTAAACTCTTTCCACATAATCATAGAATCTATGAGTCTATGATTATGTGCCAGCCACCAGCAAACCTGCTGCCTTACCTGGAATAATTTCTTAAACTCATCGCCCCTTACAGGTCTTTCATTCCTCTGACACAGGCTCTCAAAATCTTTGTATTCCTCTGTCAAGAAGCAATATTTCTCAGTTCTCCACCTGAAAATTCTTATTTCCATGAATCTTCTCTTCACACTTACTGTCACATATAATGTGGTCTGTATTTTTTTCAGATTATATATTTTTTCAGGCTTTCTTTTTTCTTGAATATTTTTTCAACACAAATGGACTCTTTAACAGAAGACATTTAGAGATAAGTGCCTTCATTCACTCATCCCAAACTTTCGCCATTATACTGTTAATACTTAGATTCAAAGTTACACTGGTTATGTACCATTTGCATATATTTATATGGACAAACCTTATATTTACTTCTGAACCAAGTCGTGGGTTTACAGCAGTAATTTTTTCTTTTCTTTCTTTTTTTTCTTTTCTTGGGATATTCACTGTGTAAGCTTTAGAACTACATGGTGCAGTGTTTCCAAATCCCATAAAGGCATTGTCAAATATTTCAAGTATTCAATGTCAATATTTCAAAAATTTCAAAAATGTCAAGTTTTACTACTGTAGTGACAATAAGGAATAATTTAAAAGTTAGGTTGCATGCAAGTGCCAGACTAAGAGATATTTTTCTCTCCTTTGTTTAAATAAGGTCATAAATAGGAGATTAGAAGGAAAAAATGTACACATTTTTACTAGAGGTGGTACAGGAAAGGTTTTGTGCTGATATAAGTTTTTTTTGAGATATTGATAGTCTAATAGAGTTTTCATGTCAGGAGTCACAAAATAATCTCAGTCTAATGCTTTCCAATTGTTCTACAGTATTTTCATTAGGGTCTTAGATCAATATAAACTAGCCATGTCTCTTTGACACAGACTTGTCCTCCAAATCTTGCCATGTGTTTCTTAGGTCTTAACTAAAGGGTTATTTTGTGGTCATCTTTGATCCTTCTCAGTGACTGAATGAATCTGCAGCTGGATAAGACTGAAGCTCTACTGATCAACCTATCCTTGTAATGCCTTGCAAAAATAGCTTTTAAGTTAACTTATATCAATACAGCAACATGCCTGGGCCCCATGAGTGCAAAGGCCTAATTGAAAGGAAGGGGATAATCAAACTGTTGGCTTTGACTACAGATAATGAGCACTGCTATGGGAGAAAATCTATTATCAAGCTAACCCCAAGAGGCTTGAAAGAGAGTAGCTTCATTCTGTATGATTAAAAGCTTTCTTTCAAATCCGGAGGACACATCTCATCCAGAGACAGAATTACAGAGGTACTTCTAAAGGTGTGGTCAGTCAACAACACTGATATAAAGTACCCAAATTCATGTTGGCAGTATGAAATTAATTTGGCAGGATCAAGAAAATAAATGGCTTTCAGATTACTAAAAAATTGAAACATCAAGTGATGTTTCTATTTTTTTGACGTGAAACAAGATCTCAAATGCTACCAAAAAATTATATACTACATGAACTTGATAGTTAGAGATACAGGCATTTTTACATGAGTTCAGAGCAATAGTTTACCTTTTGCCTGTTGACAGAAAATATTGAATGCTTAAGGAATTGTGGAAGCTCCATCAGAGGTGATTCTCTCAGGTACAGAAGTGTCAGTGGACAATACCCGAATTGGTATAGTAGTTTGGTTGCAATCATACCTAGGTTAACTAATGCACAGCCAACTTTCCCTGTCCTCCTTGTTTCAGCCTTCCATTGAATTTTCTGTATCTGCATTACAATCCACAGCTTTAGTATTTTTTAAAAGTATGTATAATGGAAAAGCGCTTTTAAGAATGAAAATCTAGTTCTAATGCTAAGTGCAATGAGCAAAGGGAACTGCTTTTTAGTTTACCTGAGTCAGAGCTGTTTGTGAACAAATTGGTTTTATTTTCTCTTCTGGGTGAACTGTGAATGTGCCCTAACTTGGCTGTACAATGGTGAACTGTTCATGTTAGTTTAGTCTGTCATAAGGATTTCTTGACTGGATTTTAGGTTACATATATGGTACCTTACTTATGACAAAATTCAATATTTCCATGTGCATCACATAACACAGGTACTAATTTCACAGGAATTTGGTGTATTTTCAAGTGTGGAAATCAGACACAAAGTTATAGCTGGCAGCAATTTTCAAATACAAGTGGGTGGGTTCACCTTCTTTGGCTGCCAGATGCCTGTCTAGACAGTCTATCACTCTGCTTCTTTAAAAGAGCAGGGGGAAAAATCTGAAAATAAAGGTGCATGGGTTAGGAAAAGAATAGACAGATCACTCAGGAAGTACTCTCATGTGGAAAACAAACTTCAGAGAATCATGGATTGTTTTGGGTTGGAGGGGATCTTAAAGGTAATTTGGTTTCAACGTCTCTGCCATGAGCAGGGTTGCTCAAAAACAACAATGTTCCAGCCTGGCTTTGAACACTTGATGGGGCACTCACAGCTTCTCTGGGCAGCCTGTTTCAGTGCTTGACCACCTCACATTAAAGAATTTCTTCCTAATATTTTAACTAAATCTACTGTCCTTCAGTGCAAAGCCAATTGCTCTTGTCCTGTCACTGCATTCCCTTGCTAAATGTCCACCTCCAGCCTTCTTGGGGTGTTTTTTTCTGGGGTGTGGTTTCTTTTCTTCCCAGTGGTTGGCATGGGGCTGTGTTTTGGATTTATGCTGAACACAATATTGTTGTGTCTGTTATTGCTGAGCAGGGTTTACACAGGCACAAAGCCTTTTCTTCTTTTTATACTGCCACTCTGGTGAGGGCCTGTGAGCTCATGGGAAACTGGGAGGAAACACAGCCAGGACAGGTAACTCCAAGTGACCAAAGGGGTATTCCATACCATATGACATCATACTCAGTACATAAACTGAGAGGGAGAAGGATGAAATGGAAATGTTTGGAATGATGGAATTTTTTTCCCCAAGTGACTGCTTCATGTGATGGGACCTTTTTCTTTTGGGGGTAGCTGAACACCTGCCGGCCTATGGGAAGTAGTGAAAGAATTCCTTGTTTTGCTTTGCTTGCATACAACTTTTGCTATACCTTTTACACAATCCTTGCGTCAACCCACAAATTTTTGTGTCTCATTCTTCCTAATTTACTCTCCCATGCCAATGGTGGGGAAGTGAGTGAGCAGATGTGTGGTGGTACTTTGTTACTGGCTGGGATTAAACAAGGAATGTGTAGGCTCTCTCTGAGTACTGTGAGGTTACTGTAAGATCTTGCCAGAAACTTCTGTTCACCAGACTGAGCGTCCCAAATTCTCTCAGCCTGCCTTCATAAAAGTGATACTCCAGCCCTCTGATCATCTTTATGGCCTCCTGTGGACTCATTCCAATAGGTCCATGTCCTTCTCATGTTGGAGATTTGCTGAGCTGGACACAACACTCCAGGCTGGATGTCACAAGAGCCAATAAAAGTGCAGAATGCCCTCCCTTTCCCTGCTGGCTGCACTGCTTTGGATGCAGCCCAGCATCCAGTTGGCTATTTGAGCTGTGAGTGCATATGACTGGGTGATGTTGAGTTTCTTTCATCAACTAACATCCCCAAGTCTGCTGACACCAAGGTCAGTGCCAAAGGGGATTGAGGAGCTGCTGTAGCTGAGATTCCCTTTCAGTGGAGATCCATGGTGGAGCAGAGATCCACCTATAGCCTATGAAGGACCCAAGAAGATGAATGTGCCCAAAGGAGGCTGTGACTCCATGAAAAGCCTGCTCTGGAGCAGGTTTCTGGAAGGACCTGTGGCCAGGTGGAGACAGGACCCCATGCTGGAGCAAGTTTTCTGGGTTTCATTTGTGATCCTGTGGGGGACCCCTTCTGGGGTACACTGTGCCACACCTGAGCAGTTCATGAAGAACTGAGCTAATGGGAAGGAGAAGGACTCATTTTTGGGAGTTTGAGGAGGACTGTCTCCCATGGAAAGAACCTCAAACTAGAGCAGGGGAAAGGGTCCTATCCCTGAGGAGGAAAATACAGTAAATACAATAAACAATGTGTGGCGAGTTGACCATAATTTGCATTAACTATCCTTTGGCACTTTCCAGTTTTCAACTTCATTCTCAATTCTCCAACTCCTTCTACTAACAGTGCTAAAAAGGGAAAGCTAGGAGGAAGGTATTTTTTAAATTTATTTTTATTTCTCATTATCCTCTGATTTATTGATAATAAATTCAGTTAATTTCCCCAAGCTGAGTCCATTTCATTCATGATGTTAATTGATAAGCAATCTCTCTGGAACTTTTTCTCAATTCACAAGGCTTTTACCATATTTTCTCTTGCTTATCCAGATGAGGAGAGGGAATGATAGACCCACTTCTGTAAGTACATGACATGCAGCCAGGGTCAACCCACTACCAGAGAAAATAACACAGTTAACAGATACCTTACTGTATTGAGGACAGAAGAGAAAATTGCAAGAGGGAGAAGAGATTAGGATGGTAGAACTAAATTGAGTAAAATTTAAGAGAGGATCAGACAAAGAAAATAAGTACTGAGTATAAGATCATGGAGAAGCCACCTAATTTGGAAAATAAGACCACTCAGTTTTAATTTTAAAAGATAAAGAAAATAACTCTAATAAAAATAGTTTAAAAAGCATGACAGATGGTCCACAGAACAGCTACACTGCATTTTGCTGCAGCTTTGGTTGGATGTTCAGAACTAAGATTTGCTGTGGCATTATTTAAGGTTACAACTCACATCAAGGTTTCTGAGTGTGATTTGCCACTTCTTTCAGCTCTTACAGTGAAGAATCACTTCTAAAATCCATTCTGGTTCTCTTAGTTGCACTTCAAGTTCCAACCCTGAAAAATTAAAGCATCTCTTAAATAACCACACATTTTATTTCTTATTCACTCTGTACAAACATGTAATGCAGTTGTGAAATGTAGAAAAATAGCACACTAGTACAATCTGGTGAATCACAGTCAACCAGCTCTTGCACATCAGCACATAACTTGCTTCTGATACCTCTCCTTCAAGGGTACTTTCAGGGATTTTGTCTGCTTAGACAGATCTCCACCCTGGACTTGTGCAAAGTTTTATACTGTGAATTGCAAAGGGAGTTCATGATAATTCTATAGGTGGGAGAGAGGGAGGAAAGACATCTCCCATTCAAAAGACATGGGTATGCTTCTGAGATGAATGAGGGTAACTTGTGACTTGCCATCTTGTACTATTTATTTCATTAATACATTCTGAAAAACTGCTAGGCTTGCATCATGTTTTCCTTAACTGTGTCTCACTGAAACACAAAGAAGAGGCATTCTTACTGTGCTGCTGTGTGATGGGTAAGTATCTGAGCTGATAATCAGTCATGTGGTAGGCTGGGCAGAAAATTCTAAGAACTTTACTGAACTTGAGGCAGCATGTACCAGCATTCATTGGACACTGGGGAAATGCGCATGCCATGGGCTGTACGTCAATTGCCCATCTTTGCATACTGAAAGACAGCAGATAATATTCAGAACCTACCAGATTTAATTGGAAATTTTTAATTGATTGCAAGAGAAGCATGATTAATGACATGATTTTCACCTCGGTTTTGAGCTTTATGGTTGGTAAGGCTGTTAAGGCTCAGCCACTTTTGTGGACAGACTGTTTTTTGCCCAGACACAATTAGAGATAGTTGCTAGCAAACCTTTCTGTATCTTGTGTTCAGACCTGCTTTGCCCTGGAACAAAGGGGTGTCTAATTTTTCAGTGCAAATGGAGAACAGAAATATTATTTTGCCACTATCAGACAGCAAATGAAAAAACCCAAATTCCCAGAGCTGTGCCCCTGCTAAATTGTTTTGGTGTTCTCATCAAGTTATTAAATATTTCATGGACTCATACTTTTACTAGTTATCCCAGGATAAGGAAGAAAGAATTGTCTGACTTTTAAAAAGATTTGAGAGGGAAAATACTCCAATTTGGAATGCAAGTTAATTAGTCCAAGTTTGAAAGATTCAGTTTAAATAATGAATTGCAAATCCTTAAGAAGTTTGAGCCACAAATTTTAAGTTGTTCTTGTGATCATCTTGCTCCAAAACTCTTGATTTTCATAATTGGAAAAAACATAACTTAATGCTAAAAATTCAAGTCTGCAAGTAAGACAGTCTCGACAGTTTTGTGTTCATGTTTTGAAGGTGTGCTGTTTACACCAGAGGATACATTATTTCTACCAGCTAATTTTTCATCATATAACTAGATAACATGCATTGACAATACAGATGTCATTATCCAAAATGTAAACAACGTATCTGTATTTCATTTCAATCTACTTATAACAAAGGAATTTCCATAATTGGGTACTACTTAAACAGATTTTTTCAAAGGTTCTAGATATTTTGAGCCATAATTTATTAGTTTCAGTTATGTCTGCTATTATACACAAACTACTATATATTTTAATTTTATTGGAAATCAAGACAAATTTCCTTATTGTAATAGGCCATGTTCACAATTTTCTGGATTGGAAGAGGAAAGAATGAGGCAACAATAGGGATAGCAAGTCAGCTAATAAATCAGAATCTGATTAAAAAGCATGGAAGGCTGGGGCAAGCAAATACAAAATGACAATATGAAGTTAAAGCATATAGAAAATATCATTCTTTGGTAAATGTAATTGATTATGAGTATTAAACACATGAATATCATCAGGGACTGCTGGTGCTCTTCATACTGATAAATGTTTGCCTGCAGTTGATTCTCACAAGAGACTGCACTAAGCCTTCTAAGTTCAGTGAACAATTCAGATCCTCAAGTTCTCAAGGATATTAATTTCAGCCTCTTAAAAAAGGTTAAACCATGTTTCTAATTCAGAAAGGATAAACTTGTGTATTGCTACTAATTTACTGAAATTTAAAAACTGAAATTTAAAAAGTTTGGAGAGCCTAATTAGGTGATCAATTTAAAACTAAAAGATCATATAAAAAACTAAGAGAAAAAGCTATAAGGATAACTTTTTATATAAAGTTTTTCTGTATCAGTTTCAGTAGTTCTTTCACCAGTCTCTTTCTCTCATGTAAAAAGAAATTGAACTGAAAAACAAAGTAGAAGAAATCAAAGATAATTGGTAGATATGGTGGTGATATTTGGTTCTTTATCTAATTCACAGCTCTGGTACTATTTGTTTAATTCTATTTTCTCCCTTCATCTGAAAGCTGTGCGCGAGTTTTTCTCCAGAAAAAATCAGCATTTTTTAAAATTCTGGTTTTTTCTTTTATTTTATAGCTAAAGACATATTTTAGAATTTCAGTTCTTCTGGGAAGCACAATTTCCCTTGCCTTGCCTTGCCTTGCCTTGCCTTGCCTTGCCCCTTGCCCCTTCCATCAGTGGGGACACCCAGTTCCTATTTTGATTTAGAAAATGACTGAAATAGCCATTCTGTTTTTCTCCTGATCTTTGAAAACCATGCAAAGTGTTGCAGAGAAATAATGAATATCTGAAGATTAAATTTTTCATAGAAAATTCCAGCTTCAATAGTTTGTCAAGATTTTATACACCTGAAAAGAGTGTTTAATTAGACTGCAGAGTTTAGCAGGCTTATGTAATACCTACTCTGATAGGTATATTAAAACTTCCTTTTATTTTAAGTTGTGCAAAAGTGGGTGCTGTCAAAACTACGCAAAATTACTACTAATGAATTATATTCTCTATAAATATGGGATATTTTGTTTGTTTGCCTGTTTTTCAAAGTTGCTTCACTCTAAACTCTGCTCTGAGGTTGTTGTTTGCAAGGGTCATGACCTTAAATAACTTTAAATGAACAGTTCTGTACATCTTAAACATTCATATGTCTCTGTTTTTAATGAAAAATTGTTTGTGGAATTTTATTTCCGCATTCAAAAGTAACAAAAAATACTCAACTTTGTATTTTGGAATGTTGATGATGTGCAGTGAATTGCATTCATAAAAATTTTAAGAGACTTCAAGTGCACTAGCCTTCTCTTCACTTCTGCATTAATCATCTGAGTCATTTGTCCTTTGAGCTGCGCATACAAATGTGCCTGCTGTATGATCTCTGGTATCTCAATTATATAGAAAGTTTTATTATTTAGCTATGCTGTATCATCAAATCCTAATTTGTATTTCAGAAGAGTGAGGGGTAATTCCATTAGTGTACTTACTCATACTTCTTCAGGGGAAGGAAAATTGCATGGTATTTGTGACCAAGCATGTCTTACAGTTTTGCAACGCAAATCCGTATTTTAATTATTACTCCAACCTTGACCAGAGAGTTAAACCCAGTGTTTTATCCATTTACTCTATGAAGCCTGAAACAGGATGTGCATGTGAAATAGGTGTTTGGAAGTAACTTTTCTCTAATTTGCATACTGCCCATTTTTGTAATTATTTTTGTTTGACATGGTACAACTGCAAGTAGCATAAAATCAAAGGCAGTAAACCAGTAAATTGTTTTGCTGCTTGCCTGTTAGCAGCATGCTAAGAATCCTAGAGTCATTACTAGGCAAACTAACAAGAATTTTAAGCTCCAAGTCTGAAAACAAATTTTCTTTATTCCCTCCCCCACTTTTTCTGTTTTAATAGAGACACTTTATTTCATGCCTTCCTTTTCATTCTTCGAAATTTGTTCATCCCATTTAATAGACTTTGGAAAAGGTTTTCAAGCTTGTCAAAAGATTTGTTAGGCATGGATAAAAAGTCAAGCTTTTTGACTTTTGGAGCAATTAACAAAATCACACATAGCCTGTTTCTTGGCCTGTTTTCTCAGTTCTGCCATCAGTGCAATTATCTACAATAGAGAATTTTTTTTATATAGTTCATTCTATAAAATATAAAAGGTTTTAATGCTTCTTCATCGGCCTTTCCCAAGCAATTTTCCCAAGTCAGTATCTTGAAACATTTTCATATTTTTGCGGTTCTGGAGACACTCTCAGAAAGAAGTATTTTGTTGTTTGGGATTTGATTCATAATTTTTAAGCTGGTTTTCTAAAACAAACACAATACCTGAAAAATCTCTCTTCCAGCATTCACAAATAGGCTTTTGTGTCAAAAAATGTTAATATACAGGGGATTTTAGTTAATACAACTTTTAATTCTTAAAATGTACTTCCCCAGTTAGATAATGCTCTCACAGCTAGCACTGTAACTTCACTGAACATTAAAACAGCCCTTTATTATGCTGGATAAGCAGGCCAATCTCCTTTTAGATTACATTTTTAGATTGACATTTTTTCCCTGTTTTCTTCAACTGTGTTAGATCAGCTAGGTGAAAGCAAATGAGATATTTCATTATTCCTAATAATGGCGGTCAATAAACTTGTGATCAGCTTTAAAATAATTTGAGAGGTTCTTATATAAGTTTCCACTTCGTATAACAAGCGTGTTGCCAAAGTTTTAAAAGAAGAATGTGCTTAAATCACTCTGCAGATGCTTAGGAACATAACAACTTATATAACTGCTGTTGGGGTCCTTATGTAATTTTTCTCTTAAGAGTGATAATGCATTTCAAACAGTACCAATTATTTGCATTTTGAAATAATGCAATTACAGGGGGGTAGGGCTAACTGCTCAAGCCCTCACCCTTGTACAATTGAAAGACTTTTGTCACTAAAGATTAAATATATGATTGAAGCTGGGGGAAAAATAAATTGCAGTCAAGAGTATCATAGTTATTTAATTACTGTAGATAACACATCCACCCTGCCCTGGTCACTTAAGTACGCAATATAATATGTTCTTAACGAGACATTTCATTAGAGATACTAAAATTTCCTATTTTCCCAGTTCAAGGTTTTAGTTTATTCAAATCATAAACTAAAGAGATTGAACATGAACTAAAATGTAACCCAAATTATTCTGGATTTTGCTCTTTGCCATCTTGCTAAAGAAAACTCTCTTTGAAGAAACTCTCTTTGAGTGTGTTTTAAGCAAAGTTAGGAGATGAAATTACTATACATTTTCACTAATTTTAGTAATATTTTGTAATCATTATCTCTCCATTGCATATGTTGCATTTCAAATGCAAATTGAGGTGCATATCAGTTTTTGACATATCTGGTGAAACAGTAACTATTTGTGCTGTTTTTCATATAATTCCCCTCTTCTGCCATCTTCTCAACTTCATCTCATTTTCAGTGTACAGCAGTGTAAGTATTATCTCAGAACAGCATTTTGGTCACTACTATTTTAATTTTAATTTGACTGGTAGGACTGTGTGTAATTTAACTGCTTCTTTGGTATGAAGATTGAAAACTGCAAGTCCATTTCCAAGGAAGAATTTTTGAATATATTCTTATCGGATTCTATATTTTATTGAGATTTATTAACGGCAACCTGAGTCATATTCGCAAAGTAAGGGAAGTATGTTGTTAATTTCTTTCTATGTCAATCCAATGAAGTCGCAATGATCTAGAATTTTTATTACTTAATGACTGAAGATAAAGTAATGATTTCACAGATACCTTATTGCATAATTCGAGGACAGCACATAGTGTAACTACTGGCTTAATTTCAAGACAGTAATATGTACAAAAACAATGTGGAGAACATGTATTTTCCTAGGAATTAAGAAGAAAATCTAAAAGATCTGTTGAAATATTACATTTTTAATTAATAAAATTAATTTTTGCTAACGAAAAATAATAAATAATTATGGGAATAAACACAATTTGTTTTGTTTAGCTTTTTACCTAAAAATATTATTTCCTCCCATATAAAAAAAAAAAAAAGAGGAAATAAATCACTTCAGAGCAGCCATCAGGATATTTAATATATTTACTTTTTAAATGAAAGTCCCTTTACTTTTGATGACCAGATATTTTCAACTGCAAAACAAAAAGATTGGTACTGATGAAAGTCTCTAAGAATTTCTACCCCAGACATGTTTTAGGCCCTAGAGTAATTTTTCAACAATAGGAATAAAGAAGAAAATCGAGGGAGTAAATATACTGATATAGACTATGATGAACACATTTCACAAATAAAACTCAGCAATAGATTAGTATGTTTTAATTGAATGACTTTTAAGACAATTTTCAAAACTCCAAAACTTTCAAGTTGAAAAGCAATAACACATGGTGTGGCATGTTTATTTCAGTTAATTCTGTGTGTGAGATGTTTCACACTTTAACTAGCTGCAGTCTTTGACCTCCCTAATCACTGAAGATAAATTAGTCACATAAGATCAGTTTTTGTATCCAAAACATGATGTTTTAAACTTCATTTTTATTTCAAGTCCAAGAACAAAATTATTTCTGTTTTGCTTCCATGGAAGAGAGAAATATGGATTTTGATCACTGGAAAAAGATGAGAATCCATTGTAAAGTTCCTCATCAATTATTTCAGCATTTTGAATTCAGTATTTTGAATTGAATTTTGAATTCAGTAGTTTTGAACTTTGCCAGCATCACAGGACCAACTGACCTTCATATCTAAATTTTGGGACATCACAAATCTATTGAATATCTCAAGTTGGAAGAGACCATAATGACTCTACACCCTGAGCGTCAGGGCACTACCTAAAGTTAAATCATATGACTTGAGTATTGTTGAGATGATCCTTGAACTCTGGCAGTCATGATGCTATGACCGCTTCCGCGGGGAGCCTGCCCCAGAGACTGACCAGTCTCTTAGTGAGGAACCTTTTCCTAGTGTCCCATGTGAACTACCAGATAATCTGTCTGTGTCACCTCTTTTGTTTCCAAGCCAGATCCTGGACTGAAGCTGTGCTGGCAACTTTGTGAAATTGTGAATTTTTGTTGTGAAACAGATGATGTATTAGTTGAAAGGCTGGAGAACACTGAGGGATCATTTCTCAGGTAAACTCACGCATTGAGTCAGTCTGCAGTCACACAAGACCTCTGCAAGAAATCAGTTTACGATCTTTCCCAAATGTATTCACTCTTAGTAGCTACAATCCTTCATCAAAAATAGTTTTTCTGCATGTAGTGGCAATTAGAAATCTACCCTTGATTCTTCTTCACTCTATTATGTTGCAAGGAAGGATGTCATTTCAGTGAGTCTTTGGGCAAAGTTAATTTATTTGCCCAGCTAGGACTACCTGTGTTAACTGTTAACTTCCTTTTATGAGACTTTGAAGTTGTAGCAAAAGCAAGTAATTCATTAGGAAAAGGTAAGAAACTGATTCTAAATTTTCTCTCGTCCCCTTCTAGAAAAGTTCAGAAAATTCTTTGACTATAAAGTTAGGAGTTATTTCTGCCTTTGCTTTCCATGTGTTTTCTACAGTTCAACACTAATTTCTTGAATATCTCTCCCTTTACAGTATTCACTCCGTTTGGAGCAAGTTGGAATTATGTGCGTGCCTCCCCTTTCCCTCAAAGCTTTGAAGAATCTGCTATAATATATTGCTTTAATCTATCTATTTTGGGTTAGAACTTCAATACTTAAAACTTTCCTCCTCTCCACAGTTTTCCTTTATCTTCTGATGATTAATGGATCATCTCTAAGACTTTTGCACCAACACCAGAGAGTACCAGAGAAAGAAACAGTCAAAGTGTTTTGATTCTTATATTCTTCTCCAAAATATTTCTGTGCAATAAAACAGTATAATCTCCCTTAGGTTTATGGGTGATTTAATATTTCTCCTGTGTTTGATACACATTTTTCTCTGCTGAGCACTGCATGGTCACTGATAACTGATGTGCTTAGCAGCTGTTGCTCAGTGTAGCTCTTCCAGATGTTCTACCTAGACTATCATATTGGCATGTTATTTGAAATCTCATCTCTTTGTTGCCTTCCCATTGTGAATCCACCCTTTCTTTTCATTACTCTGAACTGAAAAAATTCTTTTGTGCAATTTAAAAGTAAACAACAAAACAAAATCCCTCAAGAACAAAAATAATAAGCCTACACACAAATGTATACCAAAACTTTGAGGTAGACTTAAAAGACTTTTAAGTCAGTGAAAGGTGTGCCATAAAGAGTTCACTGAAAACAAATTAAATCAGATAGACCAAAATACAGAACTAAAACCACTGGCCACTTACTTTCCTGCTTCAGATTTGAGCAATGTTCCAATTTCTTTCTTATAAGAAAATGAGTATTTATATGTGTAGCTAAATAAGAACACAAGGCAGTCTGGCTGTCATAAACAGCAAAAGTTACAGAGTAATTTGTATATCTGTAATGAAGTACAAATCAGGGTTCATAAATGTGTGAGTGTGACCCTAATATTCTAATGTATAATCAAAAGAAGGACCTGCCTGAGCATGATTTAATCAGGCTGCATAATTCCAAGGAAATTACAAGAGGGAAGGGAAATTCTGGGAAGTTCCAGGAATTGAGGGGAAGGGAAGTTCAGGGAAGTTCAGGGAACGGAAGTTCAGGGAAGGGAAGTTCAGGGAAGGGAAGGGAAGTTCAGGGAAGGGAAGTTCAGGGAAGGGAAGGGAAGTTCAGGGAAGTTCAGGGAAGTTCAGGGAAGGGAAGTTCAGGAAGTTCAGGGAAGTTCAGGGAAGTTCAGGGAAGTTCAGGAAGGGAAGTTCAGGAAGGAAGGGAAGTTGAGGGAAGGGAAGTTCAGGAAGGGAGGGAAGTTGAGGGAAGGGAAGTTGAGGGAAGGGAAGTTCAGGGAAGTTCAGGGAAGGGAAGGAAGTTCAGGAAGGGAAGGATGTTCAGGGAAGTTCAGGGAAGGGAAGTTCAGGGAAGTTCAGGGAAGTTCAGGGAAGGGAAGTTCAGGAGGAAGTAGGGAAGTTCAGAGGAAGGATTCAGGGAAGGGAAGGAAGTTCAGGGGAAGTTCAGGGAAGGGAAGTTCAGGGAAGTTCAGGGAAGGGAAGGGAAGTTCAGGAGGAAGTTCAGGGAAGTTCAGGGAAGGAAGGGAAGTTCAGGGAAGGGAAGGAAGGGAAGTTCAGGGAAGGGAAGTTCAGGGAAGTTCAGGGAAGTGGAAGGGAAGTTCAGGGAAGGGAAGGGAAGGGAAGTTCAGGGAAGGGAAGTTCAGGGAAAGGAGTTCAGGGAAGGGAAGTTCAGGGAAGTTCAGGAAGGAAGGGAAGTTCAGGGAAGGGAAGTTCAGGGAAGTTCAGGAAGGGAGTTCAGGGAAGGGGAAGTTCAGGAAGGAAGGGAAGTTCAGGGAAGGGAAGAGTTCAGGGAAGGGAAGTTCAGGAAGGGAAGTTCAGGGAAGGGAAGTTCAGGGAAGTTCAGGGAAGGGAAGATTCAGGGAAGGGAAGTTGCAGGGAAGAAGGGAGGAAGTTCAGGGAAGGGAAGTTAGGGAAGGGAAGTCAGGGAAGGGAAGAGGGAAGGGAAGGAAGGGAAGGGAAGGGAAGGGAAGGGAAGGGAAGGGAAGGGAAGGGAAGGGAAGGGAAGGGAAGGGAAGGGAAGGGAAGGGAAGGAAGGGAAGGGAAGATTCAGGGAAGGGAAGGGAAGGGAAGGGAAGGGAAGGGAAGTTCAGGGAAGTTCAGGAAGGGAAGGAGGGAAGGGAAGGGAAGGGAAGGGAAGGGAAGGGAAGGGAAGGGAAGGGAAGGGAAGGGAAGGGAAGGGAAGGGAAGGGAAGGGAAGGGAAGGGAAGGGAAGGGAAGGGAAGGGAAGGGAAGGGAAGGGAAGGGAAGGGAAGGGAAGGGAAGGGAAGGGAAGGGAAGGGAAGGGAAGGGAAGGGAAGGGAAGGGAAGGGAAGGGAAGGGAAGGGAAGGGAAGGGAAGGGAAGGGAAGGGAAGGGAAGGGAAGGGAAGGGAAATTCATACTGTTTTTATTTTAATATTAAGAAAAAAAATCAAATTCATGTAAATGTGGTGAATAATGTAATTCAATGGATGGGTGAACTTCAGTGATAAAGATCAAATTTTTATGTGTACATGTGACTTCATGCGTACCTTATCATGCTGTCCTATTTAGAAATGGCAAATGAATGCAATATTGCATTAAATGATCTATCTGCCTAAAAGGCAATAACTTTGGATCTTATATTCTGCAAATTTTGAAGGTATTTTGTCCTTCAAATAGGAAGGCTGTTGAATGTTACATGAGTTGCAATAATTAAATATCAGCTCTGTCTGGAATATTTTAAACGCAATATATTGAAAGAAACATATCCTAAAATCACCCTTTGAAAGGTGCATCTTAGCCTCCTTCAGGTTAGGCATGATATTGGATAATTTTACCTTATTTTTAAAACCATTTGACTTTTTCTGTCTCAATCAAAAATAATATAAAAAGAAGTATGTAAAGCCATGAATTAAAAACTGTTTTAATTATCTGGATTCTGTTAAAAGCCAAATTGCTTTCCAGCTCTTGGCACTCCATGGAAACAGAGAATGCAGGAACAACAGAAAACAACACCATGAAGTGCTCTAATGTGTGTGACAATAAGGTCAAAGCCCATTTGAAGAAAATTCTCATTTTAGATGCCTTTCCACTGAGTGAGAAGAAAGAGATTTCTAATTTTATATTTTTCCTGCTTGTATTTCTAGGTATACATGCACCTATTTAGTGCATTTGTAGTGTATGTATATAATTCACTGTGTGGTAACTGTCCATTGTTTTCCTAATTTTAAATAAAAGCTAAAGTAGAAGGGATTAGTGATTTAAAACAGGCAGAAGATTCCTGATCTAAACAGAAAGAATTAACAGTTTAATTTCCATAAAGAAACCTGTTGTACTCAGTGTTCTCAGGGTTAATATAGAAGGTTTTTACCTTACAACTACACAGCAGTCAAATCTCATCACCTTCAGCAGGAATAATTTATGGTTTAATCTTACATGCTGGCGTATTAAATTAGTATTACTCATCAGAACTCACTTATTAATAAAACAAGCTGAATTAGTCACCAGAGAATCATATTTGGAAATTCAATGACAATTTTACATTTTTAATAAAGGCTCAGAAATATTATTGCAGAGCAGGTGGTATGAAGAAATGTGGTCAAATTTGACATTCATTAATAATTGAAGTGTGGAACGTGACAGAGGTGAAAATTGATATTGATTTTTTTCCCCTCTAATGTTTGGATGAGTTCTGAAAAGTAAATAAAATGAGATAACAAGACATATCAAGTCACCCTGATTTTTTTGATCATCTCTCCCTGTATGCACACATATATATCACTATTTTCCTTATCATGTTTTTGAATAATTCAACACTCATAGTCTTTCCAGTTCAATGCATTATAAAACATGCTCCAGCTGAGTTTCAATCATATTAGACTGAAAGCTGAATTTTTTATGAAGGATTATTTAAAACAAAATGTGTCTTGGGCCCTACAGTCTCTGAAACCAAACAATCCTGAGAGTTCAGTGAAGAAATGTCAACACAATGGAGAACTTTTCTATTCAAAAAATTAAAGGAATCCTGTTTGATGTATATTAACCATATCAATATTAACAAACTTCTGCTGGATTTCAGAAGTGATATGACAGCAGAAGTACTACCAGGCTTGTATTTTAACTAGATGTGAAAGCTCTGAAATACTTGTACTCACACTGAACTTGACCTGCCTTTGGGACAGCTGTGGCAGCACTCCTACTGATTTCAGTAATGCCAATTTTCAGGCTCAGTTGAAGCTAGACACTTTAGCCTCATTGGACTCTAAATATGCAAGGATGGTCATCAGCCTCTGCTGACCAGTCTTTGGCACGCTGTAGGCATCTTCATGGAGTATATTCTGTGGGATTTTTGTGGCTATTACAGGTCTCTAGTTTATTTCATGGTGCATGGGATTTTGTTTCAGCATTCCACACCTCCTTCTGTCCTCACACAGGTTTTTGGTCAAGATCTTCTTTACCAGACATCTCTTGGTTTACATTCTTCATCCACATGAATATCTAGTTCCATTGTCTTAGCCCAGTACTAGTTATACCAATAGGAGAAGCTAACTGAAAAAGCTATAGTCTTCTACTCCTGTGTGTTTACAAAAGTAAATTCCTTGCTTCTGAAGGAAATGCAGGTATGTTTTCTCTCTATAGGTGAAAATGCTATGGTAAAAATAAAAGAAAAAATAATTTTCAACTCCCAAGTTTTCTGTATAGGGTACTTCAGACTCAGTCTTCCATTTGTACTCAGTACTTCCATTTGGGAATTTAAAATAGCCACTACATAGCTTAATTTCAGATTCTTTGCTGTATCACTCTTTCTTTTGAACAATCTTCTACAAATTTGCATAGAACTTCAAGAAAATCCTGTTCTCATAGACTTTATCAGAGTAATTTTCTGGTTTATATGCTATACAAATTATTTCAATAGTCAGCCCACAGACTGTTTTTCAATAGATTTAATAATCTTGGCAGAATAATTTCTCTAGACCTAATCTTTGAGGAGGGAGGAGATCAAGGAGTGTACTTGGATATTGCCTGTAAAAAAAATAAAGGCAGCTAAAAAATGCCAAAGGAGCAGTACATTCAGAAAATAAATGAATAAACAGAAGTTAAGAAGGGAGGAAGTAGAAAAGCTCAAAAACATGAGACAGAAATTGTGCCAACTCATTTGATTTCTTTTTTTTTTAAGGATGCTTTCATGTCTTGAGATGAACATCTCTCCTCAAAGATATTGAGCACAAATAATATTGATTAACTGCAGTTATTTTATGCTTTTGTGCCTTATGTCTTCTGCTACTGCAGAGCAAGTAAGTGTTTGAAGATCCAGTTTTCTGTTAACAAAGCAAATGGTTGATGCTCTAGGTCTCATTTGGTTAGAATGAATTTATATTGACTTCAATAGCCAGCATTAATGAAATCTAATCAAATAACTGAAAACATATTCCACAAGGTATTTTCCTTTAATTAGTGAGAAGTATTGCAGAAAATATGAGATGGCTGAGAATTTAAAATATAATAATACATTATTCTTATTCTTCATTATTATTATTTATTATATCTTTCAAATATTAATGTTGGAAACATAATTCCAAACTGTGAGCTGTGAGCTATTTGTAATCTGAGTTCCATTTCTTTGGTTTTTTATTATTATGTGTAGGTTCTCACCACAGAAAGTATGATAATAGCAAATGTTACTATTTTCATTAAAATTAAACAATCACTTAATTGGCAACAATGCACTACTGGGCAGGTTAAAGTGTTCTTATGTGACAGATATGGTGTAAACAGGAACATGTTCCCTAATGCAAAAACTGCAGTTAGTTGTTCAACAAAAAGAGGCAAATTGAAGTATTTGTTTCTCTGTGACAGTTACCAACTTTAGGTATGCTCTTCTATCAGTGAAAGCAGATTTGATAAGTGTAAGGAAAAGAAAAATCTGAAGAGGTAAGAGCATTTGATTTATGTTGATTGATCAAATTATGAGAAAAATTCTTAGGTCATCAGTGCACTATAGGCTGCAATGTTTTCTTCTGCACAGTCAAAACCTTACACAATTCTTACTGAGTCAAAAATGCCTGAAGTACTAAATATTTCACATCAATCACCTGAAAGTCTGGACACTAAAAATAGTGACCTTTTAATGCACTCCTCAGATAAGAATCCTATAATTTTGATTGGATTCCTTTTGAAAGCATGGATACTATTTGGAAAAAAAATTTGGTTTTCCCTCCTGAGTTTTGACAGCTTCTCCTACACACTTCCTCATTCCCACCTCCCTTGCCCATACCTGGAATTGGAGGAGGAATCTCAGGTCATCTCATACTTCTCTGCCCCATATTTTATGGGGATATGTTAAGTCAGAGATCACAGCTATACTTTGGGAGAGTCTCTTTGTTCTGTGCTCTTCTTCTTAGGAAAAAAAAGAAATCAGTTTAAACATGTAGTCAGTAGAAAAGCTATGAAGACAACTCCTTTTACTGAAAAGAGTTTATGCTGTTGCAACATTTTCCTTTCTTCTGACAACATTCTTAATACAAATATGAAAACAGGGACCTCAGATTTCTTCAGAATACTTTGCTGTGATGTAAAGTGTTTCATCCTTCTTAACCTTGATATATCGTTAATTTTGTCCAGCATTACACTACATGTGTTACAAATCACACACGGGTTTACAGACATATATGTAAGACAGACATAGAAAAAATTGTGGGACCCTTGTCAATACCTCAAGTAACTATTTACTATTGCAAGTCCATAATAGATTGATATCTGTCTCAAGATCTGAAAAATTCTACCCTTCCATCTGGGAAAACATATGCTTATTACCTTAATTGCTACTAATGTTGGAGTAGGCATCATGATCTGGGTGACATTCTTTTGAATACATGGCACCTGTGATCCTTCTCTCTTTGCTGAACAATTGCTTATAAACCTCCCCAAATTGTCAGCTTGTATCTGTAACTGCCCATTGAACCTGAACTTCCTCGTAATGCCTCAGACTACCGTTTTTTCAAACTCCTAGAAAACAAGTCACAAAGTTTATTTACAATGATTTTGTGCAATCAAGATTCCCTCTTCCTTATTTTAAACCTTGAACTCAGACCGCTTACTGTAGCTGCACTTATTTTCTTTTGCCTGGTGGTACTTAATCTGTACTGTTCTTAGGAGTTAATGTACTATCCAAAGAGAGATAAAAATGAGTAGTCTAGAAGTAATAACTAGCTTTCTGCCTTTCTGGAACCCTCCATTTACATAAAAGGTTGATTACTCCTCTCTCATATATCAAGGAATCTGACCTCTATTCCATGTCTTATCCCATTATTACAAGAAGATTACTTGATTAAAGAAATGAGTTAGTCAACTGCTATCAAGATTTAAAAATATGTCCCCTTTCTTATTTCAACCATTGAAAGAAAAGTGTAGAGCTTAGTAGGAAAACATCCACTGAGACAGAGAGACAGGATACCAAGATAGTTATTTAATTCTTCATGTGCTACATTGCTTGCTTTACTACTGATATCATTCCACTGATTTCTCTGCTGCTGACCCAAGAAAATGGATGATAAGTTCATAGTTCAGTATTAAAAAAAAAAAAGTCAGAATTTTGTGACATAAGTGAGCAATAACTTAAATCTCCATTGCCAGGCAAAGCTGTGTCACACATTGTGGAAAATTGTGCCAATCAATTCTAGTTTTTCTGGATATAGAACCTATCAGTGCCTATTATTAAAGAATCATGGAGGGATGACCCTGTAACACAGTGCACTTGCTATTAGGTTGTCAATATTGTCATTCAGCCTCTAAGGATCTTTGAATCTTCAGCAAACAGTGAACATAGTCATATGAGCCTGTCAGAGTTCATGCTCTTTTGGTCAGTATTTGAGGAGACAGTGTATTTCTGTTTGCTGGACGTGACATCAAAGCCAAATTTTGGGCATCTGATTCTGGAGAGGAAATACCAAATTGATGGAGAATGAACAATTGGACAGATCATTTACCTAATAGGAGAAAAGAAGTCAATCTTTAGCCAAAAGTTGTAGGAAATGAATTCTTCTTAAATGAGTATGCAAATATACAATGTGGTTTTGAGCAACCCAGAGATCATTGAACACACAAAAAATACAGAATAGCAGATTGCTTTCTTGAATTAAATTTTTTGTCTTTTAGACAAGAAGAAAAAATGTATCCATACCATTCAGAAATGGGCAAAGTATTATGCTACTTGATTTTGAAAAATATTGTTTAGTAATATGTAGTTAATTATTTATTTGGAAAATATTTACTGAAAGGGAATCAGAGGGTGCCATTATGATGGGATGGGGATAAATGACCATTTTTATCTTAAGTAACTAGGTAGTAGCACACAAGGCTCACTGACTTCTCTTTTTTAATGATGAAAAAGATTAGAAAGTAATAGACTCTAAAATACTGAAGTTAAAATACAAAATCATACATGAATCACCAGTGCCCATAGTTTTATGAATTCTGTGAGAGCAGTAACTTCACTTTTATTTTCTATCATTTAACTTGTTTAGGTCATATTAAATAGTAAACACCCTTAGCATAGTCAAAGCTGCTAATTGTGGATTTCTGCGTATTTATGATGCAAAAACCTGAATTAAAGGTGTTAGGTTGATGTGAACTTGTATTCAATATCTTTTTCTTTCATTTCTTACATAACCTTCCTTGTTCATCTTCTGATGTCAAACAGATATTTAGCACCAACAACATTCTGTGGTAAGGAAAACCACAGACAAAATCATAGAATATCTGAATACCCTGTGCCCAGAGCAGTGCTGTTTACTTCTACTGTTCATTCTGCTTACTTGTGGAAAAAGCCATGCAAAGTAGCTTTCCTGACAGTATCTCAGGATAATAACCAACACACAGATTGGCAAACAACCTTATATAACTTGTCTGTGGCCCAGGCAGTGATTTGCATTTCACAAGAGTGGTGCTGCCTCTCTTCATGTCCAGAAATACCTGCATAACTGTGTTTGGGACACTCTCTCCTAGATGTCCTCCCCTAAAATGGGAGCTATTGTTACTCTTTCTAACAGACTTTTGTACGTCAAAGGTATCAGTGAGTACCATGTAGCCTCGAAGTTCATATTATTGTAACAAGGAGAAGCGATGTTTCCAAAATCCCATCACTCCTGCTAAAAATTGTACTAAACAAGAAAGATAATACATAAAGAATAAGTAAAATTAAAAAAAAAATTACAAAAAATACTGTTAAAATGAACAAGATAAATGGTGATGGATGGAGAAATGGTTAAAATATTATTTTGCAGTTTTGCTTGCTTTTATTTGGTGTTTGTTCTAAATTCATGTTACCTAGTATAATAATCATATACATTTACAGGGCTCTGTGTGAAAATAATGGACATGTCAGGACAATAAATTCCTGGAATATATATGAAAAATATAGACAGCACATCTTTTCTACATAAATTCTTGCTCTCTATAATTTATCAAATGCTGTGTGGCCTGTACTACAATCATATACTATGAACAGTGAGTTTTTTTTCACTTCAGGTAAGCACTTGCTTACTTGTCCTACTCCAAATTCACTCTTGCTACACATAATTCTTGTTACTTTACTGTACTTACTTAAAAATACAATTAGAGTAATTCTATACTGTCCTTACTTTCACTCCTTGGCCAAGTAAATGAAAACTATATATATATATAAATTTACAGTTACATTTCAATGTATGCATTATGTACGTTATTAATCAACATTAGAGATAAATGTATTGTAATGTCTCAATTTTCATTGTAGGTGTAACAGACGTCTGTACTCTTTTGTACCTGAAGGCATATATGCGGCTTCCAGCTTAGAAGTTCTTTCAAAGCGTCAGTGGTTCTCCCAGTGATGCTTCTATTCTCTTGATGGATATGAAGGGAAGTTTTCTGCCTTTCTCTAAATTAAACTTGGTTGTTATTTTCCTCCTCTTTTTTGGACCACTGAGTGGTACAAGAATATTCCTGTCTTACTCTTTGTGTATTTTTGAGAGTTCACTATAACTGAATTCTGGTGTAACTTTTAGGCATTCTTCTCTTCTACTGAGTCTAACATATAGGGACAACCTTTACCTTCTCCTCCTGACATCAGTCTATCCTTGAAGAGTCTTGATTTCTCAGTCATTTATTTCTAGCTTGGGCCACCAAATGAGGCTATGAAATCTCATTTTGGCATTGCAATTGGCAGAAACAACCAGGCTTAGGAAAATAATCAATTCGTCTCTTCAGTCCTTCCTAGGCTACAGATCTTTAGCTCTTTTTCAACAACCTGTGAAAGCTGTCAGCACAAGAAGTAGAATATGTCTGGAGAAAAGCACATTGTCAAGAAAGGGAAGGAATAATCTATCCTAAACTTCAAGTCTGTTGACTGTCTAGTCACAATCATTTAAACACTTTTACATTCTACCTTCCACCAAAGCCAAATATTCCCTTCTACAGATAAGACTTTACACCTAGAAACTCTGAAGGACTACTTACACTCCTTAATCCTTGTCAGAAATGCTTTTGCCACATTCTTGCCTAATTGACATTAAATTGGTGATATATTCATTTATCTCAGGAATAGGTCAGAATCAGTATCTTTTTTTGCTTGCCTTGGAGTTGATGACTATTTCTACCTTTATTTCTTGGAAGGTATCCTTTCACTCTTGCAATGAAACACTGCATTTTCCTACTCCTTGAAGGTGCTTGCTTCTTCTCAGACAAGAGAAGGCAAGAAACATTTTGTTGTCTAATTTTGTTGTTTGCAGGTTTCTTTCTCAGCCTAAAAAGACAAAAATTATATATAGTGCATGGTGCAGTAAAAAGGAGGAAATAATTACACTCAGATGTTCTTCTAGTTAACACTTAAGCATCAAGTAAGTCTAGATGTCATTATAATTATCAGAGTGTAGGCTACCATGCATTGTATTTTATGTTGCAAATAGTATTTCTAAAACCAGAAGATTTTTGTATTATTTGGCATGTCTTCCATCTCTTTAATTTCTTTGTTTTAGCACTGTTGACACCTTAATATTGCAAGTCACATCTTATCAAGCAGCTCTACCATATGAATGTGTCAAGACAGTTAACTTCATTAACTTTCTATTCTTTCCAAATTAACAAAAGAAGGGAGTAAGAAATTAAAAATGAACTGTAATGCTGTTTGCACTTCCTTAAAATATGGAGAAATTGAAATGAAGCAGTGAAAATAATGGATCGTGTTGTTCCAATAAAGTATAGTTGGCTATGCAAATCTGTGTACATTAATTCTTGTTGCAAGCCAGTTTAGTTAAAGTGCTTCTGTGTACCTCTAGTGGTGCTAGTGGTCTTAGCTCTTATCACCTAGCTAATATTTTATTTGGTGTTTTCAAAAGTCTGCACTACAGATTCTAGTACTGAAAGAGTGTTCATATATCTCCAGGACTGTAAGTAATTTGTGATTATAATGGGCATGCATGGCACTGTTTTCTTTTTATTTTCCCTGCTCCCCACTGCTGCTAGAAAGTGGATGTGTGATAATGACTCTGTGAAGACACAGGCAAAATGCAATTTTGGCTAATGACTCTAAGGCCCTTATACTGTTGTATACAGTACACAATGCTGTCTACAGAAATACTTCTTCACATAAAACAGGAAGTCAGCAATTTTAATTCTGACTTGTTCTGTAAATGTTTTCATCTGTCGTTTTTAAAAATATGCTTGATTGGCATAAGAAAAGACAAAGTTATACCCTTACAATTTTTCAAACACCTTTCTATTTATTTTCCTTTTACTAATAATATAAGATTATTACCCTTGGAATTAGTGACAGTTCATAAAATATGTTAATCTCTTGGATTATTGTTTATCTCTGTCCTCCATTGTCATGTCCTAACAATATCCCTTATACCAGTTCTAAGGGCTATAGAATGACAGTACGAGTGTTTTGAATTCACAAACCAGTAAACTAGCCAGACTGCAGGTTAGTGAAGAGTTCCTTCTCATCTTGTATTCAGTATTTGGGCAGTTAAAATAACATGAGAAAAAAACTCACCACAATAAAAATAGTGACTGCAATTGTCATAACATTAAAGGACAATATGTCACAACAGTGCAAATGATATGATGCATATTCAGATCAGAGACAGTCAAATGTCTTAATTTGAGCTTAATGCACAGACAGGCAACAGGCATTACTATTATCTCCTAACATTATTAAAATATAGTTTGTAGTCTATTGATTGCTCCTACAAATAAATGATATTTCATACAAATTTCAAATTTAGCTTCATTTCTGGAAATAGCCACCTGATACAATATTGGTCCATAAGGAAGTGCCCCACTGCTGATATTTCCTGCAGTAAGGCTCCCTGTTTGTCTCTGAATGCATTTTTAAGAGTCAATCATCTCTACCTATGATTCAGATTAAGAGTCTGCTATAGTCACAGCCTGAATTATTTGTTTATTTTATGTTACTCTTGTCTTAAAAAGATGTTGAGATCTAAATAGTCAAAAGTCTATTTTTGTTATCAAAAGATGTTGAGATCTAAATAGTCAAAAGTCTATTTTTGTTATCAGGGTCAATATATGCTTGTTTTGTAGGAATGACTGCTTTAAAGTCTTTGCTTTTAACAATTTTAAGTACATTCAGTAAGTAACACTTAAGGCATAATGAATGCATAAGACACATGCAATTTCCAGCACAACCTTACATCAGAATTAATTTAATGGGGGATAAACTAGAAAAAAATTATTGATGTAAATATTAAAGGAAAAAATGTTCTATTTTTTTCCCTTTCTTTTTCTTTTTTTCTTTTTTTTAAAATTTATTTGGTTTGGTTTGGTTTTTGTTTTTTGTTGTTTTTTTTGTTGTTGTTGTTGTGATTGAAAGTGTGGGAAAAGTAGCTTCTGGCTGCTTCACCTGTCAATGAGATAATAGTTGGCATCTCTCTATAGAATAAGCAATGGTTACTCTCCTTTGCAGCTCAGAGGGGAAGCCAAATTATAATCTCTTGCACGTGTGACCTAAAGAAAAACAAGGCAGGAAACAAAAAGAACAGTTCTCTCAAAAATTCTTCATGGTTAGTGTCCCACCTGAATTTCTTTGTATGTTTATATACACCTTGATACATAGACAAGTAAACCTAAAAGATGTAGATTTAAACAAGTATACGGAGACAAGATATGTATCTGTATGTATCTAATGTGTAGCTTGCTAATGTGTAAAAAGATTTCATTTTTACATGTCTATATGTATATATTTGCATGCCATACCTTTTGTGTATATGTTATATAAGGTGTGCAGACATATAAGTAGTTTTGCCTTTCTCATTTTTTTCCTTTCCTATACCTTTCATGACCACTCTATGGAAAATATACATAATGAAAATATTCACAAAAGTGTGTGCAGTCAGAAACACAGATATACATTAGGTCTGTGTAGGAAAGTGGAGAGAGAATGGGATGGATGTGCAGAGAGAGGAAATAAGTTTGAATTCCTTGAGCTTCCCATGAATACACACATGTAAGCCTACACAAAATCACACAGACAAAATTCTCCACGACCTGTTTTCCTAGAAATCATAAAAAATGTCTCTGTTTATCCCAAGGCATAATTTGGTCAGATTTTGTTTGTTGTATCACTTCAAGCCTGGTGATTTAATATTTTGCTTCAAATGCCATATCTTCTATCTATTATTTATGGTGATCTTCATATATATATAATTTATATATAAAGCAAAGTAGTCACAATGAAAGAAGGTATTGATCTTTAATTTTTTCCTTTTCTCTATATAATGCATACTTTTGCACCTTCAGAAAAAGTAAAGACTGCAAAAGAGAAATGAAATGAGGGAACAAAAAACGCACTTTCATGGTTTGTGAATTCTTTCCAGGGAGTTTTACAAGAACAACACTTTCCATCTACTATGAGATGTGACTTTAAACAAAAAGTAAGTTTGCTAATTTCTTTTTTGGGGGGGACGTAACTTGTATACTACTTTTGAATTGAGCCCCAAGTATGCGAAGGTGAGTGGAAAAGAAACTTGATAAAGGAAGATGTGAGTTCAGAAAAATGAATAGCAAAGCACTTTACATAAACTTCCAATAAATTCACCTGCAGCCCTTACACATCAAATTATTAGATAAATTATTACTCTTTACAGAATTAGAATTCTTGCTTTTTCCTTTATTCTCCTTAAAAGTAGCCAGCTGGAGAGAGTAAACAAGGCCTATATTTCATATAGTGATGCTCCCAGTAAATCAATTTTCATTCTGCCAATACGTAACAAGAGATGTTGCCTAAATAAAGTATTCAAGGGTATTTTCCTTTTCCTTTTTTCCAGGCTGAGATACTGATTACATAGATTCTGGAAAGTCTGAATTCCTAGAAAATATTATTAACACTGAATGTGTAATTTTCTTTCAATCTTTAATGCAAACTGCTCTTTTCTTCTCAACCTGACTTCTGTTTAAATTGTGCATGTGTGTGGATTAGTGTGTGTGCATGTGCTTGTGTATAAGCTTTTAACAGCATGTCCTGGGGTGACTTTATGATGCTTGTATCCCCATTCATGTCTTTAGCCCAGAAATCAGTTTTGCCCCTTTAAGACTGGTTCCAAGAGCAGAGGCAGGGAGAGAAGAAGCGCGCTGTTTGTTATCACAAACTGCGTTTGCTCTCCCGCATCCTTCTCCTGGACTGTGTTATCTGCAGCATGGACAAATAGCAGGACAGAGCTCTCTCTCCTTTGCTTTTAGTTACTTTTAGCTAGCTGAGACAGAGAAGTTCCCTGGACTGTGGTTTTTGTTTTTCTTGGAACTGTTTGAACTTGCTCTGGACTGAGCACTGGCAGCTCACACCTGTGGCCCACCAGGCCAGGCCTGGGCCATGACATTTCCAGGACCAGAGGGACTGATTAAGGACTGGATGAGCCAAGACACAGCGCACAGAAGGGACTTCCAGAGATTGTCATCTCTTTGCAGCAGCGAGAGGTTTTACTGTTTAATACTGTTAATTTTTTGTGCTGGTGAACGCTTTGCCTGTTAAATAAACAGGGTTTTTTTCCACTTTCCTCCAAGGAAACCTTCTCCTGAACCAGCTGTGGGAGGCGCTGCTTGAATCTGCTTTCTAGAGGAAAGCCTGTTCATGTGTCCTGGTTTAGGGCAAATTTGGGAGGAAACCTCCAAACATATGAACATTAACACAACTTGCTTGCCCAATCCTGTTTGCTGTCTTGGGAATTCCTCAGATTTCCTATTTTTAAATTTTAGGAAAATCATCTCTTGAAATCATATGCATTAAGGGAAATAGCCTAATCACCATCAAATGGCTAAAATGCCATTACTTTGAAATTCTGGAAAGCAAAGATAAGTCTGTCTGAATGACTTCTGGAATTCTAATTTGGGTATCAACACAAACAAAAATCCAACAGTAGCTTGAAAGAAGTAAGAGTGGGACAACTCATGATAAGAAGTCTGTCTTCATATGAATTCATACTGACAGGTCCCTCTGTGCTTAAATGGCATGATAATTTTTATGCATAATTCAGAATGCAGCATAGAGCCATTTGCATGGGATGGGGTAGGTGTAGTGGCATGGCACATTGGACTTCATCCCATCTTCAGGATGGTTTTCTGAGTGTACATGATAATAAAGAAGAATTTCACTACTCCACAATGCGTACAATTTACTCAGTTACTTTCACATTCAGGGGGTGTGAAGGGCAGAGGTCTAGACAATTCCTATTACTTTTCATTCATCCTATATTCAGCAGAAATAATCTGGTTCCAATGAATGATCTCTTCTACTGTACAAGTGCCTATAAGGAAATCATCTACCTACTCAATAAGAAACATATTCAGCTGTTCTTTTTTGTCTTGATGAATGCAGCTGTGTCTTAGGTGATGAGCAGCTGTGTATGTGTGAAGGTGGGAAAGGCAGACTCGGAGGGAATCGGGCTTTCTAGAAAAATATGAATTCTGTTCTGGTTATTGCACGTTATCCAGGAAATCAAAGTATGATAACACAGTTCACAAAAGTTCATCTTTGCTCCAGAAGCAAAAAAAATTTAAAAAAACTCTATTGAAGTCAGACTAGACCCCACATGGATTATGCTTAGTTATGCGAAAAGAATTTTACTCCAAAGGAAATTGCTGTAATACCTAAGCAGTTTAAATTGAATAAAAATAATGTCAAAAGACCATTCAGAAATCATAATTCAAATCTTCTAATTTCCTTATGTGAACACCATTGTGGACAATATAGAGCTGAAATTCTGTGTAAAGTGGAGTTTAACTCTCTGAACAACTTCAGGCAATTTTTGCAAAATTTCATTCATCATTTATTTTAGTGAAGTAAATACATATTTTTTATTACTCAGGGAATTGACAGATGTAATTGTTCTGGGAAAATCAAATACCTCTGGTGGGGAAACTTAAAGAATAACAGAACAAGAACATCACCTGGTTTTGAAGGTGCTTCTTATAGGGCAAACCTCTCATGGGACATGTCTCTCCATTTGACTCTGCATGTGTGTAATAAGTAGGATTTCCACATGCATTTTAATTATCATGCTGGTAGCTCCAAAAGGAGATTCAAACCCCTTAAGATTTGAGTCTGCCTATCTTAACATCCTAGGCCATGCTGTATGGAACTCTGAGCAAACTGGGCTGCTGAGTGTCCCTGCCCATGGCAGGAGAATTGAAACTAGATGGTATTTAAGGTCCCTTGCAATCCAGGCCATCCTTTGATTCTGCAACAATTCTGTGAATGTTGAATTAATCAGTCTGGTCTCCCAAAATTATGCTACTGAACACATAATAATGTAAACTTCATTATTTCTTTCTAATAAATTAAACCACAGCTAAAGGTAGTTTCCCACAATATCTAATGTTGTGGCCAGTTCTGAAAATGTTTGTATTTTTTAAAAGAATTACTAAAGATTAGTTTTCTTTCTGGTCTTCTCTTTTCCATATATCCACAAAGGAAGTGGATGCTCTTATAGGGTTAATTTTCTTAGCTTTTGGGTTTAAATTCATGGAACACATTGTGTCCAGCCTTAATATTTTACACTGTAAGCCATATCATCTTTTATCTTTTATTTATAGTGAACCTCATATTAATTTCTCAATAGCAGCTGGCACAGCAGGAGGGACAAGGCATTGATCTTCCAATTTATCCACTATTCTTACATATCCTGAGGTCGATGCAGTCCAGGGAGATTGATGGGCTCTGGCATCAGTACAGCATGTGTGTGTTTCTCATGCATGAAAATCAACAACAGGAAACCAAAATGTGACAATTGACAGTAATATCAGAAACCTCTGTAATAAAAATGACAGGATGGTCTTCAATAATTTAATGGAATATTGGGTATTCCTTAATGGAAAATCAGCCACATAAGAGCTTGGGTATATAGGTTTGTGAAACTATATTTGCAACAGCTTGATAAGAATTCACACTTTCACATGCACAACATGCATATGTGTGTTTTCTCTCACCTTACAATATGAGTCACAGGGCTTCACTTTAAATTGTGACTTGTATTTTCATGCATACAGCCTGATAGGGACAGACCTCTGAAGGATCAGAAAAGAAAAGACATTCCTATAATTACACATTGTTTGCAGTTGCACAACAGAGTTTGAGAGACCCTGCTATATCATCTCCAATTTTTATCTTTTTAGAAATAAATCAATCTGTGTTGTTATCAGTTATGAAAAACAGGTGACTCCTACTGTCCAATACCAGTTCTGTCTCCTCTCTCTGGTTATATGCAGTAAAAGAGGGAATGCTAGACATCTAAGGTTTACAACCGACTGTAGGTATATTATAGGACTTGGTGGAAAAATTTTAAACATAAACATTATCACCTTTCTCTGCTGAGTGTGTCTTACCATAGAGATGCTGTCCTAGTCAAATGAAGAACTATCTATATATCTATCTAAAATTTGCCTGTCTAAGACGTGCAGTAGTGGAGATGCCTCTTTAAGGAACTTTGAGCAGCAATCACTGCATGACCCCACACTATGAAAAGCTACAGGTAAAGCTTTAGCTTGTATTTCTATTACTCAACATACAGGACATTGTTAGAGTCAGTGTTAACATTCATTGCCTTTTCTCATATGTGGCCTTTGATGGTGGGGTTAATTTACTTCTCTCCTTTGTTTACTATCTTTCAGTTACCCAGAAAAACAATAACAGTTCATGCTGTTCTACCACAGTGCTAGAGCTTTCTATCTCCACAACCCAGGAGCCAGACAGGTGGATTTGGAAGACACTGAGGTTTTGGAATCAAAACCAGCCCTCCAGCTGGTGTATAAATAATAAGAGAGAGAGAAAGAGAAATGCTCCATGACATGGCCTGTGTACAAGGCAAGGGGACATATTAAGACTAAAAAATCCATATTAAAGACAGAGCTATTTCATGTGATATGAAGGTAGGATTGCAAGTACAGAAACAGACTGTTCATTTTGGAGCTCCATCCACTGCTAGCAGTGTTCAGGTACATATTATTTATGCAATTAAAATGACTGTCATCCCCTATGGGTCTTAAGCCATCAAAAGGAAGGGAAAAGTGTGGTATCTTTCTACCAGGCACCTTAAAAGCTATGGAAGAAAAACTCTTTTACTACTCAGGATGTCCTCTGGTTTCTCTGGTATGGAGGCACAGACTCACTCCCTTTAACAGTCCATAATGTAGTGTTTGCATAAAAGATGCCATATGACCTGTTGAGTTTTACGTAGCAATCCTGCTGTTTTAAAAAAAGCTCACAATTTTAATGGCCATAGTAAACAAAATATCTCACTTTAAACTCACAGCAAAAGGCTATGGGGGGCTTTAAAGTATAGCACAGAAATTTCAAGAAACTACTGTGAGCTATTTTTCTATTTTAAAGCTTATTCTGACTATGAAGATCCTTTATTCTTAAAAATTCAGATTACTATAAAGAATCCCTGCTTTTGAAGTGTATTTGCTAAGAAAGGATAAGAAGCCTCTAAACATTTACTCAAATATAGGAATGTGCTTAGGCTGGGGTTTTGTCAAGTTTTTAAAACTATTTTAATATATTATTATGTACTTGCTTTGTCTGTGAATAAAACAGGAAATGCTGATAAAATGAAAGAGGCTTTTCTTGTATTTCTGGACATAAACAGTAATAGACATCCCAGAGATTTCACAGGTGAGGCTGCTTTTATGATATTTCCTTCTCAATTGCTAAATTTTATTTTATTATATTTTATGCAGTTCAGTAAGGTCCTAGTTCAGGTACAGGTGAGATAAATAGTGCATAAACCCCACTAAAATGGCTTCTGTCCCAAGGTGCTTGCAATCTAATGCAGTGGCAAGAAGAAAGAGAATAACAAAATCGAATAAAAGCAGAAAATACATAGACTAGATAATTCTGACTGTGTACCAGTTCAAGATGGCATACATGCTTCACAGTAGTTTTCTGTGGACCCATAACTTGTCCTGCAAAATATTTTACAGGTTTTGAGGGAAAAACAAAAGAAAAAAAACCTTCACATTTTGTTTAAATTTGCTTTCCATTATCTATGTACTTCCATCCCTATAGTGATAAACCTCTGAGCCCAAGAGGATATTCAGAGTTACCTGGGCAGGGTTTGAAAGGAGGCTCCTCCATCACTGGTACCGGTCATCTCATTCAACACAGAGTGAGTTTTTTAGGAGCTCTCACAAACATCTTGGAATTAATAAGATTTTCTACAGAAAGGCCGAAATATTCCTCTTATAGACAGAAAATACCTTCTGTTTACCATACATACCAGGAGTAATGGATGCACTTAGACTCTTATCTATCTTTTCCATTCTGTATCTGCACCATTTCTCTGATCATTCCATTACTGTGAAGTGCCCTGTAAATAGGGAAGTAGTATACATGGTGCAATGCCATTAATATTTCTTTGTGCTTGTGGAGATTACACATGGTGAGATCAAACTGCTACCACACAGCTGACGGCGTACATATGAACAATTAATATACAAATGCTTTTTCCACACCTCTGACACTGTCAATTTACTGCTCCAGTTCCTACTACCATTCAGTTCTTCCCTTACAATCTGATCAGCCTCAAACACTGGATTTCCTTCCAGCTGAATGTCATTAATAAATTTCTCCAGCAATTACTTTTTTTTTTTTAATGAGCTCATTATTGAAAATCATAAGATAAAAATTGTCCTAAGATTCTTGAAGAATTCCCCAAGTAGCATCTCATCTGTAACATGGTGTACTGTACTTTTAAGAATATTTTGAATATTTCAACCAATATGTTCAACTTTTGCAAGTCCCAAATGACATTAGTTAATGACAAACATGAAAATATGTAGGTAACTGTAAAAAAATAAACTAATTTTTTCCCTTTTTTTTGTTTAACCAACAATTTTCTAAAGCAGATACAACAACCATGTATTCCTGCATTCTGAAACAGGATAAAAATCTCTTATTAATACCACCACATTGCATATGTTATATCAAGGCAATTCCTTATGTTATGGGGACCAGGTGCAGGGAATTGTGATAGTGAACCTTGGGGAATTAGTTTAGAATGACAGGACAGGCTCTTTTATATACAATATATATAAATACATATACATATAAACATAGAGAGAGACATGTGTATATATTTATTTACCAATTTTTTTGCCTGCAGGAAAGAGGAGGGTGGTTCTGTCCAAACTAGGCAGACACCTATAACTGCGTTATAAAAAATATTTTGTGTAACTTTCTTTTTTTTTTTTTTTTTCTTGCCAGCAAAGAAACAGTAGGAAAGAGATTATTTTATTTTCAAAGCTTATTTTATCTTTACAAAATAAGAAATTTTCAAATCTTCTGCCCCCTTACCTCTCTGGAGTTCTGCTTTGTCTTATACAACTCAGATGATTCCACATTGCACCTCTCCAGGATGTTTCAAGTTTGGCCCGGCTGCTCTTGTCCTCTGGAGCATTTAATTCAAAGTGTTCTCTTATAAAGGTGTACAAATGTGTGTGTGTATGTGTGTTATTATCCAATTGAAAATATACTGTCAGCTACAGAGAATTAAATTGCAGTCTGTATTAGTAGGAAATGGGACAATAGCAAGGTTGGGGCCCCTGGGCAAGTGTGTAGCACTGTTCCTGAGGCCATGCAACTGCACCACCAGGAAGGAAAAAGGATTCTTAGGAAGGTGTTGCAAGGAACACCAGGGACACCAGGGGCAGCAGGTGCAAGGGGCAGCAGGTTATATCACAGCCCCAGGGAGACCCTGTCCTTGCAGTGCTCCAACACTTCCAAGAACAATGCTGTTCAGTTGTTATAAAGACTTGGACCAGGCTTACTACAGCTGGTAACTCAGACTAGCTGTAGAGGAGAGTAGAGTTCTAAAATGAATAAGAGTAGTGGGATCTTAGGTTGAATTCAGAAAGCAATAATGGTAGCAAAATGAATAAAAATAGGATGAAACATAGCTTGCCATGTATTTTGGGAAGCAGCTGGCTGCAGTACTAGGGCATTACTGAATTTCTGTGGTAATGTCTCCTTTCTTGGTGCAGACCAAGGAGCACTGAGTATGTAGGTTTTTAAATTAGATGTGATAGGTAATTCATGAATTTTCCATTTTTCCAGATAGGGGTCCATGTACTGCACTCCCACTGCACCATATGATCACCTACAACAATGCACTAGACTATGACAACCTGATGACATCTGCTGTTTTTCCAGCTGCCTCTTCACTAAGTTAGCAAACATTTTGGACTGGATGCACTGCACTGCATGAACTTGCTTTGAGAGAAATATGTATATATAAATATAAAAAAATAGACACGTTTATTGATAGTTTTGAACTCTGAAGAGAAAACTTATGAGCTATATTTATAGTGCTTTTATTTCTCCAGAGTTCTAATTCGAGGATTTTTGGGCTAAATCCTGAGAGACTTACAATAAATCATATTGTAGAAGGAATAAAAGGAAGCACTTTCTGGGTGAAAAAAATACTGAACTATATAGCAGGTGTGTGGCCCGGCTATTGCTCCTGTTGCTGTCCCTAAAAGTGGGATTTATAACCAGGATCCAAAAAATAAGGTTTGACTTGAGAAAAAAGCACAAGTAAAAGGGATTTAGACTGCCTGTGTAGAGTAGGCTCAGTGTAAGTCAGCGGTGTGTGCCCAGGTTGCCAAGAGGGCAAGCCCCATCTCAGCATGCACCACACAGCATCGCCAGCCAGCCAAAGATGGGATCATCCTGATGGATTGAACTGTGGTGCAGCCTCATCCTTAGTCCTATTGCAGTGCTGGGCACCAAAGTTTAAAAAGGGTGTGAAAATCCCTGAATACTTCCAGAGGAGTGGAACAAATCTGGTGAAGTGCTGGAAGGCACATCCTGTGAGGAGCAGCTGAGAACTAAGAGTTTGACTTTTTTGAAAGGAAGCTTAGAAGTGAACTAATGCTCTGTACAGCTTCCTGACAAGGGAAATGGTGAGGGAGGAAATCCCAGGTTTCTCCCTGGGATTCAGGATTAGGTAAAATTTCTTCATCAAGAGGTTGCTCAAACCCTGAGACAGACCTATCACTGTGGTTGTTAATGCTCTATGCCTGCCAGTGCCTTAAAAGGAAACCTTTAGTCAATGGCCTTCAAAATATTCTGTGTATTGATCATTCCTTGAAGTGTTCAGGCAGTTAAACTAAATGATCACTGTAGATCACTTACAACTGGGTCTACTTTGTTCCAAATAAATGTAAAATCTGCTGAAAACAAATGAAATGAGACAGTGCTTTTTCTGACATTGCAGCCACTTCAGAAACCTTTGCTACATTTCCAATGGCAATGCTTTCTCTTCTGGGACTTCAGCCAGCATCCCTTCACAGATTTCTAAGTGATGAACTCTGGGTTGTGGTCACTCAGGTCATGAAAGCCTTCAGACTCAGGAATACCACAGACTCTCTGAGCAGCTCACTCCTCTCCGGTGCTTAATGATTCTCATGGGGATTTTGATTTCTCTTGCATATCCCCAGCTTGAATCTTTCTTTTTTCAAAAGTTGTTCCTGTCTCTCATTCCCTGATCAGGAAGTGCTAGGAAGAGACTGGCTCCATCCCCTCTATGACCTCCCCATAGGCACTGTAGTGTGCTGTCTGGCAGACCAACACCTCCTCTGCTCCACAATGGACCAGCCCCAGCCCGACAGACTCTCCTTGACTCTTCTGAGCCCTTCTTTGTTTTTCCTCTTTTTGGGATCCCAGCAGGATGCAGTGCCCAGATGAGGTCAGATGGGTGCTGAGCAGAGACAATCACTTTCATAAATTTATGTTAAAACCTGTTTTCTTCCAATATCTTTGACAATGATTCTTTAAGCAGCCTAACCACTCCTTTGTGACACTTGGGTGTACAAATCTTTTTTATCAAAAGGCTTGTTTTACTCCCTTCACTCCTTTTTATTCTCTAAAACTGTATTTTCTATCAAGGCTGTGAGAAAGTAAAGCAGCCTTCTGCTGGGTTTTGGGGTGTCCCCAGCAGGCTGCAGGGATCCTGGACAGCACAGTCCTATTCAGGACAGACTGTCTGAGCTCCCAAGCAGTTCCTAGCTGCAGGTAACCTTAGCAAGCTTAAGTGATATCAGCTCTTTAGTGATTATCAGTTCATTGTGATTTCAGCTCTCAGCTTGCTAGGTGCCTAGGCAGGCAGACGGAGGGAGAGAGAGGAGAAGGCTGTATGGAGTTCTACAGCGAGGTCTTTACTGGCTCTTCTGTGAAGGGTACCAGTGGCAGCTCTTCTGCCAGAGCCAGGCTAAAACAGCTCTTTATGTAGGGTACAGAGGAATCAGAAATGGTCCAGTGGCAAGGGTTAAAGGAGAGTGACCTATAGGGTTGCAGAGAGATAAGCAGGGGTTCCAGAAGGTGGAAGAGAGGGGCTTCTAGCCCATTCACGTGACTTGGCATTTCCTATCTTAGGATTCTGCATGCCAGAGGGCCCTTGCAGGCCCTGTGCCTGCTGCAAGCAAGAAGTCCCCTGCACTTGTGTACAACTCTCTGTCATCCACAGGAAGCGTCTTTTCCCACCACTCCTTCCCGTCTGGTGACGTCAGTTCCATGCACTACTGTCAATCACCTTAATGTGTCCTGCTTGCTCAGCAAAATTTATCGTAGCATTATTTCTTTAGTTATTTAAACTATTGGCAGGAAAAATTGCTGCAGCCTGGTAACTGATAAGTTGTGACATTTCACTTGCTCAATAGGATGCAACTGAAATCATCGAAATACAGTATTACAAGACAACAATGAGGCAGTAGTTCATGAAGTGAAGCAGTAGATCAAGGAAGAGCATTTTAGCCTAAAGAACGCTGTGTGAAGACTTGTGCTGATTATAGATTCCTTTGGACCAGGCCCCCAGTTTTATAGATTGGAATATGGCTTCTACGCAATGAATATTTCTTGGCATAGCTTTGTTAAGTGAGCTGTGCTAAAAAGATACATAATTTTCAGTTTTACTTTGTTATACTGAGGACCCTGAGAAAATCAGTATCCTCATCAGTAAAATGGGAAAAGTAATATTTATCCACCTGTGACAACTGCATCATGACCCAAGGATCAAAGTGCTGTGCATAACTAAGTATTTTTAGTATTACTACTTTGATGTGTAAATCACTGACACAATTGGCTGTAACTGTCTTTGAAGTTGTTCTGAAAAATTACACCATATTTCTCTTCAACAGTAATTTAATTTGTGAATTAGTGACATGACAGACCATAAGAATCTATTTGGAAACCTTCCAATTGGTTTTCTCAATGTGTCTGTGAACATGCACTTAGTGTTCAGGAGGCAGCAAATGTCCTCAAATTATTATTACTGATTGCATCATTTTCTCAGTGAAAGAATTTGTGTAATTATAAATCTTATTTTTGTTAATATGAATAATTTTATGATCTGGTTCAATTATCATAAACTAAATTTATAAAACCAAAGTTGTTAATCATTTAACCTAGCTAGTCCTACCTTCAGACTGGTTTAGTATGGATGCAGTTTTCCTTGGAACTAGGCAGATATGCAATGGGCCAGATGACTTCTGAAGCCTACATTTCATCAGAAAATAGTCAGTAGTCCTCAGACCATCCAGTGAATTTAATTGGTCAAACAGCCATACATCATATTTCAAGAGGAAAATTCAAAAAGAGTCCTTGTTTTGCCACTCCCATATAACCCCCTTCCCTGTGTGCATGTGCTTCAGAGTGTTGCATATAAGAGTTAAAATGTTGTGTTAAATGAAAACTTTTGATATTCATTAATCAATAAATGTTGTGAATACAATACCATGACCGAAAAAATGTATTTCAAATAAGTTTCAAGTTTGTGGAGTAGTACTTGCACAAAGCTTTTTAAAGATCAAATAAGTCAAAAAAACCCAGAGCTCATATTGCACCACAGTTTCATAAAGAAAAACTTGGAGATTATGGCATTTCAGGGCTGTTTGTGATGTTCGAGACACATTGAAAATCAAATTAATTTCTATAAGATGAACCATGTTAGGTCATATAACCAGGCAGTTTGAGAAATGGCCAGAATGGTTTCCAGTAAGAATGAAAAGTTAGACTCTATTTTTCAAAAATTTTTGCCATTATTTTAATGAATGCTACAAAATAGAATATTTTGGACTGTTAAAGCTTCTTTAACACTATCACACTGTTGTACGTTACCACTACCAAAAATAACTTCTACATTGTAAAGATATATTTAAAGCAGTGCTAAGTGAAACAAATGTCTGAGTCAAAAAATAAAAACAGACTTCTTTTTCTTTCATTCTAGATTATTTCTTGGCTTTCCATGCAGAAATATGGTTTTACAAAAGCTGCTTCAGCTGAAAGGTTAAGAAGTTATAAATAGCTAAAAAGCTCTTTTCCTTACTTTAGCTGCTTTAAAATTGCAGTATTTGTGACTTGCAAACTCCTGAGCCAGTTGTCTCCACCAGGGCTTATTTCGCAGTTCCTATCAGATTTTAAACACTATCATGATGACAGTTTGTCATCATATACAGAAATAAATACAGAAAATAAAAAAATGTTTGTTACATTGTAACAAACATAATTTAAAACTGGAGATTCATAATTGAGATTTCAATAGAAAAATTAGTTTTTTCAATTCAGAAATCTAAATTCTTCAGCGTTTTTTTATATCAACATTTTAGTTGTCCCGACTTAAAAGAAAAAAAACAAACAAAAAAACCCCAAAAAACAATCTAATGTACCAGTTCCTAGAATGAATACTTTGTTTCTTAATTGTGTTGATACATCTGGTCAGCCTTCTGCTGGAAATATTTTTTTTAATACACAGGAGTCCTGTTATCTGAGGAGATAAGTAGTGTCATAAAAAATAGGTAAGGTAGTATGTTCTTAATAGTCAGACTGTACTCATTGTCTGCTACTGAGAAATTGTGGCAAAAAGGACGTTCTAATTATCTAATCTATCATCCTGTCAATGATGTTTCTTAACTTTTCTGATGTTTTGAGACATTTGAGATAATTCAGGTTTATTTTCCATCACAGTGAAATGCTATGGCTAAACATTCCTGATATCTTCCACTACATATTCAATTATTTGACATAACCCTATTATCTTTAATAGTACACCAGGTTATTCTAGCCTACATTTCTCTTTGATTTTGCAATATCCAGTCCATAAGAAATTCAAATACTTACGCAGGTAGGCATTTTTAAATCAAGAGTGGCGTGAACATGGGGAAAGTATCCACAAAATGATAGTTCTGTTTAAAAATGATAAATTATTCCATTTCATTGTCTCTTTGACTGCCTGCAGTATCTAGAGGAAGTGGAAGTGCAACAGTTCAGGCAGAGGGAATGCTACGTTTTATGATGAGTGACATAGACCACACAATTAGCTGAGGTTATAGAGAAGAAGGTGGACACTTCAGTGCTTGAACTACCACTCAATGGTAAGACATTGTACTTCGGACAGAATGCAGCCATTGGAATTAAATACCAATACAGCCAGATGGAATGTGTCGGGGCTTGTCTGGCCTTGCTGTTTGACCAGGGGCAGCAGCTGAGGTGGTTTCACCTCAGAGACACCTTTGGCTGGCCGGATGCTGCAGCCGGCGCTTGGGACAAGTGCAGGCATGCAGGAGCTCAGGTTTGCCTCTGGCGGAGAAGCTTTAGGCCAGGTGAAGGAAAGGAGTCGGGTTCTGCTGGAGGGTTCCGATCCAGAGCTTTATTCCTGGCCCGCGGGCCTCTGAATGCAGCAACAGCTCCCACAGAACAAGAGAAACTGCATGGTTGCCATGTCTTTAACCCCAGGGAGAGAGGGAGGGAAGGGGCAGGGATCCCACCAAACAGGTAAGGGGGGAGAAGTCTCAAGGGACAAATGACACCTGGATGGCCCAATGTCCCCAGGGCTGAGAGGCACCTTTTGAACTTCGCCAATTGCACAACCCTCTTTCTGGAATGCCAAGATTCATAGACAGCAGGCAGCAGGGGGCAAGGGGAGGGGAAGGGAGAGGTTATTGGCACACCTGAGGAAAGAACCGGGGATGGACAGGCTATTACATCACACTGCAACATGTAGCTGCCCAGATAACATAGAAGAAAATAACTGCATTTGATTTGAAGAAACTGTGGTATTCTGAAGTGTATTCCCTTAATCCTAGATAGAATACACTTGAGAAAACCATTAAGGAATATGTTCAATTTGAGGGAAAGCTCTTTGACACAATCATATTTTGGTAGGGCTTTTGACTTAGAGCACCACTGGTAGTAGCTCTCAGTGACCCTGGCAATTTTGTCATGCATTTGTGATTCTATTCTGCTCATTGAGGACCAGGAAGTCTAAACGTGTGACTGGCAGCCCTGTACAAAAAATTTTCTGTGATTACTTCTGCTTTGGAACATCTGCTGGGAAACAACTATTGAAAAAAGAGACACCTAAACCATTTTAATATTTGTCTACACTTCTGCAAAAGACATGTTTCTTCTGTTGACTTTTCCCTTGTCAGACCCATCTTTGCAGGCAATCATATCACAATCATCTCTCTTATGGTGGGAGGACTATGTTTGTAGAATCAATTGCTTTCTCTCTTGTTTATCGTATTTCCAGTCATCCACCTGAGGACATAATGAAGAAGATTTCCTAAGTGCTAAGTCTGTACTGTAAATTATACTTAATGTCTCTGGTAATTGAACCATGGGCTTTCATCTGTACATCATTGAATGAGATTATATTTCAGGGCATGAGTTTAGAATTTTAAGAGTAAAGAATTTTTTAATTGTTAACCTTCAAGAAAATTTCTTCACACAGGGGAAAGACACTCAAAGAGTTTACAATTCAAGAAGAATAGACTCTTAACCTTGCTGTTGATGTGCATGTTATAATCTTAGGAAACACAGTAAGTACTTAAATATCTATTTTTCTTTTCACTGAATAATAATTTCAACAAGGAGAGTCACTTAAAGTTTGAGTAATATTTTTCCTTAGCACAGGATCTCAGAATTTTATAGCTTAAGACTTGTTTAGAAATTAAGACAGAGTTGCAGTCCTGATAAAGTTAAATTCTTTTAAGTGAACTTAATAATATTATGCTTGACGTAGACAGGATAGGGTGTGGTTTTATTCCAACAATATCAGAACTCATTATTTAAATCACATGTTCATTTTCACTGGTATGTGGTTTTTCTAAAATTAAGAAGTCACTTTAAATTTTTTGAAAAAAGGTTAATTTGTTGACCTCAACTTTGTTTAATTGCTAGTAATGCATTTTATGCTAATTAAGCATGCTTTCTCGACAACTCCAGGAGGAAAAAATAAAGCCTTTAAGGTTCCTCGTAATCCAGTGCCCTGGGGCTGTAGGCTCCTAATTCTTTCATTTAATCTACCAATTATTAGAATTATATCAATAAATATGTCATAAAGAATGTATCGTTTCAGCAATCCTTCACCTGCCATTGCTTTAAATCGTATTAAAATACACAAGGCAGTATCTTTCCTTAAAAGGATCCAAAGGAAGAACTGACTAAAACATTATCAGCATTTTCCTGGTGATGAGACCTTAAAATCTCTGATCTCAGTTGCCCATGCATAATAGTAAATATAATATTGAGGAAGAACAGAGTTACTTCACTCAATAAATATGTTTTATCCCTTAGGTATGATTTGCCATTTTAACTTTCCATCCTTTGCTTTTAAACATTTATAATGGTCTTAAAATTTAGCTCTACTCAATTATAAAAGAGCTCTTCTTGTATTTTGCAGCTGCATCTCAGTTAATAATCTGCACAGACCCAGCCTATTAAAGTGATAGAAAAGAGTGCATTAGAATTTCATTCTATGAATTTGTTGTTTATGGAGAAAGTTTTGACATCCTAAAATTGCAGTAGAGGTTGTATCTTTCTGAAACAGCCTGATTTATTGACCAAGACTTTTATGCTGACATAGTCTGCACCAGAATTTAACTCTCTGTACTACAGTGTAGCTTTCCAGCATCAATACAACCTCTGAATACAAAGTTAGAAATGAGAATGAATGGGATTTTTTTATGGCAACAAAAAAAGTAATATCTATTTGTTTCTTTTAATATTTTTTCTTCTTCTGTGCCATGTTAGTATTAAAATAGTAGTTTAATTAGTTTTAAAAAAATTGTTTGAGGAATTGTGAGAAAAAAATCTTATAATCAATAGTTCTTGTGCTTTCCACAATATTAAATGAAACAAAGAGCTCTTTTCACCTGAAAATATTAAATTCAGAAAAATGGAGAAAGATGATTGTGATATTTTCCTGTCTATATTTTATACAGTATCAACTGGACTATACAAGTAGATAAAATCATGTTAATCACCAGAATATGGCATCTCATGCTTATACTTTTCTTGGAACTATCACATAACATAAGTGGAAATGCATGCTCATCTCAAAATCCCTTTTTTTTCTGTTTTATCTGATAGTTTTTGATGAGGTCTTTTTGAGTGTTTTGATTTAAAGTGCACATAAGTTATCAATGTATAAAAATTCATTCAAATCTATCTGTATTATCATAGATGATATTTTCCCCTAACTTCAGGCCTGAAAAGCAGTCAAGAGAAATTAAATGCAAATGTAATTACATATGAATTTTCCCTTTTATAAAGCCCATAGGCAAATAAAAGTTTCCCTTTTTATGAAGCAGAGCCCACTCTCTAATCAGGCTAGAAAAAAGACAACTCTGATATATGTTATATATACACTGTAACACAATAATACTACCAAATTTTTGTCAGGCAATTAAACTTTATGCCAAGCTAATTCAATTTCGTTGCTGTTTTATTAAGTCTTACAAAAAAACCCCGAAATCTGTTCTCTTCAGTAAATCACAAGTTTCACAAAGCATTCCCTTACTCAGACTCCTTGTTCTGCTATTTTGATATATTAGATATCCAACAAAAAATTTTCAGGGTCATAAATCTAGAGTGATAAAATTAATCTTATTGCTGAAGAGAAATAAATATTTTATTGCAATTTTATGAGCTTTTGTTCCCTTTTCACTTGCAAGTAGGTATTGTTTAGTGGCACAAAGACATTTAGCTACTAAAAAATGTATTAGAAACAGTACAGCAGTAATAGAATTAATATCTACAATGCTGTTCACTTCTCAGAATGAAGGTCCAAGAATATTTGAAGGAAACCTTAGAAGATAATATTGTCAATAACAGTATTACACTGATTATTTTTCTTACATTTTAAACTCCAGGAATAATTTTAATCCTATTAGTAATTTTAAAATGGAATTTTTCTGAAATTGTACCTGAAAAATAGCTGTGCAGTCTAATTTACTGCATTTAAATGAAATGTGCAACCCTAGAAATTAGAAATGCTAATCTAATTCTTCATTCTCTTTCCATTTTTTTCTTAGAACCACAAGGAAATTCTAAGATTGGAGATCTACAAGTCTGCCACAACATATACTGCATTCAAATCTATGTTATCTGATATATAATGAACAGATCCTTTGTCACAATTAAGAAATGGATGGCAAGAAAGGAATGTACAGGTAGGAATTTCAGTTGGAGTAGAAATAAACGGAGAGGGATCACAGGGCTTAGTGCCCCATGTTACACAGAGGGAATTACTTTCTTCAAAGTAGTGCTGCAGATAAGTAAAGTATGACAGTTTTCTGCGGTGTTGCACAGCCATTCATAAATGTCTAAAATGACTTCAAAGGCCTCAGTACAATTTGGCAAATATTACATGAAGTTTGCACAGACTGTGATTTTTCCAAGGCCCTAGAAGAGAGAGTTAGTTAATACAGTGATTTGTTGTGCCACTAAAAAAATGAAGATCAACAAATGAAAAAGGTAGTGTGGCTAAATCTGAAGAGATAACACACAATCAAACAAAGCATTGTCACCAGAAAAAATTATCCTCCTCAGAAATGCACAGAAACACTATGAAGCATCGTAGATCCAGGGCATTCGCATTTTGGGGCTTTTTCTTCACTTTTTTTCCCCTTTTTTTTAGGTATTAACTTAGTTTATTACTTTTTCTGTGAAGACATGGTACTTTTTAATGAACACTGCTGATGTTTAAATTTGGACTACATGAAAAATATTAAGTTTTTCATAGTTACTAAATGGAATGCCAGATTACTAATTCAAAGTTGCAAGTGGCAAACCTTCAGTCCAAGAAGGATGTACAACTGCAAGTGGAAGCTTTAAACAAGTATTAAATGTAGAAATCAACAAAAATTTAGAAAAGCAACAGAGGTTTTCAGAATTACCTAAGTTTGTTGAGAAATATGGTTAAGTTTAGGAATAAAAATATTACAGGATAGACTGTATTTCAATATTCAGATGAAATATACACAGGGACCTCAATTCAAATGTCCACCAAAATGAAGAGGTAGAATACACATAAAAATTTTCTTTCAGTTGATTGTGCCAAGTTTTGTGCTCTCCACTTTCAAACTTTACCTTAAATCCATATCACACATCTGACTCTGCTTTTCTACTATAAGAGTTTAGCAGGAAAAGAGAAACTGAAGATGAGCTTGTGCTGAGAGCAAAAAAATACTCCAGGCCACTAGGATCAAGGAAAATACTCTTGAGCTCTGAAGAAAACAGCAGCAATATTCTAAAACAATAAAGTTTACCACGTAAAAGGCTTTTTAATATTTAAGATTTAAATGTACTTTAGTGCAAGATTTTGATCAGACCTTACTAATCACCAATCAGGTATGCAACCTAGGGCTTGAATACATCTTTTTCTGTCCTGCAGCAATAAATATATAGTTATACCACAAGACATGAAACAAACAAACAAAAAAACCCAAACAAAAACAACAACAACAACAAAACAAGTCAAATGCTAGAGTATCACCATGGATAAATAGGCTTAGTCCAGAGAAAGTTTAACAAGAGGGTAACCTCCTGGGGAGGAGCAGGAACTATTCTATTTCCTGGATGCAAAGGTGTCTTGTTTACAGGGCAAAACTAACTGTAACAGACTGAGCTGCCTGGACACCAAACAGTTGAAAAGAGGCTTAGGGAGCACCACTGGACATTTTTGTTTCACTTCAACATGGAAACTACTACAGAAAAAGAATGAACTATGGTTAATGTTGACAACACTATACTCATCACACACCATAGCCAATCACAAACATTTATCTAGCAAGGAGGCTAGATTTGAACTATGCCTGCTAGATCAGACTGCCACCACATGTCTCAAGAAATTGATTTCCTGAACACTGGCCACTACTAAATCCTGTGTAATAGTGTAGATTACTTAAACTAGATGTGATGTGGGAGTGCTATATAATCAAGCTTGTCCTTGGCAAGCTTTGGGATGATATGAAAATCTTACAAGGTGAGGGGTGGTGAGGCCCCTTAGTCATTGATTTTGAAATGTACTAGCCACGTTGGAGCACACCTTCAGTTTTACAGAGATTAGTCAGATATTCCTGAGATAACATAGTATCTGACATCTCATAGTATCTCAATTCCTGAGACAACCATGAAGGAAATATTTCAAAGGAACTAAGGGGTATACCTTTAGAAAGACAACATGGCCTATAGCCCAGCTCAGATGCCTTCATTTCAATGCATAGAGCATGAGCAACAAACAGAAGAAGCTGGAAGTAATCATGCAACTAGAAAGTCATGATCTTGTGGCCATCACTGAAACTTGGTGGGACATATCCCATGACTGGGATGCAGCTAGCAATGCCTGCAGGTTGTTTAGAAGAGGCAGTGGAAGGAGGGGTGGAGGGTTTTCCCCCTACATCAGCAGGTGGATCGAGTGTGAAGAGTTGCCTCTGAAGAAGAGCCATGGACAGGTCAAAGCCCTGTGGGCAAGAATCAGAGACTGAGGCAACGGAGGGAACCTTGTGGGTGGTGTCGGCTACAGCCCCCTGATCAGGTGAGCCCATTGGTGAAACCTGCTGGCTCCAGCTGCAGGAGGCATTGCTCTCACTGGCTCTTGTCCTGCTGGGGGACTTTGACCACCCTGACCTCTGCTGGAAAACAGCACAGACAATTTTAGCAGATCCAGAAGAGTGCTGGAATACACGAAGGATAACTTCCCAACCCAGGTAAGAGACAGCCCTATCAGAGGGGATGTGTTACTGGATCTGCTGGTCACCAGCACAAGTGAGCTAACTGGGGACGTCAAGATTGGAGGCAGCTCAGACTGAAGTGATCCTGCATTTGCTAAATTTGCTCTCCTAACCCTATATGGGTCAGGTAAGGAGTAAAATTAGGTCCCTGAAATTTAGGAAAGCAAACATCCAGCTCTTCAGGGGGGATAATCAATAGCATCCCCCAGGAGACTACCCTCATGTTTAAGGGAGCAGAACAGAGCTGACAGATCTTTAGGGAAGTCTTCAATAGAGGACAAGAGCTAGGAATTCCCAAGAGCTAAGAATCATAAAGGGAAATCAAGAGATTGGTGTGGCTGAGCAGGGAATAGGTGGTCAAAGAAAAGGGGAAGAAGCAAATGCACAGACATTGGAAACAAGGACAGGAAGGGTATTGAAAGGAAGTTCAGTTTTGAACTGAGGTGAGGAAGGCCGAGACCACTCTGTTACTGAACCTGGAAAGGGATTCAAAGAAGAGCGAGAGGTCTTCTACAGATATGTTAACCAGAAAAGGAAGGTCAAAGAAGTGCACTCACTGATAAACAATGCTGGAAAACTGGTAACAATGGATTGGCTGAAGTAGTTCTTATCTTCTATTATCCTTGAAGTAACAAGGAGAAGGCTGAAGTGGTTATTATCTTTTTGCCTCAGTCTTCAATTACAATGTCTCTTCTCACACCTCTCAAGTAAGTGGATAGGGACTGGGAAAGCAAAGTTGCTCCTAATAAAGTAAAGATCATGTTCGTGACTACCTGAGGATTCTGAATGTACATAAGTCAAGGGGACCCCATGAGATGTATCCCAGAGTCCTGACAGAATTGGCTGAGGTAGTTGCCAAGTCATTCTCCATGCTGTTTGAAAAGTCATGACCATCATGTGAGGTCCCAGGGGACTGAAAAAGGGGAAACATTGTACCCATCCTTATAAAGGGCAGAAACAAGAACCCTGGTAACAATCACCCTGTCAGCCTCCCCTCTGTGCCTGGGAAGATCCTGGAACAGATCCTTCTGGAAGCTGCACTAAGGCACAGGGAGAACAGAGATGATGCAGGACACCCAGCATGACTTCTCCAACAACATTTTTCTCACTAAAGTAGAGACAGATGGGTTTGATGGGTGGACTGTTAGATGGATAAGTGGTTGGATGGTCACATCTAGAGGGTAGTGCTCTATGGCTCAAAGTCATCAGTGACAAACTGTGACCCTTAGGGATCTGCATTGGAACCAGTGTTATTCAGTACGTTCATCAATGACACAGATAACAAGAGCAAGTGCACCCTCAGAAAATTTGCTGATGACATCGAGCTGAGTGCTGCTGTTGCCACTTCTGAAGGACAAGATGCCATCCAGAGACCTGGAGAAGTTCTAGATGTGGATCCATTGGAATCTCATGCCTTATAACAAGGCCACGTGCAAGGTGCTGCACCTGAGTTGGAGCAAACCCCAATATCAGCTCAGGCTGTGGGACGAACAGATCAGAGCAGCCTTGGGGAAAAGGACTTGGGGGTGCTGGGGGAGGAGAGGCTGAACATGACCCAGCCATGGGCACTCACAGCCCAGAGATCCAAACGTGTCCTGGGCTGCATCCAAAACAATATGGCCAGCAGAGCTGGGGAGAGGATCCTGCCCCTCTGTTCTGCTCTGGTGATACCTCAGCACTGACCTGTTTTAGTGAGTTCAGAAGAGGCACACCAAGTTTTTTAGAGGGATAGAGCACCTCTTCTATGAAGAAAGGCTAAGAGTTTTATGTTTAGAAAAGAAAAAGCTTAGGGGTGACCTAATTGCAGCCTTCAAGTAACTGAAGGGAGTCTACAAGAAAAAAGGTGTTCATGGCAGTGGTCCAATGTAGCAGTTTGCCAAGTCTCACCTTATCAGAAACCCACCGACCACCCTCTATTCCAAGGAGATTTTACTCATTTGTCTGGCATGATTGCAGCACGTGCTTCATATTTATGAATAAACTGTGTCATAACCACCATGGTAAGGTTCACCCCTCTATTAAAGCCCATCTGTATGTTGCACCTCTTTGTAGGTACCCTGATGTTTTATGGGCCCAAGGAACATCATGACAGCTGTAGCACACCCTTTCACTTCTAGTCTAGGTCTATTGGAGCTATTATATTCTTAGCAGTCTTATCTACCTGTTTGTTGTTCTGTTGTTTAGTTGCACAACTTTTAGGCACATGAGCGTCTTCATGATTTATGTTCAGACTCAGTCTCTACCCATGCAGTGATTTCCTGACACATCGCAGCAGCACAGATGTGCTTGCCCCTGTGTCACCAATTGGTCTTTTTCCACTGCTGCAGCCACCCCTGCAGGGCATTGGCCCCCATCCAGGAGTCAATACAGAGTATAGGCTGTTTTTCTCATTCAGCAGTCTCTATGGCTTGTTGGATGGCTCTCACTTCTGCAAATTGGCTTAAGTTGCCTTCCCCTTCAGTAGCCTCAAGGACTCATCATGCAGGACTCCACACAGAAGCTTTCCACCTCTGATCATTTCCTACCACATGACAGGATCCATCAGTAAATAGAGCATAGGCTCTTTTGTTTTCTGCTAACTTGTTGTAAGGCAGTCCTTCTTCAGTGCAAGTCACCTTCCGGCAATGACTCAAAATTTCTGGCTTCTGTCAGTCCATAATCTCTTGTAGGATTCTTGGGAAAATAGGTTTTCCCCATTCGGGTTCATTGTGTAGTCAATGTTACTTGTTTACTCCATGTAGCACTGGTTTCATGATGAATTGAGTGGATGTTCCCTTTGAACATCCAGGGTAGCACAGGCACTCATGGTGCCAAGAGGAGACACACTTCTGTCTCAGCAAATTCTGAGGCTTGAACCCTGTCACAGGCTCCTAATATCTTTTGTCAGTTGGAATATAGTGGGCTTCTGATCCTCAATAACTCCAGCTCCAAAACCTCAGGGCTCCAAAACCTGTGGTCTACCTCAGGTTTCTTCTAAAGTTCTTTGCCAGGGGCTCCAGGTCAGATCCCCCTCCCCAGATGCAGTGTAGAGTATACTTTTACATCAGGCTATGTCTGAACAGGTCCAGAAACTACTGCAAGAAGCTGATTCCTGTTCGATCTGCTCAAAGGCCTGTTGTTGGTCAAGTGCCACATTTGAAGTGATTCTTCTTCCAGGTCACTCAATAGAGGAGGGGCGCACAAGCTGGTTATAGCCTGGAATGTATTCTCCAGAGCCCTGCAAGGCCTAAAAATACCTTGTGTTTCCTTTTCCTTAGCTGGTGAAGACATAAGCTGGTGGATTCTATATTTGCTATTTTGTTTACCACTTTTCTCCATGGGGCCATTGTGGAAGGGCCTTTATCTGGATCTTTAGGAACCCTGTCACTTTTTGGATCACTGTAGATGATTTCCCATATCTCCAATTCTCTCAAGTACTGAATACCTTCATCTGCAGTGGTCCACTTCCCTGGAGAGTTCACAAGATCTTCATTAAATGGAGATCTTGTCCTCACACTTGAGAGAAGCCATCTCCAGAGGCTGCAAGTTGGTCCTTCTTCACAACCGCTCTTTCAAGAAAGATGGGCAGACTATTACAAGATCATGTAAAGAGGATAAGAGGGAAATGGCTTCAAGCTAAAAAAGAGTAGGTTTAGACTAGATACTAGAAAGAAATTGTTTACTGTACTGGGAGTGAAGACATGGGTTGCCCAGAGAAGTTGTGGACATCCCATCCCTGTAAGTGTTCAGGGCCCTGTTGGATAGAGCTCCGGGCAATTTGGTCTAGTGGAATGGGGCAGAGGAGTTGGAGCTAGATTGTATTTAAGGTAGTTGATCCTTAATCCCAGGTCATTTTGTGATTCTATGATTGTCTCTTAAATCTCAGTATTTTTTCTCTCTATTCTCTCAGGAGTAGCAAAATTTAGCAAACTTCAATAATGCTTCTTTTTCTGGTAGACTATGCCTTTACCCTATTCTATTTTTGCATTAATTTCTCAAGGCTTAAACCTCAATTACACTATGTATCGCCATTGAAAGCCTACAGCAGCTGTCATTTCAATGCATCTTGCAGCCTTCCTTTTCTTGGGGTGAATGTGGACATGTTTTGTTTTTTATCTTTTTCCTTCCATGGTTACAGGGAAATTCTTAAATGCAGAAGAATCAGGCATTTCTAAGACAAAACTGTGCTGACTTTATAAATATTTATTTATGATAGAAATAGCACAGAAGACAGAAGCTGAGAAAATATGTTATGGAAAGCAATGGGCCAATCATATTTTATGGAGTGAAATAAAGAGGATTAGGGCATAATTATGCTGCTGGTATATGGCACATAAAGTCAAACCAATTACTACTCTTCCTAGTTCTTTTAAGCCTGGAGATTAAGAGAATTTGGCACTTTTTTTCACTTTCTTGTTTCTGAAAAACAAGGGACAGTCCTTTTTCATCAGTAAATGCAACAACTTTCCCTAATGCATGTGAAATATTTAACAGTTTAGAAAGTATGACAAAGCTAGTTATGAATTAATATTTTTCAACAGATCAGAGCGATACCATCATTTATTCTAAGTCTACTTCATCATTTCTAGCCTGCAGCTTCTTTAGTAATGAGAATTCTAAGGAAAACAAAGGATTTCCTGTAGTGTTTATCTGACTATGTCAAATTAGAATATTACCTGCATTTGTTTTCAGTAAGTGTGTAAGTTAGCTTGACACTTTAACTTAGTTATTCAATGACATGCTTTTAAAGTCTAGGCAAGTTAATAAAAACAGCTTTTTCAAGAGTTTGTTTATTTTTTAATAGTATAACCATCCGTTTTTACACTGTTCAAAGAGAAAAGGCATGCTGGTGTTTCACAATCTCAGCCCCTGTTAGTCCATGTGCCAGACAGCAGCAAGTGCAGTAAGACAATTCAGGTTCTCAGCTGTCAAATCAGACAAAATCCTTCAATTTCTCCCATGTATGAAGTCAAGAATTGATGCTTTGTAGAAATAAGTATTGAAATCTAATTGGGCATGTGTTTTTCCTGCCTTTTTAACGGAAGATACAAAACATTTACAAAAATGTTGTAAACATTTTTGCAATATTTTTACACCTTGACTCATCTAGAAACTTCCAAATGCATCTGGATCTGCACAAAGGAACAAACACATGAAGGTAAAGGAGGGCACATAAACATTAAACTATGCATTTGTAAAAAAAATTATTCTGTATTTTCTTCCAGTGAAACTCATTGTGAAGGCCTTCCAAAGAAAAGAGCCACCCCATTTCTGGTACACACACAGTGGTACACATAGAGAGGAAGAGTTAAAATACTTAAAATTACTTTCTTCGTTTGCCTCCTGTGCCACAGGATACTCCCGTGATACAACATAGTACAAGATTTTGATTATTAAAGAAGGAGTTTTTGAGTCATGGATGGAGATTCTCCTGTGGAACAATCTGTACAACATTACAAAATCTACAGGTTCTCAAAAGCGAGTTTGCTTAAGTGGTGGAACCAGCCATTCTGTTCGTTTCTATCACACAGCGGATTGCATTGCACCTTATAAAACATTAAAGATGAGCAGTCTCTTTCTAGAATATTAGTAGATACAGAGAATATTATTGTTATATATAGAAAAGGAACTCCTTCTCTGGTGAATTTTCTAGAAATCATTTTATGTAATATTCCCTTCAAAATACTGGTCTAACTTAGGTAATGAATGGCCACAGTAAGAATCTCAGCTCTGTATGAATGCATAATCCCCACCACAAATAACTGCTGGGTACTGCCATTGTGTCCATCAAAAAATTATTAGGAAAGTTTATGGCAACAAATCCTGTCATAAAAAAGTCACAATGTTTTTTGTTTGAAACAATAGTTCCTCAAAAACACATTTAAACTGTTTTAAAACCCCTTTTGACACGACTTAACATGTCCAGTGTAAGTTTCACCGCAAATCTTGTAATAAACTGCAAAAATACCTTCTTAGATGAGCTGAGTTTGCCTTCTACATTTAATAATAATGGATTTAATGGTAACCAGGAACAATTTTTTTTTGTTTGGGAGATTGATGTTTTGATAATGAATCTTTCTGTGTATTTCAGGTTCGTTTAAAAATGAAAAAAAATCCCAACGTTTTAAAGTATTTTATTTGTTAAGAGAACTGAAGCACCACTGTTTAAAAAGTCATCTTAATTTTACATTTTCATGAAATTTTTAATAGACGTTTATATAACTCACTTTGAAAGAAGACTTTATATAATTGACTGTGAAAGAGGACTTTCAATATATTTTTGCCAAGTATCTATCCATTCACTGAAAATTCTTTTAACAAACAGAAGCTGAGAAGGAATGCATTATCAGAAAGAGAATTAGTCAGGACAATGTATTTTTTTCAACAGATACTATTTTAGAATTATTTTTTTGATTGGAGGAGTTATTTTCATTAACTTTTCTTCTCTACAGCTAAAGTGATCCTGGTGGACAGAGGGTACTCAAGACCTGAAAAATCAATTTCAAGATTTTAAAATGAAATGTAAAAATTGAACAAAATACTATTTTCATTAAAAAATGTTCATGAAAGTTTGAAGCAAAAAACCCCAAAACTTGCAACATCATGCCTTTTTCTGACAATGTTCTTTTTCCTGTAATGCATCATTATTTATATTAGCATATATCCTAAAAATTTTCAAATGTACATAGAGAACTGAAGAAAAGATTTAAAATCCATTGGAAAAAAGTACATCTGGACACAAGAATATATCAGTGTTTCCTTCTCCCAAAGTTCAATATGGATGTTACTGACTTGTTGCACAGCCAAACTGGGTGTTATGCTGCAGATGCCTCTGACTGGAGCTAAATGGCTTATTGAATTTAAGCTTCCCTGAGACAACCAAAAGTAGTGTGACACTGAGTGGGAAAAAAGCTGACAAATGGCTTCATGAGAAACTATTCCAGCTGGAAAACATACAATAAGTGAATGAATGGCCCTTGTATGTAAAAGTTAATACCAGATAAATGTCTAATTAAAACATTAACACTAAAGCCATAAGATTATTACTTTTAGGAGGAAGTGACTCACATGCTGGGTAAGAGATGTGTCCACAGTGAGAGCTGAGACTGAGAAATTCCAATTTCGGAGAAATTTAAGGTGTAATTTGAGTGGTGCCCTATTAAAAGGCAAGCTGATGAACTCAAACCCCTTGGCTAAGAGCTATGCCCCCCAGACATACATCCTGTAGCTTTCTAACAAGTAGTGTGAGCCTGTTATCTGCTGAATGTGTTTAAACAGAGATATTTTGTGAAATAAGCTTTCTTTCTGATGGGCTGGCAAAAAACTTATGTCATAGAATTTCCAAGTTTGCATATAGTTCATATCCAAGTTCACTGAAGTCAACACAAAAACTCTCACTCTGAAACTGCTACCTGTTGCTCATTCACTAATGATACTGGTAAAAAATATTTCTCTATCTTTCTTATAAACCCGCTCCCAACTGAAGTGCCACAAAAGGCCATTCTGGAGTCTTTTCTTCACCCAGTTGAACACTTATTCTCTCAGCCCTTCTTCAGAGAAGAGGTATTTCAGCTCTCTGATCATGTTCATAGCTCTTCTCTGCATTCATTCTACAAATCTATGTCTTTTCAATATTGGGGATCCTGGTGTATACAGTGTAGTATATAATCACTTCTCCTCTTGGCAATCTTTAAAGGAAATTTTCTTGTGTGGTCATTCAGATGTCACTCTGGGAGTCAGAGTCACACCATCCAAGGTTTTAGCTGGTGGGACCAAGGCCCCTTTGCAGTGAGTGGCTCCAGTGAACTGATGGTGCCCTGTTTGACTCTCTCCACACCTCACACCCACACTGTCTGACAAGTTGCTGTTCCTGGCTTGACCCTGGGTTCCCACAGCAGAGTGAGATCTCTGGTTCCTCTAAGTAATAAACTGTGGAGAAACAACAAAATAAGAGCACAATCTGGGTGCTCCAGGAGGGACCTTGAATAAAGGAATCCCTGACCCTCACAGTCATTGCACACTCTCTTCACACACCCTTCATGTTCTTTTCATGTGCCTCTTGGTCCAACGGTTTAATCTAGTCTGGGGTCCTCTCCCTGCTCACTGTGCCCTGCAGAGGCTCTGGGTGATGGCTGGCATTCCTGGACCGTGCCCTTTGTTAGGCAGGAGGTCAGTGTGCCTTCAAAGTTCATTGTTTGGGGCTGCAGCTGTTTCCCACCAGCCAGGGCACAACCTGCAGTTTGCACTCCAAGCTACCTGCTCTAGGTTTGTTCCACAACAAATCTATACAATTTAGGAGCGATTATGAAAGTGTAACCTTAGATTGTTAATTTATTAACAGATTTCAGTTCTTGAGATTTTCATACATAAGACTGTTTTTATTACAGGTAGCTGTGCTTTCTTCTGTATGAAGCAACTCACCAAAGCTGACTTTAAAAATTGCATGCAAAAGTGCAGTAGAGTTAGCAGTATCCTCATTTACACAGCTGTGAAGAATCTAATTATACACCTTTGTGTGACTTTTATTGTTTGGTTTGTTGTTGTTGTTGTTTGGTTAGTTTGTTGGTTTTTTGCTCCAACAGATTTTTAGAAAAAGTTAAATTTAAAACATCTATGTCAAAATATGCAGTCATGTAGCATGTTTGGTAAATCACAGCCATTACTACAGCAACACTAGAAAACCACTGGACATGCTCTAGCACAAGACTGCACAATTGGAAATCATAGATGACCACTTTGTTTTCAGAAGTACTTTCTTTTCTTTCTTGGATACCAGTATTAGATTCTGGACAGAATCCCATTAAAACACACAGCTGAAGATTAATTTGACCAAGCCTGAAAAATCTTTGTGTGCATGCTAACAGATTTGAGATTCTGTGCAAAAGTTTTGTTGACACTGAACCAGTAAATACATATCTATATATATGTATAGAGGTCTATAGATAGATATATAGGCAGATATAGATGTAGATGAGACTTAGATAACTTAGATATCGTATTGATACTGATATAGCAATAGTTATATCAGCCTTGCTTTTTGAAACTGTGAAAAGAATAAACATTTCATGAAATCTCCTGCCACAGAACCAAACATACTGAAATGGCTTTTTATGGAGATATTGAAACAACAACAACAAAATAAAATACACAAGGCTTGCTTCTCCTGAGGGTTCAATTATTTTGAGCCCTGCTAGCAAACTTTGATTGATAAATCTAACCTTTTCTTTCCAGGCAATGGGTTGATCACATAGTGATGAGAAAGAGTTAGAGAATGGAAAAATAATATTTGGATTGTAACAGAATAATAAAAATGCAGAGGACGCCTTTGACTTTTATATGGTGAGGAATGATTTCCCATTTTGATTGTGCGGTGTCAAGACTTCCTTCTAAGAACAGGTAAGTCTGGGCTTTGTATGATCCTATTAAATCAATTTTCAAAACATAAGGTTTCTCCAGCCTTCCAACTAGAAAGTCTTAATACGTCCAAAATGAAATTCAAGTTCTAGTGGCAACATAGGTATTTTAGCAGCACAAATGACTGATGAAATGGTGTAGTGACTGGATTTTATATGTGAAATATGAACTAAAGATGTGAAATATGAGCTCTCCAGGTCCACAGGGAAAAGCAGGCAGCCTTTGTGTCCAAAACAAATTTAAGAAATTTTCCAACTGTACCAATACAAAAATCTGATAATTAATGTCCATCATGACATAATTTGGCACTTCTACATGTCTTTTAAGTCGTTCATTTACTACATATTTTTTCATTCCCTTACAAAATACTTCTAAGAAGTCCAAAATCCTCTGTCATTAGTTTCTTCAAATCTTCACTTTCGTGTAGAAAAAAGAGAAGTTTTCAATCAAACAAAATTAAATTAGATAATTTAGTTTTATTTTACCATCATAAATTCCTTTACACAAGGTCTTCAGTAGACAAAGAAGTAGACAGCTAACCTTGCAAGCAATTCCACTGGAAAAAAAGCAAAAAGAGAGAGAAAGTAGAATTTTGCTTTGAAATATAAGTTCAGAAGTAAATCACTGAACAACATTTTAAATTGTGTTCTTTAAAATGTTTTCAAATTTCCACAAGTAGCTGTAGAAATTTCCTTTGAAATGCCAGAATTTTGGGGAATCTAGCAAAATGTTTGACCTTCATTAACTCTGCTCTTTTCTGATCCATAGAATAGTTTTTGAGGTTGGAGAGCATTTAATAAGTAATTTTAAAAATACATAATAAAATTCAGTGACAAATTAGCTATGTTATCTGCTTCAACCCACATGATAAGCCACAATTTGGAGAAAAGGGTATTTTATGTGTCAGTGTCATAATAGAGCAGAAGACAGAGAAAGAAGACAGATGCATCATTGCTGGTTTAAAGACAAGATACTGAAATGCAGCTGTATAGACCTGAATACTGCAGTGAGAGTTGAGCATGGACATGAAAAACGTGGTATTTTTCAGCTTCCATAAGGGGTGTATCTGTATACTGAAAGCCAAATTAAAGTTGCCCTTAGCAAAGGTATGCTGTTTCAAATGTAGTCCTCCCGCACAAGCTCTCCCTGCCCTTGCTGCGCCATATGAGACAGATGTAATTTCGTTCTAATGTTTTAGTTAATGAAATCACTGCTACAGCCTATGAATAACTGCAGCAAATGTGCTCACTGCTAAATAGTACTGTGCTTGCAGGCAAGTGTGGCAAATAGATAACCCACTACACTTGTACTTACTTCTACAGTTTTTACTGCATGTTTTTTTTTTTAATATAGAGCTAGATTCCTGAGGCATGGTATGCATGCACAACATTTAAAAATTAAGAGTTCAAGCCTTAGATAGAAACTGTAAGTCCATTTAGCTCTGAAAAATTTATCCTCATTAACAAAACTGTCAATATTTAGTCTTCAGACTATGACATTTCAGCTGCTTTTCTTAGTTTACATACTGAAATGAGAAAATACATATTCAAAAATACAGTAATGCACACATACACCACATATATTCTGCTGTCATCTCTGCAATATATTGCAAATTCATAAGTAATATTTTCTAACAACTTAGAGACTATCTTTCATCTCCTAAGCTATCTCCTTGAATTTACTAATGTTTCAACCTCCAAAAAACCTTATGTATCTTGTTTTTAAAAAACAGTAATCATCTATGCCAAGACTTTGGCTCAGTTAAATATTTTTTCCATTCTAATTACATTACTTCTAATTATGATCATTTGCTCAGTTTCAGAAAAACGATTTTCAAGCTGATTACAAGAATTATTGGTTTGCATTCTAGATGCTAACAAAACTGAGCAATTGTGGCACCAAACCAGAGGTGAAAAAATGCAATTTATTTTTGAAAAAGCAAATCATAATTTTCCATAGAAATTCAGTCCCAACAACCCCTGAAACAGGTGATGTTCTGCATGGTGGTTTGCAAATTCTCAGATTTTAAACACATAAAAAGATGAAATTTATGCCTGCCATGGTTTAACCCCAGTTCGCAACTAAGCCCCATGCTTCCCCCGACTCATACCCCCACCAGTAGGATTGGGAAGAGAATTGGAAGAGCAAAAGGGAGAAAAATTATGGGTTGAGACAAGAACAGCTTAATAGGGCTGCAAAAGACATACACACACAGGCAAAGCAAAAGAAGCAATTATTTCACTGCTTCCCACTGGCAGGCAGATGTTTAGCCATCCTCAGGAAAGGAGGACTCCATCAGGTCTAATTATGACTTGGGAACAAAAATGCCATCACTCAACACATCCCTTCCTCCTTCTTCCCCAGCTCTCTATGTTGAGCCTAACATGGGGAATAAAGAACATCCCTTCAGTCAGCTGGGATCAGCTGTCCAAGATGTGCCCCTCCCACCTACCCAAACACCCCCAGACTACTCACTGGCAGGGCAGAAAAGGCTTTGATATTATGCAAATGCTGTTCAGCAACAGCAAAACTATCTCTATATTATCAACATTGGGTTGAGCACAAATCCACAACTCAGCCCCATATTAGCTACTGTGAAGAAAATTCTAGGCAAATCTTAAACAATACCTCTGAAATCGATATGCATGTTTTAACAGCCCTTGTCCAGTACAGACCATGGGAAACTGTGCAGCTGATGACAATATCTGCACCTATTTGTATTATTTTTGTTGATTACAGCTAACAGCTGCATAGTTGAAGATTTATGAATAAAAGAGTGGCATAGAGCATTTTTATGAGGTATTGATTCTCCAGAAGAAAAGGTCATTTTCTGTACATTGGTTAAGTTCAATACCACCTCCAGCTCAAAACTCCTCAGACAGCAAGGATTATGTACAAAATTGTTGCTATTTTTAATGCCTTTTTTTCCCTCAGTGTTTAATACTAATGCTGCGAGGAGGAGGACCATGTGAAGAAGTGATACTCCATTTGTGGGCCCTAAAATCCTAAGGCACCAGTTGTACCATTTGGATGTTCATAATAAGCCCATGAGGCTTGACAGAGTCACCCCAGAGTACTGAGGGAGTTAGTGGGTGCTACAGCAGGACCCCTCTGTCATGACCCATGGGTATGGGGCACAATGATCACTACAAATTCTCATCAGGCACGACACCACATGTCAGGGAACTCTAAGGCTTTTATTATACAGCCACCACCACTCTGGTGGGTTAAGAAGCCCTTACATTTTCACAATATACCTCCACAAAAGGTGTTAGCTAACAAGACAATAATTTTGTACAGTATACTTAAAGTTTTCAAGCCCCACAACAAACTCTTCAAAAGATGCTGGCTTATAAGCGCACTATACTTAACAACACCACTATTCAGAGGCGCTGGATAATGAGCCACAACCCACTTCCACAAGGTCCTCACTCTCACAACAGAGTTTTGTACAGAGTACGGAGTAGACTATGACAGCCGTGCTTTCCTCAGGCAAAGCAAAGGAAGAAAACAAAGAATAGCAACAGTCCTCAGGTCTTGCATTGGTCCTGCTGCTTGGATGATCCAGAACTGAGTTTGTAAGACAAAGAAAAGTAAAAGACAAAGGGATAGGGAAGGTGGAGGGGGGGGGGGGGGGGGGGTGAGGGAAGCAAGGAAGGAGGCCCAATCCACTCTCTCTTGTAGTTAAGAGGTAAACTCTTGGTGCACACCTCTTATGCAAATAAACTAAGATTTTCTGTGCTGATTTGTTCAGGCATGCACAGCCAGCCCATCTCCAGAGAGGGAGCTGTGGGGGGCAGGGGAGGAACAGAACACAAATCTCAAGGGAGAGCATGAACTTGGCTTACAACAGTGCTGCTCCACCTCTGAGACTCTCTCCTTCTGCAGCAATCCTCAGAATCTTTGAGACAAAACATCCTTAGGTTTGGTTCTCTATACCAGCTGAAGCATCTACCAAAGGTCATGGGACCCTAAAGAAGTCTCCACTGATTGAAAGCTAGCAAATGTCATTACATTTACAAGAATGGCATGAGGGGAGATCCAAAAAAGCAGATTAGTCTAACCCCTACCCAGAAAAATAATGGAGATCTATTGGGATCCTTTTGAAATACATGTTAAGGACAATGAAACTATCAGGCACCATCGACATGGGTTCACAAAGGGGAAGTCTTGTCTAACTAATCTGATATCCCTCTATGCCAAGGTGTGCTGACTTTAACACCAGCAGGAAATTAAACTCAAAATAAGTTGTTCCACTTCCCTCGCCCCTCCTGTTAAGGGAGGGACAACAAAGCAGAATTTATGGGTTGAGATAACAACTTACTAAAAGTACAAAGCAGTGAAATACAACATGCACAGTAGCAACAGCAGAGAAGTTTTTTTATCCTCAGAAAGGTGTTCATCCCTGGCAACAAAAGAAGATGGTGGATACTCCTCGCAGGTCGTGTCTGCATGGCTTCTTCTCCAGACAAAGACAATATGATTCCAAAGCCAATATGATGACTGCTCTTGCACACAGCCCACATGGCCATCTGGAGCAAGGGAAAGACAGTGAGGAAGCTCCTGTGGTGAATTTTTCCCACATCCCAATCTGAATTTTTTTTAAAGTGACAAAATAAAGCCCCTAGAAACTAGATCATCTGAGTAGGGGTCTGCTTTGCTTAGTTCTGTGTGGGTGCCTCCAGCACCGCTTCCAACACTCTGCTGCATTGTGGGGTCACCCCTGCTGGTGCTTTCCTGGAGCAGCCTCCCTGCCAGCTCTGGTGGTTCAGTACTACAATTGGTACTTGATTTTGCTGCTGTCCCTTTCAGCACCAAGGTCCATAACCACACTCTGGAGGCAAAAGAGAAGGGACAAATGGCAGGGAGGGAGAGGGACCAAGTCCACTGGTGTTGATGGCCTGGCAAGGGCACCCCAGCTTTCCCTGCCAAAACCATGCCCCCAAGGAATGACCTGGATGTTTTTGAATAACAATTCGATAACACCCACACGGCACTAAACTCTGCCCCCTCTTCATAATCAGGACACAAGTTCGCCTTCTAGGTGGATGTAGGGAAGGTGGTAGATGGAGCTTTTCTGAATTTCATTCAGGCTTTCAGATCTCTCCTTCCTTCTGGACATGTTGTCTTACTGTGCAATAAGCAAGCACACAGCACTCTGTGCGAGCTGTTAGGAGGGCTTAAGCAATTGTCACAGAAGGAGTCACATCTGGCTGGTGGCCAGTCACCAGTAGAATTCCTCAGGGTTGAATTCTAGGGCCAGATTTGTTTAATATTTTTTCAATTATCTAAATTAAGAACTTACATTATCAAGTTTGATGGTGATACTAAAATGAGAGGTGCTGTTGGCTCTCTCAATGGATAACTGGGAGAGGAGTGTGTGTGGAGCAGCCTGCCAAAGGGCTCTGGGTGCTGGTGGGCAGCAGCTCAGGGTGAGCCAGCAGTGTGTGCCCGGGCAGCCAGGAGGGCAAACCCCATCCCGGGGGGCAGCAGACACAGCATCACCAGCTGGGACTGGGATCATCCTGCTGGATTCAGCCCTGGTGCCTTCACCCTGAGTCCTGTGTGCAGGGCTGGGCCCCACACTTTAATTTAAGAATAGTTCAGAGGAGGGCAACAAATATGGTGAAAGGTCTGGAAGGTATGTCCTGTGAGGAGCATCTGAAGACCCTAGGTTTGACAGGTTGAAGAGAAGTAGGTTGTGGAGTAAACTCATGGCTCTTTGCAGCTTCCTCAGCAGAGGATGAGGAGAGGGAAGTGCTGATCTCTTCTTCTTAGTATTCAGTGATGAGTATGGCTCAAAGCTGTATAAGGGGAAGTTCAGGTTTAATATTGGGAAATAATTCTTCTATGTTTCACCACAAAGAGGGTAGTGAAACAATGGAATAGACTTCCTGGAGAGGTAGATGGTGCTCATTTTACATGCACCAAAGTGTGTATCTGTGCCTCTTGGACTGTTTGTGTGGCAAAACTTTGGTCTGGGAGATGGTGGGGTGGGGGTGCAGGGGGGGAAGCAGGAATGGCTATATGGATGTCTGTTGCAGCTTTCTCTACTTCCAGCATAGCTACTGGGTAGCTTCTGTAAGATGTTGCTACTGCCAGCCAGCTCCAGGATTGTCACGTCACTGTCCAAAGCTAAACCCATCAGCCACAAGTAATGCTTCTTACACATATTTAAGAATGGGGAAAAAAGCTGCTTCAAAGCAGTACATACAGAGAGAGGAGTGAGAATGCATCAGAGAAATAGCCCTGCAGACACCAAGGAATATGGAGGACGTATTCCAGACAATAGAACAGAGAGTTTCTCCTGAAAGCCATGCTGAAGACCATAGCGAGGCAAGCTGTCCCTCTGCAGCCTGTGGGGGATCCCGTGCTGGAGCAGGTGAGTGCCCAAATGAAGCTATGACCCATGGGAAGTTGGGATTGGCACAGGCTTTTGCCAGTTTAGAGACAGGAGCCCATGATGCAGATCACTTTTGTTGGCATGACTTATGAACCCACAGGAGAGCCATGCTGAATTAATCTGTTCCTGAAGGACTGAGCCCCCTGGAAGGGATCTGCACTGGAGCAGTTAATGGAGAACTAGCCTGTGGGAAAGAGTAATTTTGCAGAAGTTTGTGGAGGAATTTCCACTGTGGGAAGGACCATCCATTGAAAAAGAGGAAGAGTGTGAGGAGTCCTCCCCCTGAGAAGGAAGGAGAAGCAGAGACAACATATGAGGAACTGACCACAACATCCATTCCCAGTTCTCACCTGATTTAAAATTTCTGACTCATTAACTGAAGAAAACAGAAGTGTGAGCTAAATGAGGTAGATATTTCTCACAACTAAAGCAAACTAAACTCTGTTTGATAAAACATGCTAAACAAGACAAGTCAGATAAACTGTCCACATGAAGCCACCCATTAAGCAGTCATCATTTTTGCAATATAACACAAGACACTGGAGTCTGATTATCTGAAGTGACTTTGCTTTTCTCTTCAATGAAATTTACTGGAAGCTTTGCCCATCATGTAATTTCTGTATAAGAATCTAGTACTCCGAAAAAGTTTTGAATTTGTCCAATTATATCTATAAATAGTAACCTCTCTCTCATTATATTCTCTAGTTATTTTCTTCAGCTGAAGAAGACAGAATTGTATTGCCACCTTTCAGAGGTGTTGCAAAGTTATAAAAACTGTGAATCATAAGCTATGAGCAACTCATATCTTCTGATCTCTCTGTCACTTGCTGTTGCCCCTGTTTTCTTACAGGAAGATCTCTGCACCTACTCCCAAGAGTGGCTCAATACTGCTTGCTTTCAATGACCTGCTGTGAGGGGAGTTTCCAGCTCTCAGTGTGATAGGTTAGCAGAATCTCTCTGAGCAAAAGGCTTCTGTCTTGCTTTCAGACCATGACGACTCTCAAACATATTATCATCTCTGCGCCTAAAGCTAACTGTCACTTTAGTTTTGTTGTTTTAAACAGTGCTGACCATAAACTACTCTACAATGATTTTTTGGGTCCCATAGTATTGTTACTACTTGATACGTACTTTTATAGGATGCTTGTTTTCCCAAAATCAACTTCAGGCCCTACTTTGTGCCAGATTTGTGGGCTTTAGGTCCCTCTACATAAGTGATTCTGCTTGGATCATAAGTAAACGTTTTTTTCCAGCATCCTAAACAGAAACAAGTAAACAAGTTAAAAGTATTCTTATGTCCTAGGGAGTCTGTTGTCTAAAGTTACAGCAACATGAATTTAAAATTCCTTTTAAAGCTGTTGTACAATATAATAATGATTTGATTAAGAATATCAAACATTAATCTGATTTCAATGTTACTTTGAGTACAAACTTACTTTTATTTTTGTCTGTTAACAGTCATTACTCCTCCAGTAGAGTAATTAAATGTACAAATGTTCTGACCATTTATGTAATTCTGATAGAAAATTTCTGATAGGGAATTTAAATATACTTCTAATAATTAAAATAGCCTGGTTTGCCAGATCTGACTGGTGATTGAAGGGAATGGGAGGAATAAAGGGAATTGTCATTATTTTCACTTCCAGGAAATCCAGGTTCCTTAAAATATGGACTAGAGATAGTTATCATGCCCTTCTCTAGTTAAGGCATGCTGTGATTCAAAACTACTTCTTTTATCTTTGTGTTCTTACTGTACTAGTTAGGGATTCCAGAATTCAAAGTTACAGATTTTTAAAACAACTAGGATGGGAAATGAAGAAGTTGACAAGGTCAACAATTTCTGCATGATTCTTAATCCAACAGCAAAAAATGGCAATTTTATATAAATTTTCTGGGATAAGAATAGTGAAGGAGTCATGTTGCTGTCCCAGTTTCTTTCACCTGGTGTGCAAGAGCCAATCAACACACTGAATCAAGATATTTAATTTAATTAAAATTCTGCCAAAGCAGGCATCAGGCATCTAGCACAGTCAGTGCACCTTTTAGGAAACAAGCACAGTCTTTTATATTAAAAAGATAACAAAGAAACAACTGCACAGAAAAAGGTGATTGTTCACTCACCCTATAAAACAAAATTCTCACTGTGCATGTGGTGGTCTTGGTCCTCTTTGTTATACTATAATTTATACATACAAGTTTCCCTGGGGAGTGTTTATTATTACCTAAGGTAACTTGATATTGTATTTTCATTCTATCAGGTATCACCAAGTTATTGTTGAAGCTTACACTCTATTACAGTCTCTGTTTGAATCTATTTGAAAAATTAGTTAACAATGAAACGAGTATTCTGCTCCTGTGGACTCTTCATTCCATTCTTTTCCTAGGGACTCTTTATTACTCCATTGCTTTTGCACCTTCTTGTCATAATTTCAAGACCAAGCCATAGTTGCAGTGAACTGTTTTGTGGCTTTTTAACTTCATCCAACATCAAAGTTACCAGCTCATCTTGAAGATTCTACCAAAATGTGACAGAGAACAGAAGCGCTCAGAATTTCAGAAGTGCTCTTTTTGGGCTGATTTGTAGATTTGAAATATAGTTGACTTTTGTTTTGGTATTCTGTAATGAATGGAAATTTTTAACTGAGATGAACAAGAACAGAAGAAGATAAAGTGAGCACAATAATACATAACATTTACTTCCTGCCCTGTGTTTGGAGAAGAGCTTTTGCAACCCAGGTTTGCTGCTCTTTTCAGAGTAATGGCATTGTAGGTGTTCATCCCAATTCACCTATAAACTTTATAGATGTTTTTATATTGTAACAAGGAGGAAGTCACTGAAAAGTCACATTTATCTACTGTGTTCACTTGAGAGAAAAATAAATATGTTGACCTTCCATTCCTTTCCCAATTAGTTTTCTTCTTATCAAAGGATGACAGCATTTAGCACAAGGACAAATATCTGCATTTTTGTGAGGAATGTAGACAATGCTGTCACAAACAAATAGCCTCCAGGAGGAAAAAATGGAAGCCTTTCAAAAGCCTTAATGTGTAAAAGAGGCCATTTCAGTGAACCCAGCACTGTATGTCAAATGTCTAAATAAAGGAGAAAAAAGGCCTTTGGAGAAATATTTTTCCTACTACCCTGAACTGCAGTGTTTTTACTGGAGAACTAAATACACATGCCAGTGATAAAATTTTAAAATGCTCTGTTTATTCTTATGCAATATGCATTTTCCTACTTAGGTTTATCATAACAGTTATTTTCTTAATTATTCATGATATTTAGAGACTGAAAGCAAAACTAAGCTTCCTAAAGAAGCATGTAAGCTGAATGGTAGGTAATTTTTTTTTTTTCCTATGCTCTATCTCTGACTGAGGACTTCATTTCACCAAAATTTCTTTTTTTTAATCCTTACTCCATTAGAATCAAGGTAACACATACTCTGAAATAGCTTTGAAATGTAATAATTCCAAAAGTAATAAAAAAAATATAATTTGTACTGTTCTGATGGGAAAAGTATATTTCCCACTTATGTAGTTTGGGAAAGTAATTGCATCGTTTGGAAGCTACAGAAGATTTGATGTTATTGCTGTAGCTTCTGTCTGTAAAACTTTGTGTTGATTCTCCCCATTTTTTTCCTTTTATGGGTCCAAATTTTTGAATATCTGGTGAAAGAGTTACAGGAATACATGGTGTAAATGCTCACACATAGAAAAAGAAATTTATTTTTAAAAAGAAATCTTCCAAAAAAAAAATGTTGGAAATTTTGTGTTGGTTTCTGTGTGTTAGTTTCTTTGCAGAATAATAGTTACCGCTTTAGCAGCTTCTATCACCGTATGTGTACAATAAGTAAATGAACACAATAATGAACGCATAAAAGAAGGCTAAACCCACCCAGCTTAACAAATCCATTCTCCCACCCGCTGTGTGCTGGAACATGAACAGAGCATTGTTTGGATCATAAGGATTAGTGAAATAACAGTCTTGGTGAACAACATGGTCATGTGGATAAAATGATTATTTCTTAACATCAGTGCATGATAGCTGGGATACCATTGATTGTACTTACTTAATGCATTATTCTAATGCAATGACTGTGGGAAGTGTATAATTATTTCAGTTGAACAGATCAACAATTATACACAAAATAAAGTTAAGAATATTTTGTATAAATGAATTGTGATCCTCCTTTTTTCCTCTTTCGTTTAAAATGAAATTACTATAATTAAAGTTTTCCTTACAAGCCATTTCTCTTTCAATAGCATTTCTCTGTATGAAATGAAGACAATAAAATATCTTTACTAGTAGAACTGAAATAAGCTGGGATAGTTGTTAGCTGCCCTGTTTATACTGAAGTTATACAGCATCAAATTTCAAAAGTTATCACAATTGCTATTCTGTGATATTTTAATACACAATAGGACTTTGACAATTGAATCCATGATGCAAAGAGTTTCATCACTACATCATTCCTGTGTGCTCTGTAACACACAATTGTAGCCTTTATCTATTCCTACTTTTTCCATCTTTGGAATTGGGGTAGCAACCACTTTTAAGGATTGTGACATTAATTAGGAGACTATTGAAAATGAGGTAGGAATATTTGTACACAAAACATTAACAGTCTTCAGTTCACATTCTTCTAAAAAGTTCAAAGTCTTTCTTTCTTACACAGTGTCTTTTATGATCCTAGAATCATAAAATACTTTGGAAATTACCTTTAAAGGTCATCTAGTTGGATGAGGATGTCAGGTTGCTCAGAGCCCTGTCTAACCTGACCTTGAATGTTCATAGGGATGGGCTATCCTCCATCTCTTTGGGCAACTTGTGACTCTGTTTATGACTATCATCATAAAAAACTCCTTCTTTTCATCCAGCCCTCTTTTAGTGGAGCCTTGTCCTATTGCCACAGGCCCTGCTGAAATGTTGGTCTCCAACTTCCCTGTTAGTCTCCCTTAAGTATCAGAAGGCTGGAACTCTTAGATATGGTTAATTCACTCTTTCTGAAATTTCAATTTCTTTGAAATTTCTTTGAATTTTTAAAATTCTAAGTTGTCTTTGATCCATGTCCAAAAAGAATCTTATGCACACAACAGGTAGCATAGTTCTTACTCTATGGTGATTCATAAAATTAATAGGAAGGAGGCAATGTTCTTGGTCTTTTCCCTAGTTTATAGATATTTAGGTTAAAATTTATTCTGTAATATTTCCAGGCCATTTTACATTACAGTCGTTGAGAGCCTCCCAACATGAATTCTTTTGTTATCACTATTCAAAACAAAGGCATTACACATTAATGAAAAATAAAACCAGGAGAAGCTTAACACTCTGTAGTAGATGGGAATAACAATAGAGCACCCTGGTTTTACTCCTTCAAGTCACACTATTTGGAAGAGAAACTCTTCTGACTTCCATGGAGCAAGATCTGAAAGGGATGCTTGGGAAGAGAAGCAGAACCATCAGGTACAGTTTGCCCTCTGTCATGTGAAATGCCAAAGATGCCAAAGATATCCCAATTTAGTGGTATTCCCAAAACAAATTCTTTTTCTCCTCCTAAAAAGTGATAACTTTTTTGTAGGGAAGAAAGACACAATATCTCCCTTTTGGCAACAAGACATCAGCATGCAACTCTTGACATCTCTTACCAACGTTCCCACTTTTCTATCTTCAGCATGACAGAAGGATTTGCTCAAGTTTGCATTGCTGCTGTGACTTCAGCTTCTTTGCTATCACTATTGCTATTAAAATTAATGTAGGCTCTAAACACATTCTGATACATTGGAGCAGACAGATGCATGCAGATCATCTATACAGTAGGCAAGGGTGTACTTAGATTTAGGCAATGGAGTAAAACAGATTATTATTTATTCTTACAATATTTCCTGAAGATTTTTTCAGATGACTGTGGCTCGTGGATACACTGTGTGGACAGAAACATTTGCATACTGGAAAAGGGATGAACCCACACCTGAAGAATTCTGTAGAAAAAGACTACTAGTCTAAGCTGATGTATGTTTCAAGACATATTTAGTTTATGGAGGGAGAACCAGGACAATCATAAGACACTGGAAAGTTGTCTCTCAGAAGAGGATGATGAGGTTGTGCATTCAGATGTCTCCTGAAAGGAAGCTGTATATTTCATATGCCTTGTCTGAATGATGACTCACTGAAAGGAGCAATTCTAGACTCAAGTACAAGTAGAGAATGAGAAAGAACTTATCTCTCATTTTTTAATTTTTTAAGTTGATTAGTTTGAAGCAGTAAAATGGAAATGAAAAAATAAAAATACTCATTTTCTTCACACAAATCCTATTTAAGATCTTTTTTTTTCACTATTCCTCTAGTCTTATGCTTTAAATATTTTTGTTTCTGACAATGCTTTTAATATCTGCAAACAAAATCAGCTAATTGATGCAATGCTTCTGAGACCCTAAATCACACTTTAATTCAACTGTATTAAGCCAAGGTATATCCCATATCTTAAAGCCCTGGAAAATAACAGCCAACTTCACGCAGATGTTAGCATTGACAGGAAACCATTTCAATATCACAGTCTTACATCCTGAAATGCACCAAACAAGTTCACACACAGTTTTGCCTTTTGTTAAAAATTAATTATGATGAAGGTACCAATTTGAATTTTTACTTTAGCATTGAACTTAAATTTGAATTCTTACAATGCAAAGGTTACTGAAGGTGCAGTGTCTTCAAAACTATTTATGTCTAATGGCTAGCATTCAATTATTCTAATACATGAGTAAAATTTGTAGATTATTCCCTAATTTTGTGAAAACCTTTTAAATCTGACTTAGAATGATGCTGGCATTTAAGTCAACAGATGTTAAAATCACTGTATCAAATACTATCTTTATGGTTATTTTAGGATTATATTTGAAAATTAGAACTGAACCTTGAACTTCAGAATTACCAAGGAAACTAGTAACAAGTGTCAATACCACCATTAAACCTGTAAAATTCAACAATGTAAAATCAATCTTTCACAATTAAAGCCTTTTTCTTGTTTTCATTTCTTTATAAAATACCACTGGCTGTGACTGGAGAAAGTAAGGTGTCAAAGTCTCAAGAAAAGTTTTGTTCCTTGTATTTTTATATCCAAAGAAATATGGGAATGGTAGTCTGTCAAATAAAGAATTGCTGCCCTAAAATTGCACTTTATCATGTCATTGGGTCACTATATGTTAATGTTGGATTGTGTGATATGATAACACATTCATCAGAAAGCCATTTTTTTGTGATAGTGCCACACAAGTTTGATTATTTTGATTCACATTAAAATAGCCGTACTGCTGTTCTAGACCTCCCTTTTCCCCCCCGTAGTTAAAAATACTTTTAAAGATATTTGGAGATGCATCAACAATTTGTGGAAAGGTAAATCTTTTCTTTGTAATTCCTAGAAATGTACCATTTTAATGCTTTTTTACAAGTAAAGTGCTATATTCTCAGAATCATTCAAGCTGGAGTGGACCTCAGGAGACTATAGTCCAGCTACCTGCTATAAACAGGCTCTGTGTTTGAATTCAGGAAGGATTGCTCAGTGCATTATCCAATTGGGTCCTGAAAACTAAGGACAGAAATTTCTCAGTGTGTTTGGGCATGCAGTTCCATGGGGAAAAATATGTTCTCATCTGTAACTGTAGCCTCTTTTTCTTATCCCAGCTCCTTGTTCGTCTCTGTGTAAGAGCTGAAGGATCGCTTTTTGGTCTGCTCCTCCTCCAAGGTGAACAAACATTGCTTCCACAACTTCTGCTGGCAGGCTAAATACTCCAGCCATTGACCATCCTAGTTGTCTTCTGACAAATTTGTTTCAGTTTCTGGATATTCTTCTTGTACTAGGTGGCCTCAAATTGGTTGCTTCATTTAGATGTAGATGCTGCATAAAGAAGTGCTGAGACGATGGAGATAATCACCAGCCTCAACCTCATGTCACTTTTTCCACAGAAAATGCTCTGCTGGCCCTTTGTTACTGCCTGGGTGCACAGCTGGCCCCTACTCATCTTGATGCTCCCCATGGTTTCCAGTCCATCTCCACAGAGGTTCTCACTGACTGAACCATCTCCAGCATGTGTCACTGTCAGGGGCTTTGCCTGTCCAAGGCTCAACCTGTGTCATTGTTGAATCTCATCAGATTCTGTGTGGCCCAACCATATATCCAACCTAGGTGCCTCTGAATGCCAACCCTACCTCCAGTTGTGTTCATTTCCCCAAGGCTGATATCCACAAACTGACAGTGCACTCTCCTGGCACCAGGACAGAACCTTGCTGCAGTCCACTTGAAGCAAGACTCCACGTAGATATCAAATTATTAAATTCTACTTTTTGAGCCTAATGTTGAAATCAGTTTTCCATTCATCTACCTGGCCTTCCATACAGGCCCCAACACTTCAGTATGTAATTAAGGATGTTGTGGTGACTGCGCTGAAAGCATTCCCACAGGTGAATTAGATTGCATCTATCATTCTTCCATCATCTGCAAATACAGTAATTTCATTACTGAAGGAATTTAGGCATTCAGGCATGGTTTAAACCTGGTACCTTCAGGCTGATTTCCCAAACATCCTCTTTTCCATGTACCCAGAAATAGGCGAAAATGGGCTCAGTCCATGATTTTCCCAGAGACTGAAGCAAGACTGACAAGTTTGGACTTCTTTGGATCATTCTTTTAGTATGTGTCAAAGACAATATTTGTCTTTCTCTAGGTGTCACAAAATTTCCCCCATTTCCATGACATTTAAAAGATAATAGGGATAAAGTCTGAAGGAACATTAGACTCCTTCATCATCTTCAAATGCAAACCCCTAGGCACATACAGGACAAGCAGGTGATCCAAGATAGTCAGCATGGCTGTACTGAGGACAAATTGCCTGACCAGTCTTGCGGCTTTCTATAGTGGGGTGATGGCAACAAGGGAAGACTGACCAATGTCGTCTACCTAATATTCTGTTAGGCCTTCAACATGGTCCCACATGGGATCCTCTTCTCCAAATTGGAGAGATATGCATTTGAAGGGTGGACAGTTTGGTGAGTAAGAAACTGGCTGGATGGATGCAGGCACAGGTTGTGCCCTGGCTCTGTGTCCACCAGGTGGATGCTGGTGACAAGTGGTGCCCCTCAGCATTTTAGAACCAGCACGCTTCATCAATGGCATAGACAGGGATTGTTACATCAGCAAGATTGCAAATGATATAAGGCTGACACAAAAGAAGGGTAGGATGTCATTCAAGGGGGCAGACAAAATCAAAAATTAGGCCCATGAGAAGCTCATGGAGTTCATTCAATAAGCCAAGTGCACCTCAGAGTGATCCCATACCTGAATATAGTCTTGGAGATGAACTTGTTGAGAGCAGCTATGTGGACAATTACTTGGGAAGTGGAAGTTTTCTTGAGGCACAAGAACATGAGCAGACAATGTTTACTAGCAGCCCAGAAAGCCAAACACATCCTGGGCTGCATCAAAAGCAGCATGGCCAGCATGCTGGGCTCGGGAGGTGATTTGTCCCCTTTTATCTGCTTTCATAAGACCCCACCTGGAATACTGCATCCACCTCTAGGATCCTCAGCACAAGAAAGATGCTGACCTGATGGAGTAGGTCCAGAGGAGAGCCACAAAGAGGATCTGAAAGCTGGAGAATTTCTCCTGTGAAGACAGGCTGAGAGTTGTTCTTCAGCCTGGAGAAGCGAAGGCTCCAGCAAGACTTTATTGAAGCCTTTCAGTAGGCGCCTTGTAAAAAGGTGGGGCAGGAACTTTTACAGGTAGTGATAGGGTAAGGGGGAGTGGTTTTAAACTAAAAGAGATTTAAATTAGATGTGAGGAAGTTCTTTACTCAATGAATAATGAGGCACTGGAATTAGTTAGGCAGGGAAAAGGTGGATGCCACATCTCTGGAAGCATTCAATACCAAGTTGGATATAGCCCTGAGCAACCTGATTAGGTAGAGGGTATCCCTGCCCACGGTGGGGAGGTTGGAACTAAATGGATCTGTAAGGTCCCTTCCAATCTGAAACATTTTATGGTTCTATGAAACCTCATTCCATTGATTAGATTCTGGACTTGCTTTTCACTAAATTTGACAGCTTCTCTCCGGCATGAACCCTGCCTTTAGGCACAAAGACCTGAAACCTTGCTGGTAAAGACTAAGGTAAAATTATTGAGTACCTGTACTTTATCTATTTCCAGCTATTTTCACTGGATGAAATCAGTCTTCCTGCTCAGCACTGGGTCCACATTTTCATTGTGTACTCCTTCACTGCTAGTGCAGGGATTGAAGTTTTCATGTTGAGACTCAAAAGGGAGCCTTGTGTTTCCTAAAGTAATCCTGCATACAATCCTCCTTTGTAGCCTGTTCTCACAACTCCTTTTTTACAACTCCTATTTGATATTTAACCTGAGTTATGTCTTCCACCTTTACCCAAGCCAGTCTCCCAGGTCATCTTCATATTTTCCTGAGTACCACGGTTTCTACATTGACTGTACCATCACCACTGGCACAGTCTTCTTCTTTCTTTGCAGGTATTGGGTTCAGTAGAGCTTCTGCCATTTCCTGATTCATCCAGCAAACATGCAGTTTTTCTCAGAAATCTCTAACACCCTCATCCCCTCTTTTACTTGTGTCCCAATGAATTGCCCTTGCAGCAGATGTCAGGGAGGTTAATGTCTCCTGTAAATCAGGGAATAATGATACAGACTTCCTTGAGTTGCTTAAAATGGAACTTTGACTACTTCTTCATTTGATAGGGTTGTTGGTAACAAATTCTCACCTCAAAACTAACCTTCCTTTGCTCTCTTGTCATCCTAATGCTCATAGTCTTAGTCAGCCTAATTCTTATTCCATGACTTAGCTCAGGATGCTCAAGATGCCTAATCACATGTAGAAAGACCCTTCCTGGTACCATTCCCTTCCTAAGAAGTTTGTATCCATACCTTATAGAGCTGTGGCCATACAATATTTCAAAGCACCTCATGGTTAGACCAGTGATGTTCTATTATGGTTCTGCATCTCTTGTGAAGGTCTCACACTATCTGTTTATTTGTCTGATTTTTCACAAAATGCTTTCTGCAATCTGAGTTGTGTAAATAACAAGAATTTTACCACTTTTTTTTTTTTTTTAATTCCAGAGACTTTGTGTTCAATCATAATACGGTTTGTGTTCTGAGCACACAATTACAGCTAACACTGCAGATCTGTCTTCAGATTTTAGCATATTCCAAAAAACCTAGTGAAAATAAAACAGGCTCATGCTAAACTCTCTGATGAATACAGACTAACATTTCTAATATTTTTAAGGACTCTACTGAAAATAGTTCTGTTTTCAGTGCAAGATATGACTAAAATTCTAGTCATGGGCTGAAATTGTGATTGCACTGGGAAGGCTCAAGGCTCCGAATTTTAAAAAGGACCTTTACAGACTGGTGTCTTGGTTTAGGACAATTTAAGGGGCAGACACTCCAAAATTAATTACCTCCCCTTTAAGTTTTAACTACTTCAGTAAGTTTTAACCACTTCCTTTTCATTCAACAAAGAGAGATAAATGTCAGTAGATATAAATGAAAAAAAAAAAAAACAGTTTACAATAAATTAAAACAGCAACAGGCAAAAAATAATGGTGAGAATAACAAGTTACAAATTTGCCGACCTGCAGAGACCCTGCCAGACAAAGAGAAAAAACATGGCAGAGAAGCCCCTCCCCAAGATGGCACCTGTTACTATGACATTTTTTGAAAAATCCCTTTGCCAGGATTTCTTTGTCAAGGAACATGAGAAGCCTCAGCTTCTCCATGTTTTGCTGCTCTGGAATGTAGTCTGGAGATTGTTTATCTAAATATGTGAATTGTTTTAACTTAATGACTAATCACAGCTTGCTGTGTTGGACTCCTTGAGTCAGTCACAGGTTTTATTATTCATTCTTTTTAAGCCTTCTGATGTATCCTTTCTCTTTCTTTAGTATCATTTTAGTATAGCATTCTTTTATATTATATATCATAAAATAATAAATCAGCCTTCTGAGACATGGAGTCAGATTCATGTCTTCTCTCATGCTGTGGACCCTCACAAACACCAGAGGCACCCTCCACAGAGGACTTCGTGATCTGGGCAGCAAAGGCAAAAAAACGGCAGACAAGCCCCATTCAGCTCAGGCTTTGGCCACAGAGGCTTATGACGGCGTTGTGGGGGCAGAAGGAGGTGCTGGCGCGGCCTGGGAGCTGCGGCCCTTCAGGGCCAGCCTGGCCGATCCCCTGTGGCGGTGCGCGGTGAGGTCAGCGCCGCCCGCCGGGGTGCCCCGGCCTGTGCTGCTCCCGCGGGCCCCTGCCCGGCGCAGGAAGGATGAAAACGCTCTCACCGAGCACCAAAGAATGGTGGCCTGTCCCCGACTGGCTCTTGCTCAGCTCTGCAGGCTGGGAAGCTCACTCTGAATCACAGCTGGATTGTGGAGTGCAGCTTCTTGGGTTGCTGCTATTGCTGCTTGGAGATCTGTGTGAAGCAACCTCCTCAGGAGCCCCAAAGGAAACAGAAGGAAGCTTCTGCTTTGCACTACTTCAGTTTTCCCTGCAAGAATGAAAAGGCAAGAGCCAGCGAGCTTCTATCTGAGTGCTCTCTTGAAAAGGAAACCCTGGGGGCAACCCACTCCACGACCACATTTCTAGATAACTAACAATTTTTGGCATGACATAGCACAGATGGGTATGCATTTACCATAACATTTTGGATTGTCTATGACAATAGGTGAAAAAACAGAAAAAATCATGTGCTTTATGGTCAAAGATTGAATATGTACAGTTGCAACAGGAAAGATGTTGATTATTCCTAAATGAACAGTGGTAGAGCATATTAATTATCTTGTCAGTTATTTCCTGAGCTTAGTTCTCTGTATGTCACAGGAAAACTCATTTCAAGTTCGTTGGGATTGAGGTGATTATCTACACATCCATCAATCTGATTGCCAGGGAAGTGGCAAAGTTGTTTCCTTCTGAATTCAAAAGTAAATGTTCTAAACTGGTTTAAATAGGCAACCAGGAGCTGTTAACATGCTCCTCCTGACGTTCAAGTACTTTTAGAAAAGTAAATTGTAGCTCTAAAAGGATAGAGCTGTCCTAAAATGGGCGTGTGACCTACTGAAGCATCTTTCAGGCAGATTTCTGTCAGGTTCACTATGCTGAGCTTTAAACAGCCTTCTAGAAAGTAATCTGCTTGTATTTGGCAGATGTTTCTAGATATGCAGGAGAACAGAAATAACTTAAACCTATTTTTATGGTAAAACATTTGAAAATTGCTCCATGTAAGAGCAATCCACCCTGTCTTCCATGAAATAAATTATTTTTAAGGCAACACAGTTGCTGTGAGGAGTGTAAACAATATTTACATTAACTAATTTATCCCTCATCCTCAGTATGCTTATAAAAGTATATGCTTATAAAAACATACACCTTTTTTTTTTCCAAAGAAAAAGAAAGTGAGGTGCCTTCTTTATCCTTTTTTTACATCACAGTTCTCTGAAAAGCAAACAAGCCCTCCCACTTCCTACAAACCCCAACCTGCAATCTCCTTCTTGCTTATTTTATACAACATCCCCATAGTGGTCTCATGGTACAGAAGGTTCCAGCTTGAAAGAGGTCAATGTCACTCTTTAATCAATTGCAAGGAGCACGCCTATGTCACCTAAGACTTAATTCTCTTGTCCCTACAATTGCTTCAACTAAATATTCTGTTTTCACAGTAATGCTAGCTCTCACTGCCTCAAGGAGTGAGGGAGACTGGAGCAGAGACATCAAACTAATGTCTCTGATGTGTCATTGCACAGCGTATTGCCATTAGGACATCAAGCCAGCATGATTTATAAGCAATTTTAATTAATTTTCTGAGTCATTTCCTAAGGGCTTAATTCTGTAATCTTATTACCATGAGCCTAACATGCTATAGTAAGACTATGCTTTCTAATCTTTCTTTTGTTGTTAAATACAATCTCTTCTTTCATTAGGAAACTCTTGAAATAAAGCAGGTTGCTCTTTTGCATGGTGAAATTTGTCTGTGTTCATTAGAAATTAGTACTAGAAATTATGTAGTCGAGTATATTAGTTCTTAATACAGAACTCATCACCTACTCATCTGCTTTATTCTTTCGCTATGAAATCATGCTAGAAGCAATTGAGGCTCCTACTTTAAAGAAGCCACATATCTAGAATTTTAGATATGGAGTAATCTCAGCCCCATTTTATTTTATGTACACAGAACCAAATCTATTCCCATTTAATTCAGTAGTAAAAATCTAAATTTCTTTTTACCCATTATAAGTAAATAAACTGTGCTTGTGAAGATATGTACAGATTATGAAGAGCAGAATAGTGTGCTTTTACTGTTTGCTTTTTAGCCTCTGCTTTAAAGAAGGAAAATGATCAGTAGATGATTTGCTAAAAGCTAAATATCTTTGATCATCAGTATTTTTCCTGAGAATTTACACATGGTATTATATGGGTTAATGGTTTGGGGGTTGATTTATATTTGTCGCATCCCACTATACATAAAGACTTTTTAGCTGCTGTAAATTTACATTATTCGGAAGGTTCCTGATCTGATGGAATAATCAAAATTTTAAGTTACCAGGATATTTTATGTGACATAAGTTTTTAAAAATTTTAAAAATTTTAAAATCACAAATGTGTAATATCATTACTTTGATTTGACTTTGAATATTCTAATTATTCCCTTAATATAATTTAATATGTTACTTAAAATATTAATACCCACAGCATTGTCAAGTACGAGCATTATTTCTGTTAAAGAAATTACAGCATGAAATTTTACATAGGGAAATAAACACATTTTTAACACAGAAGACTGAGGAACCTGAGTCAAGGCTCACAACACTTAGAAAGCAGGAAGGTCTCTTACTCATGGAGGAACACAGAGGCGTATGCCCTTTTAAGAGTCCAGGGAAACAGAAAAGAAATATAAAATTATTATATGATGATCACTAGCATTCCTCTGCCTTCCAGAGTGCCCTAAAGGTAAAGGATAAGTACAGAGTGAACAAAGATGGTTTGTCTGCCCTATGAGCTTTACATCAGTTATGGAACAAGAAGAAATTCAGCCTGTCTTTGGATCTTTCTGCCACTATTTATTACATTTTCCCCAATATTATTCTGGTTCTCCATGCAGGAAAACTAGTTGACCATAAACCAGAAATTATTTTCATACTAAAATTTTACCTATTTCAGTCTTGAGTAAGTTGAGTTAGGACATCAGATTTTAATATGGAAGGTTTCCATTCTTTTTGGTTTTTTTTGTTATTGACAGTATTACTGCAATTAAAATTGGCTGTGATATTTTAAAGTGATTGATTTCTTCATTTGCAAAAGCCATGCTTATACCTTCTTCCCCTTCATATGCGTTTAGATTATTCACAATGTGCAGACACAGGTGAAATGTAGTGCTTTTGTGAATATCAAAAGTGTATTAAGCATGCTAATGTAACAAGGGAGCACTTTGATAGTGTACAAATTGTTGCAAGGGTTCTAGCAGTACAAGTTAAAGAAAATGTTTTAAAGAGTCATTTAAGTCACTCATTATTATAAGGAAGGGAACACCTAATCTGTTTCTATTCTAAAAAGATGAAAAGTGCAGAAATGAACAGTAAAAACATCTTTCATAATGTCACTTTGCATCAACGGAAAATGGACATAATTATCTGAAAGAGGATTGCACTAAAAGCCTGTGATGCTATTTTGCATCATGTTTAATTTTACCAGTGGTACCTCCTTATTCTTTTGAATAAGGTCTGACACCACCAGTTGTGAAACACAAAGAGGTGAGCTCAATCCAGCTCAGGTGAAATGACTGCCTACCCTCCCCTTCTCAAAATCACAATACAGAAATGAGAAATGAGAGATCCTGAAAGAATCTTTAGGTCCTAAAGGAGAGGACATTGACGAATAGAGAAAAAATGAGAATATATATGTTAATTAAAGAGTAAAATTGCGTTAAATTCTACTCAAAAAGCAGCAATTAATTGTTTATTTGAAAGGGATGGTCTGGAAGGATGATACCAATTACCAAGGATGAGGAAAGTTATTATATTAAACTTTTTCCTAAATTTCTTCCTCAGTAGTCACACAACTGCAGTATTTTTTGCCTAGGCAAGCTCCTTGCAACTCAGACTTCCTCTCACACATCTAATTTCTAGTGTCCACAACATCTTTTTCTCGTCTGATTTACATGTTTCCTGTAGATTGGATGGTGAAATGTCAACAAATGAAGCATAGAAGAATGATTAGCAATGGCTTCACTATATTTAAAAGCAAATATTTTTAAAATAGGTTTACAATTGCAAAAGGCTTAGCAGCTTTAGCAGCATTCTGTACTAAGAACTAATATACTCAACTACATAAATTCTAGTACTAATTTCTAATGAACACCCTATACCTCCTCAAATGACCTCTGACAGCCAGTTTCTATTTTGTTTTGTGGCGCTCTAAAACATAGTACAGTCTCATGGACTTTTCTGTGGAAATAAGAAATTGTGCCTTGTTCTTCAGGGTGGATTTGACTCTCTTCCTTATATTAACATTAAACCTCAGTGGAAGTCAGTAGAGTCACACTGATGCACAAGTGCTATGAAATTTTGTGTTTTGCATAGTGATCTGACATTTGAGAGTTGATATTTCTCCCTGAAATACCTTCAGAAAAGGAATTTCCTTGGTGGTTTTCATTACCACAATAAAGAGCAGAGTTGATCTGCGGGGCACTGAAGTACAGTTATAGAGAATTATAAACAAGTGGAAACAGGTCAGTTTCCTGGACTCCAGGGAAAGCACACTGCAAAAAGACCCTCTGAAAGCAGTGTTGAAATGATACTTTCTTCTTTGTAAAGGGGGGTTTGTTTGAAGAAAAAGACAGTTATTGATTGTTTATTCTCTTGATACATTGAAGTCAAAAACATTAGCAGCAGACTCTGTTTAATGGAAAAATTGATATTTGTTCTTCTTCACGAAAAACCAAACAGCTAAGTACAGTAATTTCAAGTACTGCTTTCTTACAAAAGGGAAGGAGGGAGAAGCTGTTCCTGGGAAATGGCTGTCTGAGTTCAATTAATGGCTCTATATGGTCGGCCAGAGTTTACTTCATTAACTAGCAGTAACATTTCCCATGCCTTCAATTAACAGTGGTTTTACTTAATCTAATATTAGTTAAGACAAGATATGATCAGAAAACATCATTGCCAGCCAAGTCTTCCTCAAACACAACTGATTTATCTCTTTGGCACCTCATTAAAATGCAAACTATATTGAAATTGATTTTCAGCACTTTCAGGCAGGAATGTTTGTAATAATGTTAATTTGCAAATTTCCTCTTTTTTATATGTATTCTGTATGCTGTGGTTGCCATGTTCAGCCCAAGGCTATTTGTATTGTGCAGACAGAAAATGAAGAGTGAACATTTATTTCTCATATCTTTGTGAGGAACCTGAGGCGCATGAAGATATTTGTGCTGTAACAGGCACAGTCAATCTCCTTCACTCCCTTTAGTCACTATATATCAACAGCAAACTCCCAGCTAGTCTTGCTGCAGCAATTAACCTGCCAGGGCTTTCTGCTGTCAGACTCAGTAATAATAAACTACCCCCAGTGAGAGACAGAGCTATAGATTCTCGCCCTGCAACTTCCACAGTGGGTGAATTATTCAGAATCAGCATGATTAAAGAGATGACATGGTATTAGTTAAAAACACATACTTTTTTTTCTCCCTGACTGAGATTTAAACCTATTACGGAATAACAGTAGAAGGAAATGGGCCTTTATCATCCATCCATAGGTCTTGGAAAAGGGGTTTCTAGAAAAGTTGTTTATAATGCCTATAATTTCAAAAGTTTAAGGATAAAAATCTAAATAACAAAAGGGATAGGATAGTTAAATCATAAAGCATCTGTAAATCCAAAAACCAAATAAATCAGAGTAAAGAAGCATTAGGGACATAAAACCAAACGTATTATTTGTGAAAAACATGTAATGTAGAATGTCCTTTTTTAAAGTGAAAGATGGCTTCACTATTCTTATTCAAGATTATTATACAGAGCCATCTAAAAAGATATATTGAGAAACATGAATGGTGTCCCTTATTTGTAATTTTCCCTTTAAAAAATAAAAGAGAGAGGTGGGGGGGAAGGTAGCATTGTTATAAATACTGTAACATGTTACCAACCAATCAATTGTTTGCATTTCCTGATGCCAGGGCAGCACTGAAATGTTACATATGCATGCAATTGAGTTTACCAAAACAAAGTCAAGGAAAAATGAACTTAGCTTACACACTTCTAATCCCATTAAAATCATAATTCATTCGCCAATCTCAGTTTACTCAGCCACCTGATAACACATTCTTAACTAATGTGCCTAGTGATTCTCTGGAGAATAATCTCTCTAAAATGCAGGACTGGGCCTATGTGTTAGAAGTAGTGCTAAATCTAGTCAAATCCATATTCTCTGACTACTAGACCAATGTGAATTATATTATTTGTCACACTCATCTATATGAAATGGAACTAATCTGTTGATGGAGAAGAACAGACATAAATAAGAACCACTATTTTTGCTTATCCAGAGCTCCAATACAAGTAGAAATGAATTATTAAGCATGCATTCCATACTAATGCATTTTTTCTAAAATTAGGCAAAGTAAATGGTTAAAGAACACAGGTGGGAAAATTGCATACAGACAAAACTGATATCTACCCTACAGTATGCTGGTCAAAAGTAATATAATGTTCTGAATCTCAGCTATGGATAAGCTCACTTAAAATAAAATGAACTTCTTGAAATTCAGTAGAGGAGGGCGTGTTGATTTACCACTCTTCAGAATAGTTTAACTTTTATGTATAGAAACAAATTAATTGCTGTCTTCCATAGAAAGGAGAATGAATTTCATAGCATAGGACTCTGTACTGTACTGATTGTGCAAACTGATGTTCTAAAGCTTGTGTTCTCTCTGCATATGTGATCATTTATGAAACTTATCTAAATCGGCCTTCTGAAGTATAGAAGTCTACATAGAGAATTCAAATAGAGTTATAAGTTGTATTTTGAGTCTACAAATGGACGAAATAGATCATCATGAATCCCATATAACAACTTCAAGAGCAAAATGTAGTTTTACCTATGTATTCTAAAATTTCCATTGTCCTAAAAATTTGGAAGAAATTAAAAAAGAGATCTCAAACTCCTAACTCCAAGGCACGTCTTATTATTACCAAAAATACTCACAGTGTTCTTTATTAGGAGCAATTTGGATTTCTCTGTTTTGCTAAAGTAGCCTAGACTGTAATTTTGAAGTGTAATATTTCACAGAGTTGAGGTACTGCAAATATTGAGACTTCATGTGTTAAAGTTGATCAAAGATGGATGGATTACTTTTCAGGGAACTGACTATCACCAAATTTTATAAACTGAACACTTGAAGCTAGACATCTCAATAAAGAATTATGTGTCTTATGTTTTAAACGTCTGTGATATGAATCACATCAATAAAAAATAACTTTATTGGTTACAAACTGGATCCTCACATCCTTTTTGGATTTTTTCCATTTGATGAAATAATTTTTTAATTTATTTTCTTAATTAATAGGTTATGTTGTCCTTCTCTTTCTCTCACTAAATTCAATGTGTTTTTTCTTTTTTGTCTTTTTCTATTTCAGAGATTTAGCAACGATCCAATAAAATAGTAGCTTGAGGGCAGCAATACCATCCAAAGGGCAGTTAAATAAGCATTTAATGCATAGTAAAAAAACATGAGTCTGTCAATTCATTTTAAAATTCAGTGTTCTTCATTCAACAGTATGAAAAACACATATAGCTACAAAAATATGCTATTCTTCATTCCCATACACTTTAGAATACTATAAACTAAGATAGATGCCTAAATTTTCATACTTCTCACAGATTAAAAAGTAATTGTGTAACATACACGGCAAATATATTATGCAGAATTTTGTATTCCTATCCCATTAAAACTGTATGAAAAACAAAAAAACCCAACCAAACAAAAACAACAAAAAAAGCAAACGCACAAAGAAACCCCCACTTATCTTCTGACTTTGCCACAAAATTTCAGTTAGTTTAAATTTCTCAATGTGCCAGATAGACTGACAAACCCAGAGTGCTCACACTCTGGAAGAAATTGATTTTGACTTCCTGTGAAAAATTTGTTTTCTATAAAGAGGTGTCAAAGCCTATCCAGAGCTATCTGGCTGGTGCTGTGTGACAGGTGAATGTTTAATTTCATTCTGTGACACTGATTAGATTCTGAGATTTTTCATCTATCCATGCTGCAAGTTGGATTCTTTCCTTCACAGTTATTAAAGTATTCAGTGTAGGTTTGGACCTACTAGTGTGTTCCCTTTGGAAATGCAGAACAGTGGTAGTACTATATTATGATATGTTTAAGCTCTTTCTGGAAAACCTCTCTCAAAATTAGAAGTCAAAATTGATACTTAGTATTACTTTACTGAAAAGGGATAGACAGCAGTATATCTTGAACTGAGGACTATGGAAAGAAAATGTACCACTTTTCTATAAAACTATGTATTGTATAGCCTCCTGACCACAGGAGAAATTACATTAATTTCTCTTACATTACATTTACATTAGTTATGCCCTTTGTTTTTTTGAGGGAGGAAATACATTTTCTTTACTTTTAGAGGTCCCAAGAGCAGGGCAATAAAGGTTCTCTAATTCTTAATGCAATTAGCGTTGCTATTTTTTAAAGAGTTTTTTTTAAATTTATTTTAAAGTCATGTTTTAGGGTTCTTCATTATTTTATTTAAAATATACTGCAAACTTACTAACATCAATTTCGAAAATGCTGTTCTCTTAATGTATTTACAATTTTCCATTATTTGTATTTCTTGGGGTTTTTTTTAAAGTAGCTTTGAATTTATTTAGCAGATGCAGTCCTCACACTACTTTCAGGGTTTTTATCATCACACCTCCTTCTATTCAATATTATCAACATCATCCCACTCATCACAATCTTGCCTGAATCAAAGGCAACTTGTTTCTTGTTGGTGGAAGCTTTGAATGAATAATTCATCTGGAAAAGCCTTCTATGTTGTACATTTCCAGAAGACAGAGCAATTCTCTTGTCAATCACAGTGGCTCTGTCAGTACTAAGTTCCATACTGTATGTGCTCCAAATGTACGGGGGATGACAAGCAGCTGAGGTTACCAACTGTGTTAGTCCTGGCCATGCTTTTAGCTTTTCTTTGACAGAACATTCAAATTCAAGTCTCACTGTAACACTGCATTGAGAAATCAGTGTCAAAATTTCCTCTCTGTTCTCACCAATACAGTTTGGTTGAAAGCTCTGACATATATTGCAACCAAACTGGTCACAAGCTGCAGTTACTCATCTCCAGATAGTTACATTTCATTTTGGCTCCTGAGTTTCCTTATGCCTAGACAAACTGAGTCTGGGCTCAGGCTGTCTCAGTATGAAGGCAAAGCTTCAACTGATAGTGCAGAAATCTTTATACATGAAGACCTCTATGCTTAAACATATCCCTACCTGACACAGGTTGCACTCTAGTCTCATGGAGGAGGGACTCCTTGTCATTTCTCCAGAGATTAATCTTCAGAAGACTAGTGGTGACTAATTTATCATAGTACAACCAGAAGCATAAAATACTAGGTAGAGAAGTTATGCTGTAAGAATCTTTCACTCTAAAACAAACACAAACATTGGAAGACATACAACATTGCACTTCAAAGATGGAGGATATTAACATATTCTTTAAGTCCAAAAGTAGAGATTTTGAAAGTACATAGGTTCTTTTTTTTTTTTTTCAGTTTTTTCACTTTCTTCTTAAATTGACCTTTGTCAATATGAGACAGGTACAGCTACAACAAAAATGTGAGTGACTGGCATTAACTAGATATAACTCTCTTCCTGTCCACATTCTGAAATTCTGAAGAATTTCGAAGTCTCTATCTACACTAACAAGTAATACAGCATTAAAGCAGCAGATCTCTACAGCATGGATCTAATGTTCAGACCATAGATGTTTTACAAGGAATTGTTTCAGATTAGCTATAGTCTTATTCTGTGAGATGAATAGTCACTGGCACTTGCAGCATTTTTGACATGCTTCTGATTTTGCTTTGTAGAAAAGTAACACTGTTCATGTAGTCCAAGACTAAAAGAAAATAAGTGGAAAGATTAGGAGATCTACTTTAAAACCATGTTCATGTTCTGAGCTAAAATGCTAATGTGCCATACAAATCTACTACTTCTGAGAATATGAATCTCAAAAGAATATGCAGGTGAAGAACAGATCTAAGACCTCTGAAGATTCATGAGGATGGATAACTGCCAGGCCTTTTATTTCTCCTATCATTTATAAATTTGCAAAATAGATATGGAATTGTTGTTTACCTCTGTGGAAGATAATGTCATCCTTCAGGAAGAAATAAAGCCTTCAAATAAATAAATATATCAATCTGTGCATATGTAATAACCGTGACTAATTCCATTTCTTAAAGCAATGACATTTCTAGCATGTATTCTTAACACTGAAATATCTTTCAGATAGACTAGTGCAATGTTCAGGAAGCTTTCATTTAAAAGACACTGTTGAGTATGAACATATTTAGTCTAATAACTAAAATTGGTTTTTCCCTTTAGAACAGGGATTAAAGACAGCTTATTGTAAGAAACTTTTCTGACACAGGTAGTATAAATCTCTTTAGTTGGCCTGATATGCAGGAAAGATGCCCTGTTAGATAGTTTGTTTGTAAGCAGAAAAAAAAAGGGTGGGTGAAATGGTTACTAGTGGCTTGGTCACAGTGACCATGCGGTATTTGAGTTTTAAATTATTGGCAGTAGGAGAAAAACTGCCAGCAAACTTCAGCCTTTATCCCCAGGATATGGGGAGAGCTGAAGGTTAACATTCCATGGGAATCTGTTTTGAAGGTATTGGGGCCCACGAATGCTGGTCATTTTTAAAACCCATCTCTTTAGAGCATAGACACAGAAAAGTGTTGGAAGTCAAGCATGTGGGGCAGAAGGCTGCCTTAGCTCAGTGGAAATCTTTTACTAGAACTCAGGCAAAAATGGAAGGTGTACGGAGCAAGGATAGGTGACATAGGAAGGCTAAAGAGATGCTCTTCAATGCTGTAGGGAGAACATTTGTGCAGGCAAAGGTCTAAAGGTCTACTCTTTGAGCTGACCAGTACTCAGAAGAACAATGTGAAGAACAATGAAAAGAATTATTTGTTAAATATGTTAACAGAAGAAGGAGAGCAGAGGTGACAGTGATCCATTACTCAAGGAGGTTGATCGCCTGAAAAATGGGACATAATTAACCAATGCCGCTTCATGTCTTCTTATCTCTGCCTTTAACATCTTCAGTCTCTGCAGCCCTGTGTAGAAGACTGATTGCAGATATAATAAACTCCCAGCTGACTATGAACTTTCTGCTCCAGCTAGATGGACATTAATCTATGAGTCCAGAGGGGATTAGTTCCAGTGTACTGAAAGATCTGGCAAATATCTTCACAGGATCTCAACATTTGTCAGTTGGTCTGAGGAGTCTGGAGAGGTTTGAGTCAATTGGAAGCTGGTAAATGTTGTCTCAGTTTCCATGAAGAGAATGAAGGAAGACCCTGGGAATTACAGGCCTGTCAGTCTCACTTGAGTACCTGGTAAAAATCCCAGTGAAGGTTTTTCTAGGAGTTACTGAGAAAACACTTGACAGACAACACTTTCATTGGTCACAGCCAGCAAGAGTTTGCATGGGGAAAGTCACAGAATTACAGTATTACAGAATAGGTAAGGTTGGAAGGGACCACAGCGGGCCATCCGGGCCAATCTCCCTACTCAAGCACAGAGTCATCCTAGAACATGTGGCCAAGAGTTGCATCCAGAAAGTTATTGAATATCCCCAGTGTGGGAGACTCCTCTCTGGAAAGTCAGTTTCAGTGGTCAGTCACCTGCACAGTAATGTTCTTCCTCATATTCAGATGAAACTTCCTATGCATCAGTTTCAGCCAATTTTCTTTTGTCATATTGCTTGGTACAACTGAGAGGAGCCTGGATCCATCCCCAACACCATCCCTTCAGATATTTGTATACAATTATGAGGTCCACTCTCTCTCTTCTCTTCCCAAGGCTGAAAAGGCCCAGCTCCTTTAGTCAAGCAGCCTGACCCTGCTTCCATCTCATGCGTGTTTTCTGCTTCCACTGGAGGAATGACAGTTCTCAATTAATCCACAGACATCTCTTGCTCATTTGGTTCAACTTCTTTCTCATCAGTCTGCCCTGTTCTTGAGCCTGGAGGAAGCAACCATTTTTGCTGCAGTGCCTGTCCTCAGGGGATTCTTTCAAGAAAATACCCTGAAGAGATCCCTCAAGTTATTTCTTCTGAAGTCCATGTAATTTACTTGTCACCTCGTTCCTTCCTCACCCAGTTTGGAACTCCACAATCTCATGATCACCCCAACCTTCACATCCCCCACAGGGCCTTTCCTGCTGGTTAGTGTGACATCAAACAGTTACAACATTCCTTATGAGATCCTCCACTATCCATGACAGGGAGATGTGATCAATGCTTTTGAGGAACCTTCTGGGCTCTTCGTGCTTCAGAGTGATGGCTCTGCAGCAGATTTTAGGCTAGTTAAAGTTTCTCACAAGAATCAGTCTCTGTGACTTCGAGGCTGCTGCAAGCTGCCTGTAGAAGGATGCATTCATAAATTTTCTGCTTTTATCCTAAACAAGGGAGAAAACCTGTTGAAAAGCAAATTCAATGTCTTGAAACCAATCCTGAGTAATTGGCATATACCTTCTTATTTGCTAATTCTCCATGCCAGCTGATTCCCTCCAAATGTCTTGTTTGTTATTTTCCTCTCTTGATGGTATCCAAATAGCAGGCTGCTTGATGGCTATTCAAAAATTATGATATGGGAGTGGCTGAAAATTTTCTTAGCTAATTTCTCTCCACACAAGTCTCTTCCTCTATCAGGAAGAGAGAAGGCAGAATATTTCTCTCTCTACAGCACCAAATACCTGCCTTGTGGTATGTCCTCTGTATCTTTTTACAGGAATATCCCCTTATTGCTACCATGTTTTTCTTTAATGGGTTTGTTTAGGTACAGCTATGTCTATGGAGAGGGAGTCAGAATACCTGGCTAATCATAGTGGTTGTATTTTTTGCTGCATGGCCTTGGGCCAGTCTTTAAAATTCCAAGAACATTAATTTTATTCTCATTTCCTAAGACCCATAGAAAATATCTTTAAGATAAGATACTGCAATGATTGATGATGAAGACAGAAGATAGATGTAGAACAATTATGTTTGAACTTCTAAGAGACAGTTAATTGATGTGTTATTATCCATCAAGACATTATAATTATTTAAAGAACTGCTTATTCACTTTTGTCCCAAGTCCACAACATGGAAAGTAATAGAAAAATCAATGTTGTTTAGCCACAAATACAACAATCTATCAGCAAATTAATTAAGTGTTAATTTGTAAGCCCTTGTCCTAATGTTCAAGCCTAGACAGCCTTTTTGGAAAGTTTCTTTTCTTAACTGAGCTTACACAATATGTAAGAAGAAAGTGTGCCACAGGAAATATTTCTGTTCAAAAGCAAATCTTATATTCTGGATTTTAAAAAAATACATACTTTAAATATTATAAAAAAAATTAGTTTTTCAATTTATTCAAAATCTAGTTCCTTTTCTATGGAGCTCAGACTTGCAATTTTATACATGATCACGTATTTCTGCTATTAAATTTTTGTTAAAATCATGCATGATGAATAATTAGTATTCTATTTTTGCTAGAGTTTGACAAAATGTCAAAAACCTCATGCCTTTAATTTTGTATGCAGTGCTTTTATTTCTAGTACATTTGTATGGAGAAGCTCATCAAATTGGAATTATGATTTGTTCCTAGAGAATAGTGATGCCAGCTCATTGTCTTTTTATAGTTACCTCCAAACCATTAGAAAACAGTGTTCTAAGGGGGGTGTACAATATTTTAAATTTGTTAAAGGTTCATGATGACGTAGTAGTTGGTGAGCAGTTTTAACCATGTGTTGCTCTATGTCTTTTTCATATATATATATATATCATAATTAATGAAATACTTTCTAAATGCCTTTGTGCCATAAAGTAGCTTCAAAAGATGCTGGCATTCAGATAAATGACCACACAAGTTACTGGTGCATGGGTAGCTTTATCAATATTGTGGTGTAGCATTCACTATAACAGGACATGTTAAGAGACTAGAGGAAGAATCTTCCTAGTTATCTGTAGTATAGATATTATGTCAGTATTGTTAATTTATAACTTATTGCACAGTTTTTTCTACTGTTCGTCTTGTTCTGAGACCTAATGACAATAAATTAATGCTTTTAATATGTACAGTAATTAAAGTTCACTAATTGACATATCCGAAAGAACCATTTAGAGGGCAGTGGACATACAGCTCTAGTTAACATCAGAGCCTCTTGAACTAAGCTACTTCAAAAAAGGATTTTTCGTTATCACTAAAATTATAAAACACAGTTTCTAAGCAAGGTAAGTGTACCCCAAACAAAAAGAGTGGCTGGAAGTATGTCCTGCTGAAACCATAGTGTGTGGATTTTAGCCTTCACAGACTTATGGATATTAACTGAAGTTAATGATTTCACTCTAATGATGTTATTTGGTGCCTGGAGATTAACTTATAATCATGTACTCTGGTTTCACTGATTTCTATTGCATTACTTGGTAGCAGTGAAAGCAGAGCCAAAGCTAGATGTTGTCATATCTATTGAGCATATCTAGCAAATTAATATTTATTTTAGCTTAAATATTCAGGAGATTGGACTCAGAATACTAAAATGGAATGTCTATCCCATTATTATGGAGCTTTAAAGAAAATTATGGATATTAAAACAATATCTGTACTGTTTTACTGTACGTGTCATTTTATGTTGCTGAATTTTCCATGTGATTAGATTTTCTTTTGATATTAAAAGTACATTGCAAGGATGTTTGTCTCTCTAGACTTTTAGTAGAATTCCATGGTATGTTTATTTAGAAAGCTTCTGGTAGGTCCTGCAATACCTAGTACATTATTTTTTTACCCACAGACCTCTTTCACCTTTTCCTTTTCCCTTGGATTATGAATTAATAATCCATGCATTCATATTTTCCACTTGTCAAACTCAGGCAACGCTGAAAATAAGCTGCACAAATTGGCAGATAATGCACCTTATTTCCATGTAGAAGCAGGTGCATTTTCTTCAGCATAAGTGGCAAGATGACGCTGATCCACTTTGACAGGCAGGCAGATCTAAAATTACTCAGCACACTTTGCCACTGGTTTGGGAAAAGTCTCCCCTGAGCTTGTTCTGCTATTCTTCAGTCCCCAGAGTGTTAATTAAAATTTACTGGATAATATTTGCAAGGCTCACTGGTTACAGCAATTATCAGTTACTAAATGTTCATGGCAGAGATGACACCTGATGATTGGACACTTTATTCAAGATATTCAAGAGGGTTTCTCCTCGCCTTCTGTTTTTTATATCTTCCTTTTAGTTCTTGAAATAGCTGGATCAGCTAAGTGTTTCAATCAGCCTTTAGACTAAAAATTACTCAGATAGGAGTTTAATTATCTATTTATCCTTGAGTTTCTTTTCCGATGCCAGTAAAATTCATGCAAAAGAGGAACAGATTTGATACAAAAGCCTTTAGAAATGCAGGGGTCAGCTCAGGACAGTGAAAGGAAGAGAGTACCTTCTAAATAAACTTGCTGCTCAGTTCAGATTTGCTCAACAAAGTTTAAGACTTGCTAATCACATATTCAAAAAACAACACCTTCCTTCAAACTACTGAAGTCCAGCTATCAATAAAATTTATTGTCTAGATGTCTACCAGTGACTTCTTTCTCGCTCCCCTTAAAGTTTCATCAATGTATTGAAACATAATCACAATAAAAGAAAACTTTTTCCTTCTTTTTTGTTACTAACAAAAGAAAGTTTCCTTATAATTTGATTAATTTTTATTTAGATAGTTAATATTTCAGCTGCTTTTCCTCAAAATCCTTTGGCATTCCTGGTCAGTTTCTTGCAATTATGCAGCATTCCTGTACAAGGACATTCACTAAGGACATACTCTTCTTAGTCTCTCTAACACAATGGGATCATGTGCTTTTTTGTTCCCAAGGATGGCCAACTTCATGAAAGAGAGAAACTGAACTGGCTAAGTATTTGCAAGCTCTGTAGACAGCTTTCAACTAGAGGTCATATTGCCTCTGCTCCTCATGACTCTGCAATAATCACAGAAGAGGCACAAAGTTAGCAGGCTTGGTCTCTGACTGGGCCCTTCTATAACCTACCCAAGGGCCAGAAAATTCACTGCAATATTTGTCAGAGATAGGCAACACAAAAAAAAGCCAGCACATGAAACAGAGTGGAAAAAGCACAAAAAAACCTACACATTTATGAACCACTGACAGGTGTTACATCCCAGGATATAGTTTTCTTCATTTAACTGAAACAATTTCTTCTGGGCAAGAAAAAAAAGAAAAAGAGAGAAAATGCCAGGGACAACAGGGCTGTAGGACTTAACACAGCCTTTAGTGTTAAAAACACATTTTAAGTTCAACTTGAAAGGCAGATCACATAAAATGTTGAGAAAGGCAATGGGTTAGCTCTAGGTTCATTAGCCAAGTTCAGTTGGTTGAACCGACACCTGTGTGTCCCTAGACATTCTAAATGGCTGAAGAATAATATTTCAGATGGTTCTATGGGAAGAACCCTGTTCTGTGTAGCAAAACAATCTGAGAGTAGTAGACAGAAGACAAGATAAAGGCAAAAACAAAGCCAAAAAAAAAAAAATCAAAGCGTGGAAATAAAGGGGTGGGGAGCAAGCAAATTTTGACAGCATAGAGGTAAAACATGTTCACAGAAAAAAGTTGCAAAAAATAGATAATAGACATAAACGTCTTACCTAATTTTAGATCTTAAAACCAACAAAAAACCTCTTAATTTCTAATGTTATATTGTATTCCCTGATGGACATGTTTTGTATCTCTATGCATTTTGTAAACTACTGAATATTGTATTTGACAAATACTCTAGGTACACAGATGGTTTTTCAAAGCTTCTTCAGACCACAAAAATAACGCGTTCTTCTCATAATAGAGGTGCATGTCTCTGAGAGCCTTGGAATAAATGTCAACTTCAGAATATCACTAAACACAAGAGGAAGTGCAGCTACTCAGGATTGTTTCAACCAACTGATCTTCTGAAGCGTAAGCAGAGAACCATTGAAATCTGTATTTGTTCCTGGGAGCATATGAGTGTCTTCAGTGCTTTGTTCCAGACAGGTTTGTTTGATGCTAGAATTATGATTAAGAAGAGAGACCAGAGACAGGTCAGGAATTAAACAGCGACTAGATGCTCCCAAAAACAATAAGTGATTCGTGTTAAAAGAAAAAAAATACTGCTTTACATTTGACTTCCCTTAATTCTAAACAAGTGGTAAGATATCTTTTAATGCTAGAGAAGTTATGCTAAGTGGAAACTAGGAGAAGCAGGCTCAGAGAAAGAAAGGTCAGTAAGTTTAGGTGTGAGTGACTGAGGACTGAGGTAGTTTACCCATCAGACTCAGCAGGACAGGGTTTCAAGTCACTCTCTCTTACCTCTCTTCGAGTCTGCAGTGAGGATTCTAACCTAGGGGAAAAAATCACTTACCTATGTTCTTAAATCATGAAGCAAAAAATTCTTTTGTCAATCAGTTTTTCATGAGGAAAAAAACCCCAAACCTATGGTGTCACAACAGGTTGGAGCAATAGGTGAAGAGGAACCAGTTGAAGTTCAGCAAAGGGTAGTGGACAGTTCTGCACTTGGGAAGGCACAGCCCCCTGCACCAGTACATGATGAAAATGAACAGATAGGAAAAAGCCTTGCAGAAAAAGATTCAGGAGATCTGAAGAGAGAGATGAAGAGCCAACATTATTCTCTTGTGTAAAGACAAGCCCAGTGTGCTGGGCTGCATAAAGACAAGCGTTGCTGTTGGAATGTTGGGGAACACCAGATAGACAATGGACTTTGGATCTGGTTGACATAAAAGATTTGATAACACGATGCCTTGGCAAAAGAAAATGAAACTTTGAAAATTAGTTCTAGGTTGCAAGAAGATTCAATCAGATTGTTTACTGGAAAAAGAGAATCTCATTAAACTCTGCCAGCAAGAGATGTTGTTATATGCATGAGTTTGTGGATGTGATTTTAACCTAATCATTGTAGTACACTTTACTAGTCTCCCTAAAATAGTAAATAAGCATTTGTATCCCACAATAAAATCAGATTCTGATCTCTGAATCAGTCTTTCCCTTCTTTCTCCATCGCTGACATGTTACCTGCAGGTTGAGGTTATGTGATCCTTCACCTCAACATTGGTGTGGCCATGACTGGTGTACTGCATCCAGTTCTGGGCTCTTCAATACGAGAGTGGTGAATATACTTGGAGAGCATCTACACAGGAACTAGGATAATGAAGAGGCTAGAGCAACAAACGTAGGAGGAACTTCAGACAGCTCAGGTTGTTGGGCCTGGAAGACACTTGGGAAAATTCATCAGGATTCCTGGATACCTGAAGGGAGGGTGTAATGGTGACAGACCCAGCATCAGTTAAGTGGTGCCCAGTGACAGAGTAAAAACAATAGACACAAGCTTAAACATTCCAGGTCCTATAGCACAATCAGGGCAACCTCCGAAGATGGGGAGAAAGTGGTGCATCTGACTCCATGGATATCAGAAGGCCAGTTAATTACTTTATTATACTAGATTATTCTGTGCTATATTACACTACGTTACATTACATCTGAATTGAATCTGCACAAGCACCCAACCACACTCAACTGCACTGAGTCTCATGGCTGTCAGCTGACAGTCCCAACACACACACCTGGATTCAAGTGGTCAACTCACACCAGAATTCAATTACCGATTCCCTTCAGGTAAACAATCTTCCACAATGCATTCCACTTGTGAAAGCAAGAGGATCAGCAATTGGGATAAGTTTTGTTTTTTCTTTCTCTGAGGTTCAGAGAATGTGAATCCCAGAAATATCCTTGGGAATCTGTGCCTTGCTTTTCTCTGCGAAGAGAAATGTGGCCACAAGGTTCCTCCTCAACACAAGGAGATATCCTTTTACTTGGAGGATGACTGAGCCTAGCAACAGGTTGCCCCCAAAGAGTGGACTCTGTCCTTGGAGACCTTCAAAGCCATCTGACAAGGTCTTGGACAAACTGGACTATCAACATTCTTGAGCAGGGACAGGGTTACCTCCAGGTGTCCCTTCCAACTGCAACATTTGTATCATCTCCAATGGCAAGGGACAGGAGGTCCGTCTTTCCTGAGAAGAGCCTTTGGAGAAGCTGAGCCATTGTGCTTTCTCCACTGCCCAGAAGTGTGGCAGGAGCTCTCCTGCCACACTTCTGGGCAGCCTGTTTCCAAGAATTTGTGTTTGAGGCACCAACCCCTCATCACAGGACCCTGGGGTTCAAACCCACTGACAAGGCCACGTGAAGGCAGCACCTGTACCCAGTGTAGGGAGTGCTTTGCAATGCTGTGTGGCAGTGAGCTGCCCAGGACTGTGCACTACATACACTACAAGTGGAGAACAACCATTAGGAATACTGAGGTTATGCCTGCCTGCCGCCAGTATATATATGTATATATTACATGCACACAAGTGTGAGAGCACAGTGCCCAACTTGTCCTTGGTGATGCTCAAATGCTGTCTGGACATGGTTCTGGGCAACCTTCTCTATAGTAATGGACCTGAAAACCTTCAGACATCCCTTCCAACCTGTGATTCTCTGGTCTGAAACTCAGGGAGTGGAATCAGAGTTTTTTGTTCCTTGTCTAACATGTCAACCAATATAAGCTTTTGTACAGAGATATCATTACAGATGCTTCCCCTCTCCATTTTCCTCTTATGTCATAAATGCTTGGCTAGTATTTGCACAAAACTTTTCATTCTATCCCAAATACTAGAGATTTCTAAAATATTATAGTCAGTTAGTATAGAAAAATGAGATATCATTCTCGAAAAATATGCCAACAGTAACTACTTGTGCTGTTGAGTTCTGATTTTTGTTAGGTTGCTTTTTAAAACGTGGCTTGAAATAGTCATAGGAATTCTGGAGAATTTGTCAGGAAACATTAGTCCTGATGGTACTTGGCAGTGCTATAACTAGGTTCCAAAAGTGTTGAGAGGATGTTTTAACTGGTGTCTGGAAAGCTCTTCAAATTTGAACCATTCTGCAAAGTGTGTTGAGTGGGCATTTTACCTAAAAGTGTATTTCTTTCTTGCTGTGTGAATGGTTTCTGACTATGTGTGTAGTTGCCAAAATAAATTCCTCTGGAAAGAGGAAGATCATCCTTCCTATGCAGAAGAACAGTTAACATTTGCTTGGCAATAGGAAGTAGAGGGTTTACTAATGCCAGGAAAGTGTGTTGAGTGAAATACAGGAAATTTTACTGTGTATCCACTTCTTTGGCAACACAAAGATCTTGTCAAAGGTTTTTGATCAAGCTGAGAGGTTTTTAAGGTGTGTTTCCTTGTTTGTTGAATTACTTAGGAGGGGCTTTTCTTAGAGATTTTTTGATTTGTTGGGTCTTGATCTGTGGATCTTCACTGCCTTCCAAGGAAGCATTTAATTAATCTTTCATTGATCTTTACCATCTTAAATTGGACTCAGTATCAAACACTTTTTGAAAGGAAAATGTTTGTGGGTAATCAGCTCTATGACTTCAACACAGAGGGTTTATGCACACATTCCTTTCTTCTCCCTTTTTTTCCACAAGCTTCTACCAAGACACTATAACCATTTAAAAGACCTCCATTCTTAATCTTTTCCACAATAAATTTGGGCCTTGACATTGGTTAAAAATATGTTCATATATTTAATATGTTTTAAAATAACAACAATAAAATACTCGTTTCTGAAAATTTGAAGGAAACAAATCAGTGCAGAGAAGTCCCATTGATATTAGAAATAACATTTTTTTCATCAATCTATATATGCTATGAACTCAGTATAGCTTCATTTGTCAAGTGGCTTCTGAAGTTATGCAACTCAAGCCACCACATGTTTTATGTTGTAGCCCATGTGAGATTAAAATCACCGTTTACCATGTAGAAAATTTGACTTTGGAGCAATCAAATAAACTGGAATACATTACAGATCTGTAGGTTTGGGATCCAGCTAGTCCAAGGAGCAAGAAAAAGATCTCCATACATCTTTTTCTCACTTACTGTTCTTCTGGAATGTTGATAGTATTACCAGTCCTTGGGAATGCCTGCTATTACATTTTATGAAAAGTCAATAGCTAATAAAGTCTTCCACAGCCACTCAAACCTTTCCTGCCCTCTCTTCATTAAGCTACACTGCAATGAAATCTTACTTTCATCCAGATAATTATTATAATTATTCCACATTAAAAGACTTCTTCAGAGAAAACATTCCTTCTTCACTTTTTGTTTGGGTTTTTTGAGACAATTTTTTTTCAGTATTCTCCATAAAAAGATTTTAACTATTAACCACTATCAACAACCCTAAAAGCAACAATAAATTAATGTAAATGTTGCCTCCTAACATGGGCAAAATGTGACACCTGCTAAAAAATCAGAGATTAATGTCCTGGAAAGGAAATTGAGTCGCACCAACAGTCAGCACAGAAGCCTGGATTCTGGCTGGATAAAAATATTTCTTCAGCTCTTCAGCTGCACAAAAGTAACTTTTAGGAGTACTTAAATATCCAGACACATCCACTTTTTAGTTTCACCTAAAGTACTTCTCTTCATGTTGAAGGATAAACAATTTCCAAAAGAAAATAGTGTTATTAAAAGTACATTTTCTTCTTCCTATTGTGGGCACAAATCAGGTCAGACAATTCCAACGTTCTTCTCTTCTGAGAATTACAGATTTTGGGAGGCATGTTCTCATTTCTCACATTCTGACTCTAGATATGAAACATATCAAAACTACACTAGAGAGACTGCAATTTATATTCATGATATAGGAGGTGACCTTTTCACTCCTGAGTGGTGTAGTCATATGGAGCGGCTAATGAGAGAACCCCTACTGAGAGCAGATAAATTTCAAACCTTCTGAATAATTATTAGACATTTTATTGTATTTTAAAAGCTCCCTCATTTCAAACTGTCCTATGATTTATAAAGCTGTCTTAGTTTTGTAAGCACTAATGATGGTGTCAACCAATGCCAAAGACAGATGAACTGTCTGTACAGGGGCTTCTTTTCCTGGTGCCAAATGCCAGAGAAATGCAGTGAAAAGTTAAAAACAGAACTGTAGGGGAAAAGAGAGGACAGAGATGGATGAAAGATGGCTTAGAAGGAATGAGGGAGGGAACATCTGTACTGCACTTCACTGATGATAATCTTTGCACGGTTTATGACACAGAGGCAGTGGGAACAGTGAGGTAATCATTTTACTTGCCTGTCAACTGCAGAGAGTATTTCAAATTGCAGGGTGAAATTTTGGCTCCATTGAAGTGAGAGACAAAGCTCCTGTTGATTTAAATGAAGGCCAGGATTTCTACGGATTCCCAGAGAGGGGCAGACGGGCAGAGTGGCAGCTGTGCCATCTACATGACTGTGTCAGTCTTCATCAGGATTTTAAAAGCTTTTCTTCAGCTCAGTTTCCAGAAATCTATGAGACATTGAATAACATAGATACTTTCTCAAACAAGCTAAATTTAAAAAGCATGGTCTTAGAGAATCTGACACTAGTTTGACAAACCTGTGCACAATAAAAAGTGTCCTTACAAGCTGATGCATAGATCTATACGTGTTTTAATTAACATTTATGAATTTTTTTTCTTTTCCCTTTCCTTTAGCTTTAATCTATACAAAAATGGCCTCAGAGCATGTAACAGATGGAAAATTATCTTTAGTTATAGTTGTTGAACTAGAGAAAGTCCTCCTATCATGACTGCACAAAATTTACATCTTAAGAGACGAAAGAAGTTATGGCAAAATGTCTGACGGTGTGCAGGTATGAATTTCACAGAACAAGCTTTTCTCCTGATTAACAAGTAATACAAGGACATACAGGGTGAGGAGGATAGACATGATGGGCTGCAGCGCAACACTTTTACAGAAGCAAAATTTTTGCAGGGGATTTTAATAAGTAGAGGATCATGGTAAGAAAAAAAATACATTCAAAAGAGTAAAGTGCTTAACCATGGCATGTGCAGTAAGACAGGGAATCTGGAAGAACAAGAGGAACAAGCTGTGAAACTGGAAAAATGTAAACCCAAACTTAGTCTTCCTATAAGGCCCTATTATATGGCAGGGGCATATTTATTCACAACTTAAATACTAAACTGGTGATAACACAGAGGAGTGATCATTCGATATGCTAATTGAGTCACCCAATGAGAATCTCTGATAAAACGCTGCTGGTATACATTCCTTATCACCTTCAAAACATGAAGAGCTCCCTATATAGTGACATTGACAGCCTACCCTGTACACACCTCTTGCAGGCACTACTGTGAAGCAGTGGGGACATATGGCATGGCAAGAAAATCATTTCAAGCAGATTATAATTTTTTTGTGTGTGTGCCTACTGTCATATATTTACACCCATACACACAATTATCTGTACACATTTTTGTATATGTGTATATAAAAGATTCTACTTAAGTCAGATGCGACTTAAATGTGCCCATAATATATGAACATACTAACGCACACCTCTGTACACATATACACACCATACACACACTTGCCGGGGCATCCTGAGCATATGGCAGCTATGTTGAAAGTTGTTTTGGTTGAAGTCCACAAAAAAATGTGGAAGAAGCTGATAATGCCCAAATTTGCTCAACAGACAAAACATAGAAATCAGATAAAATCTGGGCTTAATCTTACTTAGTCTAACAGAATTAATTATTCATAAGTTTATCAACAAAAAAAAAAGGATCAAGATGCTTATGAGCTCCTATTTATGTTTTGAAAGGATAGTAGCAATATATGGGCGAGAGATGGGAAGTTGAAGTGAATTAAAGACCTGTGAACAGGTGGTCTAAGATTCAGCACGATACAAAACATATCATGGTATAATTATACACTTTCACATTTTGTAATCTGTAGAAAGTGGAAAAGCCTTCTGAAGAAATTAAATCTGAATCACAACAAAATATTTTTATAGTTTCAGACCAGTATAATTACCTGACTTATCTTCTTGCTTTCTAAGCTAACCTTCTGCAGAATTGGTGTCTGATTTTTAACTTGTTAAATTCACACACTCCTTATTTATACTCATGGACAACACTCTTTGCTTTGGGTGTTTGTGCTCCATATATGACCATTTTGATTTTTGGGGATGGAAGCTATTTACTTAAGGGAAGAAAGTCTTTTAAATTGAATGAATATTCATACACAAACTATTCTCTTAGATAGCCATCTATGGGCAAGGCTAAAATATTCCTCCTTTGTGCCAAATATTTATTAGTTCTCATCAGCACAGTGCCATTCAATGACTGCTTAACTGTTGTTGTGATTTAACCCCAGCTGGCAGCTAAGACCCAGGCAGCCCCTCCCTCACCCCCCACCCAGCGGGATGGTGGAGAAATAAGTGGGTTGAGAAAAATACACTTTAGTAGGTAAAGCAAAAGCTGTGCACACAAGCAAAGCAAAACATGACATTTAGTCAGTGCTTCCAAGGGGCAGATGGGCAATCAGCCATCCTCAGGAAAGCAGGGCTCCATCACGCACAGCAGCTACGTTGTCCTGAACATGAGTTCGCTACCTGGCGTGCAGCACCAACTCACACAAGGAGCAGAGGAATTTCTGTTCTTTTGTTCCAGCTGGCACAAAATAGAGAGGTAGGTGGGAACCCACAGAAGGCTGGCTCACTGATAATCAAAACTTTATGGTATTTCTATATTTTCCTGAACAAATACATCAGCATTCATTGAATACAATTTATAGAACTTTTTTATTAATTGGTACTCAAATCCCTATTTACTAGTTATATTTGTTGCTTCTTATGTTAATGAGTCCACGTATGCAATTCCTCTCTCCATTTGAGATCCGGGTCCATTTTGAGTAGGTGGTCAATCAGTCAATAATCAGAATCACTCATTGTCAGAATTACCTTAACCCCAGATATTGCTCCATTCTGCTGACTTCACTCCTGGTGGCTTTTGGCAAGACAGCCCAATTGTCTTTGTGCTGTCTTTTTCTTTCTCTAAAGGAAAAGATTAGCCAAGCACACAATGCTCATAATGCAGGTTTTTAAATCATAACTGTCAGGCTATGGCTACTAATTAACAACCAAAAAATTTGCAAAGTTAGATTCAAATCTTGAGACACTAAGATCTTGAGGAGCTCCATATATGTTACTTGGGGAAGCAAACTCCACCACTCCAAACATCTCCACCTTCTTTCATCTTCCCCTAAGCTGAGCGTGAAGCCATATGGTTTGGATACCCCTTTGGTTACTTGGCATCCTCTCTCCCAAATTTGTTCTCTCCCAACTCTTCATGTACCCCCAGCCCACTTGCTGGTGGAGTGGGGAGAGGGTCAGAAAAGTTCTTTACACTGTGTAAGCCGTGCTCAGCAACAGCAAAAACATCCCTGAATTATTAGTACGCTTTCAAGCTCAAATCCAGGACACAGCTCAATACTAAGTACTTTGGAGAAAATTAGGTCTACCTCAACCAAAACCAGAGCAACTGGCTTCTCTCCTGTTTTGTGGCTTTTCTTCACATGGATCAGCTTGTTTGATTGCAGAGACGTCAGTTTGGTTTGAAAAGAAAAAACTCCAAGATTTTGTTATGAATGTTTTGGGAAAACTGGTAATTGATATCACCAGAGTTTTGTCAAATTCAAGAGGTATTTCAATTTTCATAAGTTCAAAGTAGTCATAAAATTCTTCATTTTGATTCTCAAGAAAGTGATAATACCTGCTTTAAGAACTGAACTTTTTTCTTCCACTGCTCTAGTCTTTAAATCAGATTTAAAGTCAAATGCATGGTTGAAGACCTTGAGTCAGGTGAATGGAAGACAAAGCAAAGATATGAGAACATCAAGAAGGAGCACTTCTCTACTCCTGCTATGCAGTCTGAATAATTGATGTTCTATTCCTCTCACACATACTTTTATTATTATTTGCTGTTGACTTAATAATGACAAAGCAGCAGACATTGTTTTTATATAAGCATGTGTTGGTTCACTTTTATACTAAGAATATGAGAATGAAGGTGGTAGAGGATTGCAGTCAATTTTCATATTGTTACACAGATATTATATTTATACTGGTTTACTTCTTTATGGAACATATTCTAAATCTGAAGTTTTTGATATCTGATACAGTGAACAACATTCTGTCTCTATCTATTATTGATTATGCTAACTTGCTATCTGCTTAATATTAGGTACAAAAAAGAACAATTCCACATTATTATTCAATATAATTAAAATAAACTTACATTAAAGTTGTTTCTGGATTTCAAGGGCAAACACCACAAATGGCAAATAACTCTTCACCTCAAAATAATTGCATAACCTTCATTTGTTACCTTCTATAAGAGCACTTTGATAGAGTTAATATAAACTGACACTACATCTATTCTCCAGAGCTTCCTGTTTCACTCCATAAATGGACAATATGGTAGCAAGATTTGAACTTTGATGCCTTTTACCATAGGTGATATCACAATACTTGTGCAAACTATTGCTGTTAGCAACAGGCTAAGGCAAAAAATTCAAGATCCTGATTTCTGTTCCCTTTCTTATGGGCTGAGCAACCTTGTGAAACTTTATTCTATTGCGCTCTTATTTACCCACCTCTCATGTAAAAGAGTAGTATATTTATTCATATTATTAAGTACTTTAAAATCCTCATAATAAAGTAAAAACAGAAGTGATTTATTACTCTTTTATGATGTAACAGCTGAAAGTCAAAAAGTATAAGCTGCCCACACATGATTGATTCTAATATATGACTCTGGCAAAAGCTGCTATACCATGGATTGGAGATGCACAACAGGATTTCCCTATCTCTCAGTTGAAGCAGACCAACAAAGCTGGTGGATCAGTGTGAGGGTCAGTACAGTACTTCACGGCTACCCAAACAGTCCAAATGCCCTTCAGTCGCAGGAGACAATAAGAGATCTAGTTAAATTCCAGTAAGGGGAGCTGAGAGTTGTGTGTGACAAACTAAAAACTCTTCCAGAAATGATATCACATTTGCAGTCCTAAGAACTAGACTGAACAAAGTCCACATCATTAGATTTTTAGCATAGCTCCTTAGTTTAAATTAGAACTACATCTCCTTAGACTTTGGAGGGCAGCAGAATGGGATGGCGAGTCTTACTAAAATAATTTTGCTGGGTCATTCAAGTAAATGGAAAAAAAGAAAAACGAAGGAGTCAACATAGAGCACATTCCTGCTATATTTAACAACAACAACAAAAAAACCCCTACCAAACAATGATGCCTTCCAAAAGGGCAGAAGAAATCCTGGATTCATCCTTGAACTCCTGCTGGAGAGCAACACTGCTGAAAGGGACTTGAGTGTCCTGGTCAACAGCAAGTTGAATAGGCAGCCAGGGGGGCCAACCCTGTCCTGGGGTCTATCAGGGACAGCACTGTCAGCCAGGCAAGGGAAGGGATTGTCCTGCTTTGCTCTGAGCTGGGGCAGCCTCACCTCAAGAGCTCTGTGCATTTTGGACAACGCAGCATGAGAGCAACATTGAGCTATTAGCCACCAAAGGAGGGTCACAAAGATGGTGAAGGGTCTGGAGGGGAACCTGTGTGAGGAGCAGCTGATGCCTCGGTCTGATCAGCCTGGAGAACACTGAGGTGAGACCTCACTGCAGCTTTCACCATCTTCACATGGGAAGAAGAGGGGCAGGCACTGATCTCTTCTCAGTGGCAATCAGTAACAGGACCTGAGGGAATGGCCTAAAGTTGTGTCAGGGGAGGTTTAGGCTGGATATCAGGAAAAGGTTCTTCCCCTAGATGGTGGCTGGGCACTGGAACAGGCCAGGGAAGAGGCTATAGCACCAGTCTGACAGAGTTCAAGAATGCTTTTGGTCAGTGCTCGTAAGCACATGGTATAAGTCTACTCAGGGCCAGGACTTGGACTTGATAATCCTGATGGGTCCCTTCCAACTCAGTTTATTCTCTGATTTTGTGATAAAAAAGCAGGGTTTCTGTGCCCCTCTTTTCTATCACTAGCAGCAGAGACACTCCTTCATGTTACCAACTCCTTCTCCATATGGATATTCCTTTAAAAAATAGGAAAATACTCTTATTTTTTACCACTCTCCCACTTTACCTTGGTCAAGGACATGGACTACTCTAAACCCTTAGCTCTGGAGTGAAAGCAGGAGAGGTACATCAAACATCTTTCCTTTTTGCCCTCACTACCACCTTTTCTTTCCTCTAATCAGATATGCCGCCCAGTTTGCAATGCAGAATCATGGCACATGATACTAGCAGGGCAGGCAGGTGGGCTTGCTACTGCTCAGGACACAGCTCCTTTTCCTGGTATCATGTCTGCTTTCATTATGTGATGCTGCAGCTGGTAGGAAATAGGAAATAAATTCTAAGCCTGTGTAAGATAGACTTGAGACTTGTCTATAGAAAAGACTGCAAGATACCGGAGAAGTTTAGTAGCTTACTCGGCTATTTTTATGACAGTATAGTAAATATCTTCAAATATTCTCCTCATCCTCCACTGTCACTTGCCTAGCTACCATCAGTATTAGTTTTTGCCTGACTGGGGTGGAGCAAGGCAGGGGAGAAAGTAGGGCAAGGTAGTAGAGCTGTGTGAGGGAAGGGAAAGCGATACCCAATACCCATAAAAAATTTGTTTTTAAATCCCTGGCTATCACAGATAGAGGCTGCTGCTAGCATTTAAGATAAGATTAGTTGGTGTTGTGCTATCAGCACCTCCATATTTTCCCTACAGGGACTCCTTCTGACAGGCTGAAGCTGGAGGCATGTCTGAGGATTAACACGAGCTAATGATTATACACTAAAGCTTTGGAACTGTCGGACTAATAGGATTAAGCAATACCAGATGCAGGTCCCCGTTCAGGTTAAAAATGCACTTTTTACATTACAAAGTCAGACAGATCCCTTTGAACATGCAATGAATATGGATGTTTTCAATTATCACAGTCTTCCAGGGCTATGCGATATGGTAAATTAATCCCTTTAGAACATCGGAAACAGGACAAAATAGCCTTCTTGAAGCTGAAATCCCTCGTTTTAGATTTTCTTTCATGGGGATAAGCAGTGGTGCACCACACATAATTAATCTTATTACAAACAGAGAGAAAAGAGAAATGTATTAAAAAAAAAATGGCCAAAAAATTGTTTAAATATTTGAGAAACTAAGGGGTGGGGGAGGTGGGAAAACTTCAAAATCAACATCTCTTAATTAATTTCCACAACAGGGAAAAATGTGAAGATATTGTTCAGCAAATTAGACTATTTTCCTGTGCTTCAGGCATCAGTAAAACAAAATAAATAATAATATTAAATAATGTCTTTCAGGAAACATATAATAAAAATATGGTTTTTTAGGAGAACAAAAGGTCTTAGAGCACATTCAGTTCTGTTTTGAAGAATTCAAACCTGGTGTGTTTGGACAGTAAGGTGTCTGAGGTGACATGGATAGGTTCCTTCAAATTTCTCTATAACATTTGTAGTTTCTATAAGGGAGGGAGGAAAAAGAGAAAAAAAACAAATTTAAGGAAAAGCAGAATGCTATCTTATTCAGGCTGACCAAGGTCTCAGACTCTTTAAATTTGAATCTGGAGACAAAGCATGGAAGCAAAATGGTTTGGCAGTAAAAAGTGGTTGCAGGGAACCTTTAAATTCTTGGTGGTTTGGTTTGTTTCAGTGTCTTTTTTTCTAAACATACCTAGGCTTGTATTAGCACTAGATCTTCTGTCTTATTTGAAAGAATTAAAAAAAATATATGCATGAAAAAGGAAGTGGCGGAAGGAAGGAAGGAAGTGGCGGAAGGAAGTGGCGGAAGGAAGGAAGGAAGTGGCGGAAGGAAGTGACGGAAGGAAGTGGCGGAAGGAAGGAAGTGGCGGAAGGAAGGAAGGAAGGAAGGAAGTGGCGGAAGGAAGAGGAAGTGGGGGAAGAAGGAAGTGGCGGAAGGAAGGAAGTGGCGGAAGAAGGAAGGAAGGAAGTGGCGGAAGGAAGGAAGTGGCGGAAGGAAGGAAGAATGGCGGAAGGAGGAAGAATGGCGAGGAAGGAAGGAAGAAGTGGCGGAAGGAAGGAAGAAGGAAGTGGCGGAAGGAAGGAAGGAAGTGGCGAAGGAAGGAAGAAGTGGCGAGGAAGGAGAAGGAAGGAGGAAGGAAGGAGAAGTGGCGGAAGGAAGGAAGGAAGGAAGTGGCGAAGGAAGGAAGGAAGGAAGTGGCGGGAGGAAGGAAGGAAGTGGCGGAAGGAAGGAAGGAAGGAAGGAAGTGGCGGAAGGAAGGAAGGAAGTGGCGGAAGGAAGGAAGGAAGGAAGTGGCGGAAGGAAGGAAGTGGCGGAAGGAAGTGGCGGAAGGAAGTGGCGGAAGGAAGGAAGTGGCAAGGAAGTGGCGGAAGGAAGGAAGGAAGTGGCGGAGGGAAGGAAGTGCGGAAGGAAGGAAGTGGCGGAAGGAAGGAAGGGGGGGAAGGAAGGAAGGAAGGAAGTGGCGGAAGGAAGGAAGGAAGGAAGGAAGGAAGTGGCGGAAGGAAGGAAGGAAGGAAGTGGCGGAAGGAAGGAAGGAAGGAAGTGGCGGAAGGAAGGAAGGAAGGAAGTGGCGGGAAGGAAGGAAGGAAGGAAGGAAGTGGCGGAAGGAAGGAAGGAAGGAAGGAAGGAAGGAAGGAAGGAAGGGAGGGGGGGAGGGAAGGAAGGAAGGAAGGAAGGAAGGAAGGAAGGAAGGAAGGAAGGAAGGAAGGAAGGAAGGAAGGAAGGAAGGAAGGAAGGAAGGAAGGAAGGGAAGGAAGGAAGGAAGGAAGGAAGGAAGGAAGGAAGGAAGGAAGGAAGGAAGGAAGGAAGGAAGGAAGGAAGGAAGGAAGGAAGGAAGGAGGAAGGAGGAAGGAAGGAAGTGGGAAGGAAGTGAGGAAGGAAGGAAGGAAGGAAGTGGGGAAGGAAGGAAGTGCAGGAAGGAAGGAAGTGGCGGAGAAGGAAGGAGAATGGCAGGAAGGAAGGAAGGAAGTGGCGGAAGGAAGGAAGGGAAGGAAAGTGGCGGAAGGAAGGAAAGTGGCGGAAAGGAAGGAAGTGGCGGAAGGAAGGAAGTGGGAAGGAAGGAAGTGGGAAGGAAGGAAGAAGGAAGGAAGGAAGGAAGGAAGGAAGGAAGGAAGGAAGGAAGGAAGGAAGGAAGGAAGGAAGGAAGGAAGGAAGGAAGGAAGGAAGGAAGGAAGGAAGGAAGGAAGGAAGAGGAAGGAAGGAAGGAAGGAAGGAAGGAAGGAAGGAAGGAAGGAAGGAAGGAAGGAAGGAAGGAAGGAAGGAAGGAAGGAAGGAAGGAAGGAAGGAAGGAAGGAAGGAAGGAAGGTGGCGGAAGGAAGTGGCGGAAGGAAGTGGCGGAAGGAAGTGGCGGAAGGAAGGAAGTGGCGGAAGGAAGTGGCGGAAGGAAGGAAGTGGCGGAAGGAAGTGGCGGAAGGAAGTGGCGGAAGGAAGGAAGGGAGGAAGGGAGGAAGGGAGGAAGGGAGGAAGGGAGGAAGGGAGGAAGGGAGGAAGGGAGGGAGGAAGGGAGGGAGGAAGGAAGGAAGGAAGGAAGGAAGGAAGGAAGGAAGGAAGGAAGGAAGGAAGGAAGGAAGGAAGGAAGGAAGGAAGGAAGGAAGGAAGGAAGGAAGGAAGGAAGGAAGGAAGGAAGGAAGGAAGGAAGGAAGGAAGGAAGGAAGAAAGAAAGAAAGAAAGAAAGAAAGAAAGAAAGAAAGAAAGAAAGAAAGAAAGAAAGAAAGAAAGAAAGAAAGAAAGAAAGAAAGAAAGAAAGAAAGAAAGAAAGAAAGAAAGAAAGAAAGAAAGAAAGAAAGAAAGAAAGAAAGAAAGAAAGTCTCCAAATTTTGAAATTGAATTTGAAATTTAGCTGTTGAAATTTTTGTCATCTTATTGCTTGCATGGGTCTTGTCCCACTGATGATCAGCAACTTGCAGAATACTTCAAGGCAGAATTTAGACTTTGTCTGCAAGTTAATGCCATTAATGCTTAGAGGATTGTTGGTTCTCATCTTGGAAATCAGTCATTCGTTCTGACTTTCATCAAAGATAGAAGTGATGCCAAAGCTCTTTCTCTTTTGCCATAATATATGAATGGATTAAGTGGGCTGGAAATACTCTAGAACATGGCTAGAAACATAACATGCATCACCAAGATTCATGATGCCTTTTGGAAACTAAAGAAGTAAGGAAGTTGGAGCAGATTGCTTCTGGAAGCAAATATCAGATATGTTGAAAACTAAATCGGGTCCAGACACTAGCTGTAATTTACAAAGATAATAAATGCTTTAAATTCAAAGAACGTGCTATGTAAATTCACTTCCAAATTTTAATGAGCTGTATTTCTTGCAAGAAAAAACACTAATAAGCAACTAAAAACCAACCAAAGTTAATTTTTATTCCACTTTATTTTCATTTCACTTGGTAGTTTACAGAAACAGATAGTTCAATGCATACAGCTAGTCATAAGAAAACATTACTACAAAAGCCTCAAACAGAAAGTGATGATGAGAAAAAGGAAAGATTTCTCCCACATTTAGCTGACACTGCAGCATACTGCTTAACAGTTTGAGAACTTAAAATGTCAGAACATATTTGCTAAGTGATAGAACCTACCTGGGGATGACAGTTTGATGGTCTGGTTTTTTTTTCTAAAGCTCCCTCTGCCTATAGTCAAAAGCAGACCATTTCTCCATAGGCACCCCAGAAAATGTTCACATTAAAAAAAAAAAAAAGTATAAATAAGACCACCATTTTTATTTTCAAGTACTTCACAGACTGTTACTGATTTTTCTTGTTCTAACTTAAACATAATCTTCATCATCACCATCATTACCATCATCACTATGAGAGACGAGAGAAAGAAACTTTTTAAGTACAAAAATCCATCAGAACATGAGCATCAGCATATTAATCATCTTAACTAACTGTATGAAGCAAGTCCCATGTTTCTCTCTCTATAATGATATATTATTATGTAAATACAGGATGACATGATGACAAGAGCTTCTTCTGGAGTTTTGGAAATATTCCCCATATCCCAGGCATTTACATCATTTGAAACAGCTAAAAACAAAATTTATGTTCTCCATTCTGCAATTAGAACATCAGGAAAACGGTAAGGACACAGACTGCAGCTGTCCACTGCCATTAACAAGAGAAAAGTGTATTGTAGGCAGACCCTTTCATTAAAAGTTTCTCCATCTCTCTGTGCGTGCAGAGGTTAGTGCTCTTCTGCGGCACTTATTGGCAATGAAATGGCAGTTTGGAATATGGATTTGAAACACTCTTGTCTTGCTAAAAGACAGCAGTTCAGTGGAAGGTTCTGGTCTTCTTCATCAGCTTCCTAAATGCATTTGGGGTCAGCTTAGTGTCAGTTATGATTCATCTTGGAAAGCTTTATCAGTTTACACTTGGAACAACAAAACCGTGCACCTGATCACAGTGACACACTAAGCTTAGCGCTACCTTTCAGTCAGGTCTTTGTAAAAGAGGTGAACAAATTAAAAGTTTTGCCCTATCCTCTTCTTTTCTCACTTTGAAGTTGTTCTGGTCACTATAAGAAATTGTTTCTGCTCTTTGTTTGCACTGCAGTTCTGGAACATTTTTCAATGCCATTTGTGGGGCCTTAATCTTTTAACAGGAAATTTGCCTGTAATGACATAACTAAGGATGTAGAGGTATTTCATCGTCTTAACTGTTCAATGAAAGTTGAGACATCTTTTTTCTTTAATTTTTGTCTTTATTTCTTTTGTGAAAGCACATATGTGAAGAAGTAAAAAAGCAAAACAACAGCACAAAAAGGTATAGTCTGTGGGAGAGATGAGATAAAGCTTACAGCTACATTAGACAAAAATATAATCTGAAAAAAAAATCTCCAAAAAAAGCCCTTTTGATAAAATGAGTTCATCACATGAGTGACTACCTTCAGGAAAATACTACTATGCCTGAAAATCAGGGTAATGTAATCATCTTTAACATAATTACTTATTGCTTGTATATAACTCATTTCAGTCTCTCAGCCTCTTCTGATGTTTTCCCTTGTTTAAATTTCATCTCTGTTTACCAAAGCATTTGTCTTATGATTTTTTTTTCCTGTACCTATAAAATAGTTCACATCTGCTAAAAATTTTGGGTATATTTGGGAAAGTTTATAATTAATCAATTAATAATTTTATCAACTGCAAAAAATATCCATAATAAAGAAATTGCATATTTAAAAAGAAATTATTAGACAAGCTTGATATTTGCCTCACATAGGTGACATCACCATAATTCCATAGGAAATGTAGAAAATAATGGAAAAAATATTTATGTGTAAAAAGTACTAACAGCCAAGGTATCATCATAATTTTGAACAAACAATTCACTTTATACATAGACAAAATTATGTAGATACAGCAAGCTCTCAGAGCAATTAGGTTTAGTGTGCAAACTGTTTAGTTCATAATATTCTGAAAAAACCCTATTTCTTTAAGTTATACTGATCAATCCTAACAGTATGTGTGCAATTCAGCTGGGAAATTTACCGCTCCTCTTGTTTGCAGTCATCATGTATCCCTTGCACTTCAGCCTATTTAGTCTTTTCATTAAAATATTTTGTAAGTAAACTAGTTTTAAATTATGAGGGGAAAAAAGCACTGAAAACACTGCTTCTGAGACAAAAACAAATTGTAAATCAAAATCAGATAAGAAGACAAATTTGAACTCCCAACCCTAGACGTGCAGCACTCCTTTAGGCATAACGGGTTACCAACCCTCTACAATGACTTTAAAATATAAAGGTATTGTTTTGCCCCACCAGAGGGAGCCCATAATATTTCATGATTGAAAAAGAAACACAATGAAAAATCCATAGGAAAAACAACGAGTGTATAGGTGCAGTAAATAAATATATATATGCGTGTCTATTTATACATTTGCTATGTATTGCTCAGCTTACCTGAGATCCTAATGCTGAAGCCAGACCATCAGGAATATGAGTTTGACAGGAAGTGCATTTCCATGAAACAACACCAGGGACAGATATGAACAACTAATCTTTAGAATCACAGAATCATAGAATATTCTGAGTAGAAAGGGATGCACAAGGGTCACAGGAGCTCAACTGCATGACCTGCACAGAACCACACCAAGAAGCACACCATGTGCCTTCATCTTTAGAGGAAGACTAGACAGCAGTGTTATGTTGAACAGAAGAAAGACCAATTTGACTTCTATTTCATAGCAATGTAGACTATGAATAAAATATTTTATGTATTAGAAGTCACTGAAAGAAAAGAGGAGCTGACTTTGACTTTGACTGTTCCATAAAGGTTTAAGGGCCTCAGATAAATTCCAGATTAGTTTGTTTCCTGAAAAGGTGCTACATTAGTCATGTATCTGTCACTCACTTTTTCTTTCACATGAAACACAGACTGTCAGTCTGCTACAATAAAGCAGGAAAAACTAGACCTGAGACTTGTATGTGCATGGGCAGTATCAAGTGGAGATGTGTCCTCCTTGCAGGCAAGGTGAAGAAAGAGTTTCAGTTACTTCTTACCACTCCTGTAATGAGGCATCCAAAGGTAAGGGACACAGTGAAGAAATGCTGGTTGTTACACAGTAATAAATGCTGACTGAGAAATCTTACTCTCCTCAGTTGCTCCTAGTGATGTCTCTGTCAAAACCTATCCTTCCTCCCAAAATATTTTCTTGTTGTTCTGGGTCCTAATAGTTTCCTGACCAATATTTTCATGCAGAGAAGTCTAAGTCGAATTTACTCATATAAACTGGGACTAGTCTTGGATTTCTGCTTTGCAAGAAGCAGAAAACTTTGCAATTAGTGTGACTAAACCATTTCCAAATACAACAGTAGGGGTTATTTTTATTATTGTATAATAAGAAAGTGACATAAAAATGTTCAAACAGAAATTCCAAGAGCTTTAAATGCCCAGCAATTTTTTATGAGCAGACCACCAGGACTTTGTAAAACTGACACTACTGAATTTTCTTAAAAAGATTGATTAAACATTGTATTAAGTTAAAATTCTAATCACTGTGAAACACACTCTTCTGCTTTTCCAATTATTTGGCATTACTATCAAATAAACACTCAGAAGATGTATTCTGCAACATTTCATCACAAAATTTAAATAATACTTTTTATATAAAAATTATTCTCTTTAGCACAAATATCTTATTTTTTACGTTAGCAAATTTCAGGCTTCTCATAATGCCAGCACCACTTCTAGACAGCATTAGATATTGTGCACCATTAGCTAGCCATCAAGCCTAGCATTAAACAGAGATGAAGAAGGTGTGTCTCTCAACTTTCAAATACAAACCCACTTACAAAGTCTCTCTGTAGTTGTACTCAACTCCAACCTGTTTATCATTAAATCACTCATTTAATTTAGTAAAGCTTTGTTTAGAAAGCATTGTGTATCCCCTTCTTGGACCTTAAATTAAAAGCCCATAGTTACTGTTTCTTAATACACATCTCTAGCCCTTTGTATATTAAAAGGGTGTTAACATCTGTTGTACCAAAAAAAGATTAATGTTTTAAAAGGCATAAATAACGGCAAATGTTTAGAGAGCAGAAAATAATAAGATATATCTTTGGTCTCTGTCAGACTAGTGACTCAGGCACCATAATTAAGAATGGAAACTTGACATTGAGGATAGATGGCAAAAACTGTCTCAGGTGCTGCAGTGCTGAGCATCACAAAATTTCCTATGAAGTGGATGGCTCCCAGGCTGGATCTAATCGAATTGACTCACACCTAGACATTCCAGTTTGGTAGTTTAAAATAGGATTGATAATAGCCAGCACACTGACCTTATTACAGGGATCTTTGCTTATCGTGGCAATAGGACATGCCTGGAGAGTGCTCACACAGAGACCTGATAGGAGTCATGCAGAGAAATAACAATTTCTCAGTAATGATTTGATTTAGGTTGTTCAGTCTGTCAACAGAGAAGCAGCTCTGGATATCTTCTAAATGTATTTTTCTACACATTTTTCTAGGTATCTGGGTTATTTTTACAGAGGAAGGAAGTTTTTGAAATACAATCTGTGCATCTGAAAGAGCACATGCAAGACCATAATTTGCCCATAAGCATCAAGTTCTGTTGAAGCACAAGCTTAAATATTTACATTTATGTTGTTGGGTTTTTTTTTCCTTTGAGACAAGAGGGAGTTTGACATACTGACTAAAGACTAATCGGGGCTTTAGCAACTTGTTTAACAATGCAAGTTCTTGCCTCACAAGAACTCCCAGGAAGTTTTATCTATGCAAAAAAATCCATCTTATAATACAGGGGTTTTTTTCCTGAGGAAGTCTTATATTCGACTTATTCTCCTTTTCTGAAATTGAATTAATTCTTTGTGCATATGTTTAAAATCATTATCCCAAAGAGGTTGCCTCCCTTTTTAGGGCCGCATTATGATCAATGCTTGAAGCCTCTGCAAGGGAAGTACTCTCTGAACACCAATATTTATGCCCAGGGAATATTCTTTGAAATTCTTCTTACCTTCACATCAGCTACCAGTAAAAGACTAGCCCACAACAGGAGCAGACTGCTTTTCTAAAGGCCCTGGTTAGGGAGCAGGACAAAAATTCCCTGCTTTTGAGTAAGACCCTTAATCTGGAGAGAGGTCTGAAAGGATCAAGGTAGCATGTAAGTATGAACCATTTTATAAACTATAGTACTGTAGTCTATTTCTGGCAGTGTTGTGCAAGTGGAATAGTGATCTCGGCAAATGTGTTTTCATCTGAAGAGCCTTTTTTCTTGACAACGTCATTTGTTGTCAAAGCAAGAGAAACTGCACAATAATTCTTTTGTTTAGTTGGGGTTTTCTGCATGCAAAAAGAAAAAATCACAATTGCTGTATTGCCAGAATAAGATGCCATGGTGCCTGTGGATATTGCACAGGTCTTCTCATAAAGCTTCACAGTGTCATCTTTGCTCAGGTACTGAGCAATCCTCGCAGTTCTTTGTGGATTTAGACATTGTAAATGTTTCATATGTTGCAGAGAGATATGCTTGCTGTAGGTACTGGAGCACAATTACAAATTAGTAGCTTTGCAAAACTCCGAGCAGCCTCATAAGCAGTAGAACCATCCCTTTGGATCACCTCAGCTGAAGCTACAATTTGGGAACAAAAGGCAAAATGCATCTTGGAGCCTGTTACATTATTCTATCCCTGAATAGTGATTTTTTTCTAGTCTTGAGGACTTCCTTTTATTTGGTTTTTTTTGTAGAAGCAGGAATAGGCAGAGACAATTCAAGCACTCCTTGAGCCCTTGCAAAAGTGGCAAAGGGCGTCTGGCTTATATATTACCTTTGCAATTCCAGAAAATGACTGGCAAGTTTTTTCTATAAAAGATGTTAAAAAGATTTTGGACCACATAAGGGATGCTACTCCAAAGAATATTTGACTTCTTAAATGCTATTAAAAAAGAATAATAAAGATTCAAATTTCCGTATAGAAGAGGACCATCAAGAAAGTCCATCACAGAGATTTTTCCTAGTACCTGTGTTCATAAATGATTAAGAAATAACAATTTGAAAAATGAATTGATCATGATGTACAGCAGTTGATGGGAGGAAAAGTAAAATTACTAAGGTTTGAATAAGAATTTCATAATAGAAAGTGATAGGGAAAACCAGAATAAATTAAGTGGTGCTAAATAAAAAATAACAAAGGGAAAATGTGTGGTCTAAATTTAAAATTACTGGAAACAAAATGGTTTTCAGAACTAACATGGACAGCTCTCTCCTAAATAAAAAATAAAACCAGAATGCAAACAACCATTAGCCAAAAAGTAGCAAGTAAACAAATATATATAAAAGCTTGTAACAACAGTTTAAATTGTGATACCCCATCTTAAAAATATGAAACAGAAATCTAATACACAGGAAGGACAAGAGGGATGGTCAGGAGTATTGAATGGTTTCTGTAAAAAGAGTAAGAAAACATGTTTTCACACTCAGGAAAAGATGACCAAGAATTTGAGAGCTATCTATGATATCATTAATATCTTGAACAAAAGGGATAATTATGGCTGTTTACTATTTTAGATAGAAACAGCCTAGAAGGAGCCAAATAAAATTAGCAACCAGTGAATTCAAAATAAAAAGAACTATTTTTTAAATGAAAATATAATTAAAATTTTTTCTTACATTAAAACATTCATATTAATAGAAGATGGGTACAGGAATAAAACATTTATGAGAAACAGCCCTGAGAACAAGATCACTGAAGAAGAAGGAATAAGAGGCATTGAAGGTGTGGGAGCAGAGATTCCAGTGTAGCCTGTGAGAAAGACAGTGATGGAGAAGATATTTCCCTGCAGCCCATTAAGGATCTAATGGCAGAGCAGGGAATAAAGTGAGGAGGAAGGCGTGGCAGACATGAACTCTTATGAACTGACTGCAACACTCCATTACCTATCCCATATTTTACTGCTAGGGCTCTGGAGTCAAATAAGGCATAAACTGAGTGAATTTGAGACTGGAAATAAAGGTGAGAAAGGTGTTTCAGCTTTTGCCTTTGTTTCATAGTATCTATATCTATTTAAATTTGTAATAAATTAAAATACTTTTCCCCAAGTTGAGACTGTTTTATCCATGACAGTAATCTGCCTGACTTCATCCTACTTGGGCTTATTTTTCTTCTCCTCCTCTGCCTGGTTGAGGAGGGATAGAGAGTGAGAGAGTGGCTGTATTGGCAGCCTGTGGCTGGCCAAAGTCAACTCACCAAGAGGATCTATCAAGGTCTACTAAAAACACAGACTACATGCACTATTCAGCTGAAAAAATGTCCACAGATTGCATATTTCCAGCAAATGGAAATGTTGGAAGAATGAATCTTCTAAAGATTCAGAGTAATCTGTGTTTCTCTGTGTTTACCTCTAAGCAGTAAGTTTTTGCCCCATCAGTGAGGAATGGAAAAATGGGCTAACTGAACCTCAGGCGTGACTCAGTGAGAAAATTATTAGGCCAAGACCTTGTACCTCGGCCTCACATCAGAAATGCAAATTTTACCGTGCTACTTTGTGAAATGGAAGCAGTCAGGTATCTCTGTCAGAGCTGCTGGAGTTTGAGGGAAGTTCAAAAACATAAGCAAATAGTACAATACATGACTGCAGGCAATATGTTTGGAAGTGACTGTCCATGATGGACACTGAGTGATAGAAGGTGAAAGTCACACAAAAAACTGATGAAGGACTATTTTATGTCCTCCCATGAGTCTTTCTGAAGGAAGAAATACCCTGACTCAGGCCTGGATTTTTAAAGTATTGCCCCTCACAAACCCATTTTTCTGCATACCATTAACTGACAAGGCAGCACGATATTGCCACAGACAGCTTGTCCACAGACATAATACAGATCTGAGATTCCAGTGAGGGCAGCCAGGAGACTGGCAAGCAAATCGTCAAGGTGGAGTACATAGAAATTCTCTCCCCACTCTTAGTAAAATACGTAAGATTTAACTCACCCTACATTCACATGTAGTTCTTCCATAACTCAACTTCAAGCACTTCCAAAGAAAGGAGAAAATAAATTAGTAAGGAAACAGATTTCAATGTCAAGCGTTAAAGGGATAATTATAAACAATAGAAACTACTTTTTTAATTATGAAAAATACCATGACAGGATGCTTTTAAATTATATATAATGGAAAACAAGGTGAGTCACATAATCATACTCCTTTTGACACATAACAATCTTCATCAGTGATCTTCATCCTGCCCCCATGTCAAGTCTGTATAAAGGGGGCAGGCTCCCTGAAATATGTGAACATGCATCTAATCTGGTACATTGAAAATGGTTATGCACTCACAAGAATTGCGTCTTGTGAAACCACTCAACTTACTGTCGAACAACTACTTGTTAAGATATAAAATATTCATTGAATATCTCTTAATTAAAAAAAAAAAAAGGAGCATACAAGATTGGAGACATCATAGATAGAATATTTATGATAGAACCTAAAATCCTCTCAGAATCTGACAAATGTAAGATGAGAGAACTGATGTTCAGCAACAAAATATAAACATTGGGGGCCAAAGCCAAAATATTAACTTTAGTTTAGGGATTTTTTAGTTGTTGTTAGTTTGATCTTGAAAAACTGAATTTAAAGAAATATTTTCCTAGAAAGGTCATATATCTGTTATTTTTTTTTAAGTGTGAAATTCTATTCAACATTTTTATCCCCTCTTTCCTGTAAATCTATTTTACAAATATTGTCTTCACCCTCCCTCTTCATTCTTCCCCCGCCTGCTCTAACTATGGTGAAATTTCAAACACAGCAATCAAACTCCCAGATGAGTCAGATTTGCTTATTGTATTTTACTCACATATGTAAAAGAAATTATGTCATCTCTGTTCTTATTAATTATTGATGTTAAGAGGTCCTTTTTAAAATTCTGCTCTTTACTCTTTTTCTCTGCCTGTCAGAGAGGGTTCTGTTTTTTCTTTTTTTCTCCCACTAAACATTTTAAACACCAAGACATAATGATTTCTCACCCGGTAGCTGTTTAGAGAAATTACTCTTTGTACTTTACCACTTATGTTTCCCTTTGTGATAAGAAAAAATAAAGCTATTTTCTGACCATAAGCAATTCTCAGAATTACCACTTGGTAATTCTAGGGTGAAACCATGCTATCTAATGTTACAAACAAATTATCTGTATGCCTTTTTGTCAATTTTACTATTATAATTTTATGTATTAAATCAACATAAATTTTACAGCATCTAAATAACTTCAGCTCATAAATCCTTATTTATTTTGAGGATAGTCCTACAAAGAGATTTTAGCATCGCAACAGGGATTTAGTTCCGTGTACTTCTATTAATACAAAAATCACAAAAGTTACAGGTATATATAATTTTCTTAAATGAGGGAGATATACACAAACTTATGAAAAATGATATGAATATTCAGGGGGTAGAATTAAGAATGTGAAATCTAAAAGACTTGATTTCAATGGATGTAGGGTGTGCAGAAATTTGTTCCACTTTCAAAACCATACAGGTCTGAAAGTTTCAGAGAAAGGAGATTAGCTCATTTTGGCAGACAAGGAATAATTCGTTCTAATACTATATCTGTCCCAATCTTTTCAGCCAGAAGGTTTTCTTGTACCCTCCCTAATGAAGTTGTAGTGCCTCCCAAAATGTTTGGCTGCAGTGATAGAATTTTGAGCATTTATATTGGTCTATAACTTGTTGCACAGAGAGGCAGCTGCTCTGTCCCTGAAGGGAAGTGTTCAAGGCCTCACTGGATGGGGGAATGAGCAACGTGATAAAGTGGGTGGAATTCCTGCCCATAGTGGAGGGGTTGGAACTAGGGCATCTTTAAGGTCCTTTCCAACCTAATCCATTTTATGATTCTGTGAGGTCTCAAGCTATTCCAAGAATTACACAAAATTGACTGGAAGGATATTGTGTGGGATGCTGCATTCACAAAACGTATTGATGTTTCTAACTGGCAGGTTTTGCTCTCTTTGAATGTTCTCTTGTTCTTGAGTTTGCAATAGGGAAAAAGAATGTTCTTTGCTATTTCTTCCCTAACATTTACTATTTTTTCAATTTTTATCCTATTTCTTCTTCTTCATTTCCTTTCTAAGATTAAAAAATCCTTTTTCAGTCTCTCTAAAGTGTTTTTTGACTCCCTTAACAGACTTCTCTTCATAATAATTTCCTTCATCTTTCACTGAACAATTTCAACTTCTTTAATATCCTTTTTGAGATAGGGAGACTTATATTGCTAGAAAATTGAAAATTTTAGTTGAGGCCCCTACTGCTATTTTCTTTAGAGTGATAACATACCATCTGTATCATTCCCTTTACGGGATTTAGAAGTTTTTAAAGACAACTAAGTAACAAGAGAAGTTTCTCCTTCCTAACAGCTGGGTTTACTTACAGCCATCAGATAGCTTTAAAGTTTCTCACAGATCTTTGAAACAGGAAGTCTCAAGTAAGCAAGTAAGTAATTCCTATGACTTGACACAGTGCTATTTCATTAATCATATTCTGTTTTGTCTATATAGTTGCTTAAAACATTATATGGACCTCAGTATGGAATCCCAATGGGCTCTGTTACCAGCACTTACAGCCAGTCTAACATCACCCTTTCCTTGCTTTCTTTTGTCTGGGATTAATCCATGACATTATCTATTTTTTCTTCTTGTAGATATTTAGCTTCTATAACAGCCCACAAAGATGGCGTCTCTCAAACATTTTCACAAATCTCACAAAATAATACCTGGTCATTCATTTCCTTCCTACACTTTAAGGAAATGCTCAAAGAATTGTATTAGGAGGCATGCATAAAAAGTAATTTGCATGAAAATCCCGTATCAGAGGATACTTTTCAAATTTTCAAAATATTTTCACTATTAAGTTTGTCATACAGGAACAAAAAAGATGAGATTGAGGGTAGGAGAGCATCACAAAATGGGGCTTCTCAATAAACAGCACAGATTTTAAGTCCTTGACTGTATCCAGTAGCTGACAGAAAGGGCTTCTGAGAAGCTTTAACTCATAAAGCAGTTAAAAATCCCACCCTACCAATAGCTCTTACTCGGTGCCAGTAGGCTTTCACAGCACTAAATCCTCTTCCAGCTGTAAACACCTGAAGTCCCAGTTTTCTAGGATTAAGAAAGGTCAAATCTTTCTAACAAAAGCTGGAGAAAGAAAAAAATCTCTTCTACTCTGTTGCTGGTTATTGACTAGTTCATAAAGTTACACCAGTGGTGAAGTCTGGGGAAACCCTCTGGTGGCACTTGTGAGAGAGCCTAGCTGGAATGAGCAAGAGGAGGACCTGCCTAGCAGACCCTGGTCAAATATCTCAGGTGATGCAGCATGCTTCTTCTGGTACGCTCAGACATGGAGTGCCAGCAGCTAAACTACAATTCAAATTAGCAGGTTCTGCGCTCTTTGATGTCCACTCTGGAGGAAACAGCTTAAAAACAGCAGGAAACTTCCTACTGACCACAGACGAAAATTGAGGCCATCATGTTATCTTACTGTTAGTATCCCCTCAGTACATTTAATACTTTATTAGTTTGTCTTTCATGAATGGAAGAACGTGACCATTTCCCTTTGACTAGTTTCAGAAAATTCCCATGGCTTAGTAAATAAGCCTCTTTTTTTTTCTTTTTTTCTTTTATCTTTTTTTCTTTTCTTTTCTTTTTTTTTTTTAACAGATCTTGCAGCTTTTCTTGATTATTTATGAATGGTGTAATTCTGTAGCTGGGGGAGGGATACGACCAAAAGAAGTCCAGACCAAAAGAAGTCCAGAGAGGACTTCAGTCAGTTGTTCCAGTTTGTGAATCAAAGAATCATTAGGGGTGTAAAAGACCTCCAAGGTCACCCAATAGAACCAACAACCTAGCACAACCACCATGTTTACCATTTAACCAGGTGCCATATCCAAGACTTTTTTTAACATGTCCAGGGATGGTGACTCTCCCACCTCTATCAGTAGTGGGTTCCAGAGCTTGATAATCCGTTCTGTGACACATCCAGGAGAAAACATGGAAAAAATCCTCCATGTTATACAACGACTTTGCTGCAGTAGTACCTTTTCATTTACTATGCGTAGTTAATACAAATACTGCTTCAGGATCTGAAAGCAGATAAGGTTGTGTGCAGGTATCCCAAGCACACAGGTATCCCAGAGTCCCTTTGCTATGTGAATAATGATAATGATAATAATTAATAATTATTCTGTTTCATGGGAGATTTCCACTAAGTGGTAATCTCCTGTTTTGGAAGTCCTAATATTTTCTTTCTGCGCATTGCTAACTACCAAGTAGGATGCTAATGGAAAGGTGGCTGACCGATATTTTAATAATCATAATTGTAATCACATAAACTCTTATAAAGATAACCTTTAATTATGTTCGTTGATGCAGGAAACTGCTTGCAGTCAAAAACATGAGTTAGGTGTGAATTAATTTTCAGTCTAAAACTTGAGTTTCCAACTTTTTGAAAGGGATAGGTTTAACAGGTTTTATCTTGAACAAGCATTAAAATCCTTGGAATTTTGAGAAGGATGGTGTTGTATTAATGCAAGCTGTAGGATAATAGTGTATAAGTAACAGAAAGAGGAAGTAAATTAATATATTTAGAGAAGTAAAGAATTCAGTAATCAAGTAAACAGATTTTACAGATTAATCTGTAATCTTACAGATTAATTTGAATAGCAATAGTTAAATCAAATAGGTGCTTCCAAGAAATTTATTGAAGTAATTTACTAAGTCAAGAACTGGAATATTAAAAACCAAAAATACCAGTGACCTCACAATTTAAATTTGGGGCATAAGATAAAACTGACTGGATAGATGGATGAAAATATTGCAGAGTGGCATCTCCACAAAAGAGCAATTTGTCTAAGTCACTAAAAGACATGTGTGAGGTTTTAATGTTCCTGCTCTCCTCACTCATAGTGTCACATTTTGAGGCAGCTCTACTTTTACTCTCAAGATCATGCTGGAATAAACTGCCAAACATCTCTTACACCTCCATGCCATCTAATTATAGCCTGTAACACTCGAGAATGCTGACAGTGCTGAGCTATTGACTCTTGACACTCTCTAAAGCACTTAATTATCTTTTCACACAAGCCCCTTTGAGACCTGTCAACTTCTTTGTATTGTTTATAAAAAAGTTGCATATTAAGATTTCAGGATTGTGCACCTGAAGTCAAACTTGCACATACACATGGGCTATTAAAAGGAGAACTTAATAAATGGCAGGAGGAGAAATTAAAGAATTTGACTTGGGAAGACTTCTTGATTATGTAAAAGAAGGAAAAAAATGGCCTTTTACAAAGATTCCTGGAAAAAAAAATGCCAAGAACTTGAGGCTTTAGATTACTATAAGAAAGACCAAAAAAAAAAAAAAACCCACCAATATGTACATGGTTTGGATTATTTATTATTGTGTGATGACATTAGGATCCAGAGTCAACACTTAGTCTCTTTTCATTAAAAAATGCATTTAGGCATCCCAGGTAAAAAAAGAAAAAACAAAGCTAATATTTTCAAGATCTTCTATGTTAAATAGAATGCTACAAATTACTACTAAAATGCAAAGAAAATTTTCTTAGTTGAATGAAATATTGTAGTCACCATAATCTGATTTATAAAATACCTATAAGAGATTTCTAAGCATTTTGGAAGATTTTTGATGTAAAGCTGTTGAAGTTATCCCTTAAATGCCATTGGAAAATAAGGTGTCATTCATGATGTCTAAACTCATGTGAAACATTAACTGTTGTTGTAAATTTTGGTTACACAATGTTACACGCTTCAGCTTGATGACTGGATTCATGGAATACAGATTGAACCACGCTATCAGGATTTGCTATCAAATTTGAAGGTTCTAACTCATTCATGTAATTCGGCACAATGATTTCTACATAAAATTAAGTGCCTTTATATATTTGTTGCCTTGAAAATAGTTTTAAGCATTGTCACACACACTCATGAAGATAGTGAGTTAATTAATCTAGTAGTGGCAGAATTCTGAATCTGAACATGAAATATATCTATGACAAGTCTTAAATACCACTTTTTGTCTTATAATAAGGTAATTTTAAATAGTCAGCTTAATTGTAAAAAAGCAACTAGTTTCCAAGCATTCTCCAATGACAAAATCAACAACCTTCCTAAGCAATCCTGTTTTTAAGCACATTGAGCTCTTTTGGAATGTAACCATTAATAATGAATAAAACCCCTATACTTTTAAGTTTAGCAAGAAGAATCCTTCTTCTCAATAGTTTCCGTAAGACATTTTAGTATTTTCTTGGTAAAAACACAGAGTCAACCTACTGTAAATAAAACAAATTTGAGACACTGAAGGATGATATACTGTTCTCATATCAGCTTCTTTTCTTTATCACAAGACTTCCTAATCATACCAATTATGTATGTGTGAAATATTGTCTTATGCCTGAATTTAGAGCGCTTAAAAGTTGTTTTTGTGATGATTAAGAGCTTTAGCAGCTGCATACATTACATTTAGGAGGTGTCAGGGCAGCTAGGTTATCCTGTGGCAGCAAAGCAACTAAATGTCTGTGCAGACAACCAAGGGATCAAGCTCATAAGATTTTTGCTACATTGCACAAAATCATGCATTCTAAATAAAAAAAACGTGGAGGACGTTACATAAAAATATTTTGTTCGGTTTTTTTTACACTAACTCAAATTCTGCATATGCTAATCAATCCCTTATACTAAGTAAATTTGGAAACCAAGCTACATGAAAACAAATGAAGTTCTTTACTTGAAATAATGATTTCCAGGATGGGGGAAACTGATCCCAGTGCAATTCTTTCTAAGCTAAATTCTTCTCTGTGTGTTCCACATTCCTTAATTTATTTGCACCAAGTAAGAGATAAGGATAAGGAAATAAGCAATTTTATTAGTACATTCTAATTATAAAACAAAATAAATATGGCATCAACAGCACCATCAGTAATTATAGTTTCTCCTTTTAAATTATTTCAGCTGTGGTTTGATGTCATGACTTAGTGGAATCACATGTCATCCATAACATTTGGTCCATCTCTATGTCTCAGACGCTTAGTTCTGGATTACGAGCTGTCACAGAAGCTTTACATCTTTCCAATCTACTTTATCCTTGCATGTACTGCAGTCACTTTTAAACTGCTTTTGTGACTCAGAGGGCTGCTCCTCTTATTGCTCTACTGTTTGGTCATTTCACTGTTTAAGAAATTTACTTTACTGCTCCAGTGATTTTTTTCTCCTTTATCATCACTAGTTTACATTTAGCTCTAGCAGCAGCGATTGCATGAAACATGCAATAGAACACCTCTGAACTACGAGTTTTGCTCTATGTGGCTTGTCACACGGTGAGTGATATGTTGTGAGAGGACCTCAGTTTCTGGATATGCCATGTTATAGCAAGCAGAAGCCTATTAGGACCAAGGATGTGTGTATTACATGGAATGGACATGCTAATTGCTTTCTTCAGACCTTTCTCTCACCCAGCTGAACCTTTTCTCCTGCCAAAGAAAACACAGAATTAAGAGGAAGAGAAAGGTTTGGGTAGGTCTCACAGCATACAAGGAGAGGGTTTTTTGGCAAAAATTTCACTATAGCACAATTATACAGTTCCTAGATTTCCTTATGGTTAAATTATATGACAGCATCTACTTTTAGTCAAGCTGGGGGTGAAAAAAAGGGAAAAGCTTTATGGTTCTCCAACTGTTCACTAGAGTCGTTATTTCATAATTCAGTTATAAGCAAGAACCACAGAACTGCATATCACAGATATTTATTTTAGAAGGTTATATAGCCTCTGTAAATATTTGCTTTGGGTCAGACTTCAAACAATCTATTTAATTATTTTTCTTCTCTAATTGCCACTTAAACTCATCCTGAATATGATCATTAGGAGGAAAAAATGATGGTTACCTCTCTTCCTGTATTTTGAAAAGATATTTAAGATATTCTCCTTCCATAATTAAATTATCCCTGTTATACTTTTCCATACTCTGTAAGTCCTAATCCTATTCATGAAGCAAGCTGAAAGAACAGTAAGTGACAATGTTCTTCCTACTTGAGAGAGAAGCAGATCACTTTTGGATTTATTCTGTTTTTCAGTAGCCAAAATTAGACTTCTCAATTTTTTGCAAAAAAAACAAACATCTCCTTCCAACAGAATTCCACCTAAAATGTGTTTAGTTAGTTCTTGTGGTCACTTGAAAGCAAAAACTAAGAATACAGTATGTGTTACCCAAGCCTGAAAGACTTGCTACTGTGTTACATCTATCTCAGTAAGATTCTTACCATGCATTTTGTAAAATGAAGACAGAAGACACAAATTCTCATCGGTATTTCTGATGTCAATTCAAAAAGAGAAATACATCCTCAGGGACATAAATCCTATCCTGTGTTGAAAAGCAGAAATGAGGCAGAGGAGAAAGAATAAGAAATTAAAATTGTGTACACTGTATGTTACATAAATATAAAAGCATAATTATATTAGAGAAGCAACAACAAATCAGATTTACCCAGTTTTTCTCCAACTTGAAACAGTACCTCAGGTTTCTTTTTGGAAGCAGATAGTCTCAACTTCATAGTGCCAATAAACAGAAACAGTCCTCTTTGTTTCCTTCCCTTATATTCAACGGAGATTTAACCAAAGCCATCACAAGGAAACACCTGTCTTTCCTACCATGGTCCACCTACAACAGGTACTCTATCCTACACCATGCTTATTTTTCTGCTCTTTCAGCCTTCACAACTGCAACTGTCTAGTGTAGAACAAGAAACACTTCATTCATGTCAATCTTACAGCCTCAGGTTTAGCTGTATGCCAGGAGATGTTTAGCTTCATTGTATATTTGCAGACTGTTCCATTTTTACTATCTGCTGTCCTCTGGTAACCTTCTAAGCAGTTCTTGCTCACAAAAAACCACAACATTCCCCCCTAGAAACAAGAAACAAACAAACAAATAAACAAAACAAAACAAAATAAAACAAAAAACCCCAAAACACCAAAAACCAGCACATTGCTTTCTTAGCAAGCTGGAAACAAGCAAAAGACCAGAAAGAGATGAACTTACAGTGTCTGACAGTGTCTGTCTAACAGCAAAAAACAAGAGATGTTCAATCAACTTCTGTTCAACACAAACAGAAGTTGCAATTCCACTCTAAGTGATCAATGAGACAAAAAAAATTATATATAACTGTCAAAGGAATAGTAAGAAATGGTAACTGGGAGCTGAAACTACAGGAGAGCTATAATTTCTGTATTGGAGGTAATTAAACAGCAGAACATTTAATAATATTTGTCAGCAGATATCTTTATGTTAAATCTTGAAACTACAAATTTCAAACAGAAACCAATTAAGAAAATTTTGTATTTTATCACTGTAACATCTGCCCCTGAAATCTATTACTTACCATCTATTTTACTTATCTATATTTTGTTCTTTTCTTGTGTTAACTGAACAATACATGTTAGGAAAACATAATGTTATCAATATATCGTATGCATTATACGTATAACCACAGGGAAAATGACTTTCCACATGGACTTGTGAAAATCTTGAACACATACCTCATGGAGTATAAACAAGGTGCTCTCAGGCCTATAGTGGTGTGTGTGCAGTCTGACTGCACAGTCAAGTTTAGGAGCAATAATTAAAGACATATCTAGAGATGTTAAAAATCTGCATTTAGACCACCCAGTACTCTTAATACTTATCACACATTACCTTCTGCAGTTTCTGCAATGCCTCTGTCCCATAAATAAAAAGAAAATGTCATGAGAAACTTTAAGTTTCCTAAACTAATCTCCCTTTGACCACTAACAATGAGGACCTATTTTCACAGAAATTATAAAAAAGAAGATATAAATCCCCTAATATCTCTGCATGAAAAATTACTTGATATGTCTCTTTAACACATTTCTAGCATTTGTTTTCCTGGTACATTTTTTTTGATTCATAAAGCACTCAAAACAGCCCAAGAAAACCAAATGAAAATAAATAAAAGAAGATGAAGAACAGCCTTTAGACATAGCCTTGGTTTACAGTTTAATGACCTCATGGAGAGAATAGTGGTCTACTTCATCTGCGGCCTGCTGCTTTTATGTTGTATTAAATTAATTACATTTAGAAATATTGTTACTCCAAGACACAATTGTGACTTTACTGAAACAAAACTTTATAAAAACTCAATTTTTACTACTACAGACATGTGGAAATTTTTTTTCCCCCCAGTTTTTGATTATTTTTAATCCAAATAGTTGCACAGAAGAGAAACATAGTTAAGTTTTGACCTGAAAAATATTCAGCAGGGAAATTATTTGAATGCCAAATGTAAAAAAATGCACTTCACTCATTCTTATACTATATCAAAACATGTAGAAAAGGTACAAAGTCATTGAAATTTATGTTTGCCTAAACAAATTAATGTTAACATTATTTTGTGATTTACACTGCATGGCTTTTTTTGCTTATTATTCCTAAAAATTTATTTTAGGCTAAGCTTTTAATAATTACCAGTCACCTTTGTGGGTACAGTTAAAAAAATAAAAACATCATAATAGTAAAAACAATTAAACACATAATGGACAATAAAAACTAGAATTTGAGAGGGAGATCCCCATCCCATTTATAACATGAAAAGTTTGAATGCACTCACTTTTCCCTCTCTGAACTTGATTTTTCTTTAATAAAAATGTCTATAAAATACTTAACATTTTACCTATTCTTACTCATCAATTGAACTACAGCTTTGTAAAATAAGATTTAAAAAGAAAAAAAAAGGGGAATAGTTTTTCCAGTAAAAACAAAATGCATCATGTGTTCTATTTAATACAAAATTTTATGGCTGTGGTCTTTGAAAATTAGGTGGAGAGTGATGCAAACTTTAACAGCATAGTCATGCTTCTGAATATGATAAAAGAACTAGCAAAAATTTTCCTTATCCTTTAATTCTCCTCAATTTTTGTCTAATAAATCCCTTTTTTTTTGAGGGGAATTTATATGAGGAGTGACTGATGTATTCATAGACAATTCTTTTACTCAAAATTTACATTATGCTGAAATACATGCCACACAAAATGAGATTTTTTTTGGAGCAACGTTATTTTAATTACATTTATTGGAGGAGTATTCAATAATTTACAACACTACAAGAATTTGTTTCACACTTTCCTAATTGGATAATTATACATGCAAGAGCTATGGAATAAAATGGAAGAACATTAATTAATGGGAAAGTTTGCCTCAAATTAGTATTACCTTTAAGAGATTATGATTCTTATTTATGGTATTAGCAATTAATTCACCTTTTACAATTTCACATTAAAACATATACATACAAAACTAATGTAAGCAAGCCTATCTAGGAAATTTGACATAAATTGATATAATTTCACTGCCCTGAATTAGTTACATAATCTTTGTCATCACTTGCAGACCCATCCTTTCTCAAAATGTAAAACTGAAATATTTGTACATTTCACTTTACCCACTTGCATGCTTGAAGACTGATTGTAAGGACTTTCTTTTTTTTTATTACATGATGGCTATCCAGAGCTAATGCTAATTTTGACTGGTGCATTTGCATGTATGTAATTGCTGTGTCAGCATTTGATTACAGCAATGGTCAACAAAACATAATTTAAAAAAAAATATTTGCCTCATAGTTTCATTGCTGTTTTACTCAACTGTGTATTTTATTATCTCCAAAAGTCATCTCCTCTCCAGTTTCTATCACCCTGCTGCATTTAAAGAACAATCAAAAGAGCACAAAATGTCCTAGCTCTCTTGCTTCTCCATGTAAGGTCAGTGGACACATACCATTACATTGATAATTATTCTGCTTTATTTCAAAGTGTATGAAATATTCAAAGACATGTAATATGAAATAAGCAGTTCTTGAAAATTATGATTCATAAACAGAACAATACACTAGGCTGAATTTTGATAAATAATATATGCCAACTTTTTCCAAATGACCTTTGTAACTCAATCATTCAAAATTACCTTTGTAACTCAATCATTCATAAATTATGAAGGCATTAAAGCATATGTAAATGAGATATTTTACATGATATTTGTATATATGCACTCAAATGGAAAAACTGGATTTAACTACAAAGGACAGATACAAATTTAATTACTTCCACTGATCATTAATTTCTTTGATCATAACTTTTTTGCAGGGAATTTACAAATTTCGGATAACAGTTGTATACTCTGCTCATTAACTTGAGATTTAAGAAATTGAAATCTATCAACATGTATATGCTAAGATGTGTACAGGAATGTTCACATGTGAGTGTGAATTTACCATGAGTGTGTATGTCATGTTAGCACATATCTTTAATTCTTTATGTCCTTAAAGCAATGATTATTTTTCATTATAAATCAAAATTCAGTAAAATGTTTCAGAAAGAGGCAAATAAAACAGTTATCCCTTGAAACAGGCCTTTAATTGATTCTGCTTTGATCTTTGACATAAAATAAAAAGAAAATAAAAATAAAAATAAGTGTAATCATATGAGTGTAAGGAGCAAAAGTGTTTTGCTCTATAAAGTCAGGTATAGTGTCATTTTAAAGTGTTTTTCTATATGAAGTCACATATTTAGTCATGTAACTAGAAAGAAAAGTTTGAAATTAATTAATCTACAAACTTCTTTGGGATTTCTTGAGGAAGAAGCCATGGATTTATTTAATAATTTAAAAAATCACAAAAGGTGGAGAAGAAAATAACAAAGGAAATCTCATGGAAAATGGTTCTCTGGGGATTTGATTCTTTCTTTGTAAGAGATGCTCTTTTTGAGTGAGTACAGGAAAGGAAAAGTATCTTGTTTTCTCTAGGGAATTTCAGAATGGTTTTGCAGCTAGAAAAAGTTAGTGCCTTAATTTCCTTTGGCAGGTGAAACTCTATTTACTGTATCTGGAAAAAAGATCCACTTCTTCCAGGACTTTAAAAAGAAAAACAAAAGAACAACAACAACAACAAAAACAACAACAAAAACCCCCCACAAAAATAGGTAATAGATTGTATTAAATTAATACTTAAGCTAATTCTGCTTAAACAATAGTTTGTCTCCAAATATTTTTGCCAAATAACAACAATTAAAAACTGTGGGAAAAAAAAAAAATTCCAGTGCACCTCTTCCACAAAATAATTATAAAGAAGGTGAAATTTCTGGAGGCTTCTCAGACTTAAGTAATTACACATCATATTCAGCAAGGCATATGTAATATATTCTTTAAAAAACCAGAAGTATTCAGGACAATTTCTGAGTTGCTATAATAGAAAGTTTAAAGAAGAAAACTTCGCTGCTCTATATCCAATTTCATTTGGTAAGTATGAAAACATATTTTCAGTGGAAAGGAGTCCAAATGGCTCTGCAACTAATTGAGTCACTGTGTCTTTGCTTAAACTGCGCAGATATGCACAATAAATAGCATGGACTTAGCAGACTAGTCAGTTCATTCCTGTACAGTCAGAGACACATTCTTGTGATCCCATTTTTGGTTTTGATTAAAAGAAAATCATATCTGAAAAATAGAAAACAAAACCAGCTTTGCTTCTAACCTTCTCAAATTTGATGCTTCCTTATTCGATCAGGAGAAAGCAAGTGTTCAGTATTGATCAGTCACTGAAGTTGAAATGTATATTGAGAATACTGCCTGAGAAGTCACTATGCTGGCACTAATTTGGTGTTCATCATAGAAATTTGGTACATATTACTTTCTCACCTTTGTAGCTATCACTAATTACCTGGGCAACTTGCTGTGCATGAGGATAAGACAGATTTGCTGCCAAAGCGTAAAATTTCCTGATCCTTTTTTTTCCTTTTTGAGGTGGTCTGAAGAATTTTAAGAGCTGTCTTAGTAAGAGAAAAGGTGGAATAGCAATGATTATGCAGACCTGCTGTGTGGAAGCGATTCTTTGTGACCTATACTACATGGAATGCAGATTCACATTTAGAGAGAAAGCAATAGAACTGAATTAATTCAAATTGCAGAATGCAATTTTTTACAGAACAACATATACAGGGATGATAACATTCAGTGCAGCTTATGCTTGCTGTATCTTATTCTTTTTTGCCATGACCTCATGACCACATCCAAATTTATAATCAAGTGCTCTGATTTAAAAAGCCAAGCAGAAGCAGCTAATTGGGACTGCTATGAAGCGCTCAATTGTGATTGTCATGTATAAGGCAGAGTCAGTTCCTAAGGAGTAGAAGGACAGCATGGATGTTGTTTTCATGTGATTAAGAAAGAACTTCTGCTAAATGCATGGATCTAGGTTGTGATATTATAGGTAAAAGGCAGACATGTATTTTTAAATGCTTATTAAATTAAACTCCATAATCTTTCAAGTGTGAGAGCCTCTGAAAGACCACTGATGAGTGCTCACAATAGACAGAGAGGGGAAAAAAAAACCAGAACAAAACAACTTTAATTAAGGCTTAGATCAACTTGAAACTACATCATGCTTAAAGACCTTCTTCCTTGTTTAATATTTTACCACTGTTTAAATAGATAAATAATATCATAAATACATATAAATTATATAATGAACAATGTATGACAGCCTGCTTACCAAGATTTTCCCATCTCTCACAACTTTCTTTATAAGGCTTTTTATTGAAACATTGGGTAAACCAAATAATTTCAGCACAATATTTACAAATGCTTTTCCTGCAATCATAGTATTGAGATTTCTTTTAAAAATAAGCCAGAATAGATATTTCTGTCTCATAAATTTTCACCCAGATCCTTCCTTAACAAACCTTCCATAATTTTCCATAATCCAGTTGAAGGGCCTTCAATATTCATGCATGGCAGCCCACAACCCACCAACAGCGCACCAGGGATTGTAAAGAGTAACTTGATTTGGAGGTTCTTTTGACAATGCCACATTTCCACATATACCCAGCCAGACTCACTAGATTTCCAAGAACCACCAGGCAAATTCAGCAAGACCATCTGCTTTCCAGGTCCAGTTGTACTTTGAAGATTCTTAACAGCTACTGTTAAATTAGCGTTATCATCCATCAACTCTTTGTTCAGTCGAGAAAGTGGATCTATATTCTAGGGATGGAAGGAAGTAAATTAATTTATTTACCTGTGCATATTTATTAGTTTACGTTGTGTGAATAAATGCTGCAGCTATTTCCCATGAATCCATCTTTCATCATTAAGCGTTTTTATACTTGTGTGTCTCTTCCTAATTCCAAAGCCGCATCATTCATGTCATGTACTGCCTTGCAGAGGAAGACAATTAGCAGCAATCATTTAGAAAAAAAGTAAATGTTTCAGTAGAGTAATTAATGCTAGAAAAACTGAAAATATTTTTTATATTGACTACATAGATGTGAGAAAACCCTTTGAATTTATACCAGCTCAAAGATCACATGTAACTGGTGCTTAAGAATTACACTGTCTCCATAGTTGTCTTGATTTTATTATGAACTATTTATAAGAGAAATATTCATGTTACCTCAACAGAATTTATCTTGGAAGAAGAACTGTGTATTCTAATTGTTTTCACAAAATTCACTAAACTGTATGAAAATCTGCAGCAATGAATATATGAAGAACATAGTCCAAGCTTAAAGACAAAGCTAAAACCTCTTCTTTAATAATAAATTATTCTCAGTAAGTATAATTTATTCTAATGACTTTTGACTTAACCTCTAATAATCTACTTTGACGTATTCACTAATTCTTTAATGAGGAGTTCAAAATAATGTCAGATATGGTAATATATAGAAAAACATATGAGAAGATAGAAAATGCAAATCTCTCTTGTTTCACATTTCTACACTAAAATCTAATCTCTGAAAAAGTGAAGCAAGTGTGAATAAATACCACTTAGTTATGAAACCATAGGGCTTAGAGCCTGCTAAGACAAGCTTAAAAACTGGGGAGAAGTCTAAATTCAGACAATGTACATTCACTTAACTGATTTTGAATCAATTTGAACAACTCTGAAGCTGATAGATGAAGACATAAATTTCAAAGAATAAAAAGAGGTGCAGAAGGAAAGAAGTCTTCCTAAATGTCCTAGGTTGTAATATAAAGATGTATTCTATTCCCATCCTCAAGAGCTGTTGAAACCAGGAGGGGCATAGTTTCCTCCTGTTGATGAGTCCATCAATGCCTTGCCACATGACTCAGAGATAAATCTCTACAGGAACCATTTCTTCTGATTCCTGGGTAATCAAGGACCCACTTGCATGACTCAAAATGGTATCAGCCCAATGTGAGATCCTCCACCCAGGGGGGAGTAGCTAAGCATCCCCACCTCCATAAAATATGGGATTTGGGACAGAACAAGCTGCCCTTACCTCTGGTTTCCCAAGGACAAGAGCTACCAGATCTTTTGTATGGGATCACCACTTCAACAAGACCATTTCACCTGGACTACTACCACCACCCTCACTAGTGGGTGTCAGGTTGTATTCTGACACTGTCAGTGGTTTTTCTTTTGTATTATTGCATGTATTTTGGTTTCTTTCCCTTTTCCTAATTAACTGTATTTCTGACTTGGAGTCTCTCACTGGTTTTGCTTTCAAACCAGAACACTATGCCATGAAACAGAGACAAAACTCTGAAGTCCTTCCCTTTCTGAGTAGACCACACAGAGGTGGAAATAAGCAATGAGGACCCTTTTGTCAAGAGATAAATAATTCTGCATTTTCAGGCCTGAACAGAAATTCAGTTTCAGATACCATATAACATTTTTGTGAGTGACTTGAGAAAAATTATACCCTTCTATGGACTTCTATCTGTCTCTCTTCTGTCATTGATATGTCTGTCTATGGAGAAAAGATATGTGCCCATCTCTGCAAGGAAGAGTTCTTTAATTGCTTCCTGAAAACATTTTCTATATGTTAGGTTGGCATGAAATTACTTAATATATTGTGAGCTGAAGATGTCTTTCTTAATCCACTACATTTGATTTGATTCTAGACTTCGTTGTTTTACACCATAAAAGACAAACTGTCAAAGAAAGTAGGATAAGAGATGGAAAGCTATTCTAAGAGCCTGAAGGAATTTTTCACTTTCTTTGGAGAAGATATCATGTGCAGAATGTTTGTGTGAGTTCTACAGACACATGTACTTCACCTATTTGAGTCAATATACTGGATTGACTAAAATACTGGCTGAGATTTAACTTGCTAGTCAGTTTAGGATTCCAAACCACACCCCACCCCCCAATGATTCTTAATAAAAAAATTTTCAAAATAATCTCAGCTTCACAGCATGATGAGTGAACTCCAAGGTGCTTATTTAATTACTTTTAATGTTTGATTTATTTATTTGAAACTTTTAATTGTGGCTTTTCATTCTGTAGTTTCACCCTATATGTGCTTAGCATCTACTTGCTCTTTAATAGATTCCTGGAAATGCACTTTCTACTGAACTGCAAGCTCTGAAAGCACAAGTTCACTCAGGTATTTGTATTCTTTTAGACCCAGTTTCCAAATCAATTCTGATGTGCAAGTGTAACTAATTCAAGGAGAACTCAGGGGAAAGTGCTGCCAAATGAACTGGAAAGTCATCATCACATTTTCCTTCCTTAACAAGTAGAAAGAGCTGTTAAATTTTTCAGACAGTCATACCAGCACCAGGCAACCTGAGATGACTCGTCATGCTAGACAAAGCCACGTGAGATTAGATTTACTCTTGGAGACCTTAAGTCTGCTCTTATAGTACTGCAATGACTCTTTTCACGGGTCTGACTGCTGAACTTGACATAGTCTTGTCAAAAAGCACTAGGTCAGATTTGCTTTGAGGTTTAGTTATCTCTCCAAACCACTGGGCTTTCAAGAGGAAGGTGGGAGAAATAGATGGGTTCATTCAGTTTCCGCATCTCAAAGTACCAGCTGACCTTGATGTCAGAAAAAAGCAAAGAGCTCAGAAATCTTTAGAAATACTTAGAAATTCTAACGTCACACAAGACAGTTGCAGTAGTTCTCAACCCTAAGCTTCTCTTTCTAAAGCTACTGCTGCCCAGATATTTGTGTTACAGAGGAAAGCAGTAATGCTGAATCCCACCATCAGCTGCTGCCTGTGACAAGTACCAGACTGGGGTATCAAAAGCCTTTGGCACTCTTGCAGGGCCAGCCCAGCACCCTTCCTTGTGCCTGGACAGTAGTGTGGGGAGAGCTCTTTGATTTTAAACCCCATCATTAAATGCTGCTTCTGGCACATTTTGATTCAGAGCAATTGGATTACTGAACAAGGCCCAGCTACAGGCTTTACTGCCATGCCATTTAGTTAAACAGATTGAACTTGATGTATGAGGCTATGAGAGAACTTTACAGAACCTCATGTCCTTGGAAGTGATTTCTTCTCCCCCCTCCTTCCTGTTATTCATAGAGTCAACAAGACACAGAGACACAAGAATTCATAGAGTCAACAAGACACAGAGATACAAAAATCAAACTTCCAAAAATTAAGAAAATATAAAATTTAAACAAGTCAGACTCTGTTAGTCAAAGATAAAGGGAGCAGCAGAATTTTGGAGCACTCCAGTAAGTTCTGGTACCAGGGTAGAGTAAATGACCTGAACATGACCAAAAGTCACATTACAGAATGGCTGGCAATAGATGTAGGTAGTAAAATTTTCGTCTTTTTCCCTTTGTCAACTGTGCCCAGCCCTAGGCTGGCTGGTTCTCAGCTGCAGTGGGAAGAAATGTAATGTTGCTAAGTTCTTCCTGTGGAATATTTTGTGGAACAGCAGTCACCCCTGCTAAGCTAAATCCAGCCATATCCTCACTGCAGGCAAGTCTGAGGCAGGAGGTGTGAGCTGTCTCTGGTCACAGTGGACTTCTAGACAATCTGCCCTTTGGCTAAAATTTACTTTTGTAATGTTTCTTTGTCCATCTTTAAAGCGGATGGAAAACTGTCCAAGGATGGGCATCTGAAGTGCTGATGTGCAACCTGCTGTCATTCAGCTTGAAATGGTGCTGCAAATGAGATTGATTTCTCTTAACGGTTTTAGATAAACAAGTCACAGACAAAGTCTGTCCCAATTATTTAGAGTATCTACAACTTCTGCCTTTTCAGATGATCTACAAGAAACATTTAGTCAAATAAAAACCTGAATATGGTGTACAAAATGGGTAGATAAGAAACAAAATCATAAATGAAAGAGCTAAGATTCTGTTATTTTATATTTTAACATATCCACGATCAAATATTTAAGTTATAAGGTAGAGTCTATTATTGTATTTGTGGGGTGCCCCGTGGCAGGAAGGAATGATGAATCTGACTCCATGTTCTTAGAAGGTTAATTTATTATTTTATGATACTATATTATATTAAAGAATACTAAACTAAGCTATACTAAAGAATACAGAAAAGATACTTACAGAAGACTAACAAGGTAATAATGAAAACTCATGACTTCTTCCAGAGTCTTGACACAGCTTGACCCTGATTGGTCAATAAGTAAAAACAATTCACATGAAACCAATGAAGCAACCACCTGTTGGTAAACAATGTACAAACACATTCAAAGCAGCAAAACACAGGAGAAGCAAATCAGATAATTATTGTTTTCCTTTTTCTCTGATGTTTCTCAGCTTCCCAGGAGAAAAATCCTAGGCAAAGGGACTTTTCCAGAAAATATGACTGTGGCAATCTTTCTTCAGGATGCACTTCAGAGAAGAAGATAAGACATTCAGGACGCCTTTTAATTTCATTTAAATAATATTGTGTTATATATGGGAAATTCTGCCTCATTTTTAAGATTTCAACCACCCTTCACTAGTAACAAGTAAAAAGTTTCTGAGAAAGCTTTCATGTTGGAAACATATTGAAGGGTTGGGAAGAGGGCATTTCTGAACTGGAAAAGTTCCTATGGACCAAAGAATTTAGATTAATTATGCTAAGTATTTACAGGCGGAAAGAAGCACCTATGAAGTTTCATCTTTCCAGACCTAGACATATCTTTAAAAAGTTATCTGCCTTCTACTCATTGTGAAAGCTGAAGTTTGTAGATTTTCTTATATGCTTTCCCAAACTTATACCTATTTAAAAATAAGCAGTTAAACATCCTAACATTAAGGGGTATCTAAGTTTCTTTCCCTAAAGTAGATCTCTAACAACTTATCAACATCCCTCAAGATAAAGGAATAAAATATTTTAATAAAATGCCTGAGTTGTTTTTAATTTTTTACTTTTCAATATATTATTTCTGTTAGCTTTCATGGTCGAATATCATGAGATCAAGCCATGATTTGATTAAACTAGGAAGGTTTCCAAAAATGTTATAATGCTCATACATACTCTACTATGATATTTGAGGAAGACTGTGATATAAATCCTCTGACAGCAGTGACAGTCAGTTTATTCTGTGAATGCTCTTATTCCCCATTATTGCCAAAAAAAAAAGATAATTCATATTGTTTTTTCGATTTCTAGATCTATGTATGTGCTTTAATGGTCCCAATTATTCTTTACAGATTTAATGTATTTTACTATTCATGCATCACATACAGAACAACCAGGGGATCATATCCAGCAGCATGTTTTAGTGAAAGGCATGTCTTGCTTGACCTGATCTCCATCTGTGACAAGGTGATCCACTCACTGGGTGAGGGAAAAGGCTGTGGATCTCGTCTGCCTGGATTTTGGTAAAGGCTTTGAAACAATTGCCCACAGAATTCTCCTGGACAAACTGGCTGTTCATATTGTGGACAGGTGCACTGTTTGCTGTGTTAAAGGCTGGCTGGATGGTCAGGCCCAGAGAGTGCTGATGGATGGAGTTACACCCACCTGCTGGCCAGTCACTAGTGGCCTCCTCAAGGCTCTGTGTCAGAGCCAGTTCTGTTTAATGTCCTAGGTGAGAAAATCACCAAGTCCATCATAGTTTGCCGGAGACACTAAGCTGGGTGATTGCGCTGATCTCTTGGAGATTAGAAAGGCTCTAGAGAGGGGTTTGAATAGGCTGGACCAATGGCCCAAACCCAGCTGCGTGAGGTTCCTGGTGAAGTGCTGGGTCCTGCCCTTGGGTCACAACAGTCCTGCTCACTGCTACAGGCTTGGGGCAGAGTGCTGGAAAGCTGCCTGGGGGAACAGAACCTGGGCGAGATGGTTAAAAGCAGCTGAACAGGAGCCAGCATGTGCCCAGGTGGCCAAGACGGCCAAGGGCACGCCAGCTATCAGAAACAGGCCCGTGGGACTAGGGAAGGGGTCATCCCCTTGTACTTGGCCCTGGTGAGGCCTCACCTTGAATCCTGTGTTCAGTTCTGGGCCCTTCACAACAAAAAAGACATTGAGGTGCTGGATCATGTCTGGAAATGGCAGTGGAGCTGGCAAAAATGTCTCTGGAATAAGTCCTGTGAGGAGAGGCTGAGGAGAGGCTGGGGGTTTTATTCTGGAAAAAAAGGACACACAGGGGAGATTTATCACTCTTGCATTTACCTGAAAGGACAGATAACAAGGATCTTGTTGTAGCTATGTGGGGGATGGTCTCTTCTCCCAAATAATAAGTGATAGTGATATCAAAATTGGTTGAATAGAAATTTTCTAATAGAGTTTAGAGTATTAGATACCAGGCATTCTTTATTGCAGTTCACTGGTAGCTCAGAGGATCCTTCCTCTGAGTACACTAAGCATCAAGTGAACAGAGCTTTATCATGCACACTGATTATACATTCATTAGCTATCCCTGCTTACTTGATATTATTCCAGAAAAAGGAATACTATTTATTTTATTTTGCAGATCAAAATAACAGAATAGGGGTACATATATGTATTCCTTTATTTTGCATAGTTGCACCTCTGAATGGAAGTCCTTACATGATCTTTTAGGGGGTCTTCTTTAGTGGTCTTCAGCATCCACTGCTGTAATAGCTAAGGTGGTGATTCCTTGACCCCAGCTCCTGAGTAAGCACAACACTGTTTTTTTGCATGACTCCTGCTTTGTCAGCCTTGCAGAGCTGAGCTGGCATCTTGCTTGCCTAGGTTCCAGCCCTTATCTACTTCTCTCAAGGTGTTTTCTTCTGCTGTTCTCGTCTGCTGTCCTTACCAACAGATCAACATGAAACAGCATCTCGGAGTCCCAGAAAAGATTTAGGTTTGATGTCAGGAAAAATCTCGCTCTGAGAAAGGGTTGTCAAGCACTGGAACAGTCAGCCCAGCGACACAATTAAACCATCCCTAGTAGTATTTAAAAGAAGGGAGGCTTGATGCTTAAGGACATAGTTTGGTGGTGGACTTGGCAGTATTGGATTTCCAACTGAATCTTAAATGTCTTTTACAAACTAAACATTTATTTGATTCTACAAATTAGGTCTTAAATGAAAAATATTCTATTTAATCAATTGGTTTTGCCTTGTCTTTTCCTTTCCAAAATTCTTTTTTGTCATGAAATGGTTACTACATTCTTTAGTATGTAATTACCTAGACCATTAACACAAAATCTGAGATGCGCTCGTAATTCAAAGCAATGCAATAATCCATGCATTTAAAAATGTGTTCTCTTTAGGGAAGAATTAAATGCCCTGTCCATTCAGTCTTGTGCAACAATTACAACAAAATGGTTTCATGTGAACTGGTGAGTCTAATAAATTGTAAATAACAATGATACATTAGGATCTGAATATGCAGTAAATCTCTGTTGTTCTCTTTCTTAAGTACATGAAAAATATTTTTTTTCTCAATTTTTCCACATTTTTCTGTGCATGCTTACCCAGATTATTCTTTCTATGGCAATGCAAATCTAAACCAAAAAACGTAAACATAAAAAATTACAGGGTCAGAGTTTCTAGATAAGAGCTCTTGGATCAAAGCTCCACCTAGCCTATCATCCCATCAGTTGTCAAGCAGGAGCTGTCACAGAGGGAAAAATAAAGCAAATAAAACAATATCTTCAAGGTTTCTGGTGACAACAGTTGAGACTTTGACAGTTCCTGTGTTTAATGCCTGTCTTGGACTTATACTCTATCAATTTGTCTGATCTTTTTTGATACATATTTTCCAATTGCATTTTCCAGAATTTTATTTATTAATCAGAGTGGATTAAAATATTTTACATGTGTTCTTTTGTGCTATTACCTTGCCATAAAACTGGTCTCTAAATAGAACTCCTTCTTCCCATGAGTTCATTAATTCATGAGTATATATTTCAGGGGAAAAGTTAAGAACAGATGCAATATATCGATGGAGATACCAGTATGCCCAACAGCTTTCTTTTTTAACAATGTCAGGACTTTGACTTGGATATATCGTGGCTGTCCCATTCCTTAGTTTACTACTGAGAAATAATGTCATTCCAAGTACTGGACTATTGTCTGGCTTTAAAAGAGATTTGTTTCCACAATTACACAGAGACATTGTGACTACTAACCTGTTGCCATTATTTTCTTTCAACCAAGACGTAGGGTCATCACAGCATTTCAATTTAGCAATCTATAGTATCTACTGCTTGAACTAAGATTGCAGTAAGATTAATTGAGCATTAAACTATGAAACAAATGGGGTTGCTGGCCTTGCCCCCTTAAACTCCAAATATGTATTTAGCAATGTTATGTGTTTTTTTAAGAGAAAAAAGGCAAATAATATTCTAAATATTGCCTTTTATAAATTGTTATGGCTTCCTGTTATGAATTATGAACAGCTATCAAACAAACACAATTTCAGAGATGTTATTTTGCCTGAAAACTTTCCAGGAAACATAAAAAGAAACCCCACACCTTTAGAACCACAATAATAAGGTGTCTAAAAACATTTTACTTACTTTTGTGCAGCATCTCCAGAGGCGTTTCAGACTGCTGAATAATTAATTATATAGGCGCTGCAAAGAATCCATTTTATTATTTTTCCAAAAGTCCATAACAGTTCTTACTAAGACATTTCAGTTTATTGGGTCAAGGCTTGCACTGAGAGACTCTGGCTTATGGATGACTGATTTGGCTTTCTGTAACAGCTTCAGCCTGACAGGTCAAAGTCAATGTATCATATGTTCTTATATCCACCTATAAAAAAACAAATAAAATAAAAATCCCACTATGCCCAAGAACAGAAACATTGATTTTGTCTGGCTGTGTCTTTCAAGGATTTAAGCTATATTCCAGCTGAAATGATACTATTTTAATTCATTAAGACATGGGGAACCAATAAGGTGTTACATAAAAAGAAAAGTCAAATATGGCACTACAGTGCCATTCTGTGTATTTGCATTAACCAATCCAAGGAGAGTGACCCATTTATAGAAGCTAAACTAAACAAATATGTTGTCTTTAAAATAATAGATACAAGGCTCTGCTTACTTAAAGTCATAAAAATTTCTTGTTTGTTTCATTACTTATTGACATAAGCAATATAAGTAGCCTTATAATTTACTTGGTGATAAATTACATAATAATCAGGATGCATTTCCACTCTCTACTGTAGACATGGTATTGCCATTTGCCAAACACAACAGTAATACAGCCAATCTTCTAGGATCATGGAAATATTTACGCGCTTAGACCCTTTGTAGTGCTATGCCAGGTCAGTCGACAGTACCTAGTGTGGACAGCACCTATGAAACCTTTATGCAGCTTTCTCTTCCCACTCTCTTGGGGTGTCACAAATTATCAGGTACAAAACTCTCTTCTAAAAAAACGACTCTAATCCCTTCTGTGAGTCAAATGTGGCCAACAGGGAATCACCTTTTGCAGAATGTAGCCATGTTCCTCAGTCCTGCAAATACCAGGGCAGTTTTCATCTCCTTGTTAAACATTTTACAAATTAACTGGCCTAGAAAACATGCATGCATACCCATTATATATTTGTCCTCTAAGCACAAATATGTATGTAACAGGATGTTCTGTGGATCTCAGTGCTCTGAATTTAAGAAATGATGCCTGTAATTTTTTTCCAATCTTCTATCTATAGAAGATAATTTCTCAAAATCAGTGTGTATTTAAAGAAAAAAAATTAAGCAGCATCATAAATCATTCAGCAAACACCCCAACTCTATTCATAGGCATACATATGTTGCCAGTAATACAGATAAATATAGACTCATAGAAATACACACACAGACTTTGAGAAAATATGCCTCTAGACAGAAACATATTGTGCATATGCAAATAACTGTCTGGCACTGAAGCTTTGCCCTTTAGCATTCACTTAACTGTATCTCTTTCCTACGCCTGCTCACTCCCGTTTTTCCATCTGTTTATTTTTTCAAAGCTTCTTTTAAGAATATGGTACAACTTCTCAAAAATCAAGAAATATGGTCCTGCAAATATAACTGCCAGGTATAACATAAAATATAGCTTGAGAGAAGTTAAAAAAAGATGTGGAGGAGGCTACATTCAAGTTTTCCTACAAAGGTTACAAATGGGTTTTATCCATTCTGTCCCAATGATGTTCATTCCTGGTTAGTTTTCAGGTCTGGTTGCTATACTTTAAAGAAGCTGTACAATCCAGGCTTGTGATCAGCTTCCTTAATTTATTTCCCTTGAAATGACAGGACTGGCAAAGGCAGGCTGGCTTTTCAGATGTCTAGATTACACTGTAGCTATGGAAACAGGTGTTAAAATGTTATGAATTTCAAGTTACACTGATATTCTGCACATCACGTTCTGTACTGATGACAGGTTATTTTACATGCTGACCAATACAACAGCATCAATCTTACTGATTTACATAAGACTGTCAGGTAAGAGAGTCTCCACTGATGAACTTGGGGAGTTTTCTTGGGGTTTTATTCTCAATATGCACACACAGTTGAACAAGTGCATATGCAGTAGTACCTGCTCCTACACTTTTCCCAAAGTCTTAAGGACATGAAGTGCAGGTGCCAGAAGTCAAATTATAGTGAATTTTCCAGCATAATAAGTATTCACTCTTTTTATTTTCTTTGTTGAAGAAACTACCTCTTAGTCCCTGTTCATGTAAAGAACTGGCTCAGGTCTGAAGACCTGCAGTGCTTTCCTTATTTTGCATAAGGCTGTAGGGAAAAAATCCTAAAACCTTGGATGTGTGGGGGAAGTATAACAAAATAAATATCTTTTTTCTTTGGTACAAAATTGTCTGATTTGCATCCCTGCCTCCCACTGTGACTTCTGTAGAGGCTACAACAGCATGAGGGTCCACGTAGGAAGCCAGACCACTTCCCCTGCACAGACTTTGTCTCAAAATAGCAGCGTATTGTACTGCTAACCTTCATCATCACAAACAGTGAAGTCAGAAAATAGGTTTTGTATGATTTTGCATCCAGATGAACAATCTGCAAATTTTGAAAGAAACATTCCTGCTCTCCCCCAGGCTTGCTCTCACTGTCTTTTACTTTGATACACCCACTTTATCTACTCCCTCGCAGTCCTGATGTCTGGGTGGGAGATTTATGTTGCTCATGTATATGGACATTCCCCAGTCAGCTCAGCATCTGCTTCCTCCTTTGTGCCACACAGTCAGTCCAATCCTTCCTGAACATACCTCTTCTATCAACAGGGCTTTTTTTAGTTTTCTGATATTCATTCAGTTTTTAATATCCCTTATTCAGAGCAATTCAAACAGTGATGAATTTCAGTTTGCTGTTAAACTGGATTTTTATTCCTCACAGTTGTGTAAGCTGAAAAGTTTTTCCTTCCTGAAGGAACTGAAAAACCTTTTTTAAACTATGTTGAAAATGTGTATCATATTTGGCATAAAATTTTATCTTGCCAAAGCTTAGTGTTAAATTATTTTCTAAAGCATGATAAACCAATAATCACCCTGAAAAATTAAAAAAGTGAAGGCTTTGCTATATAGTTTTAAAATTCCTATTGAAAATATCAGTCTGAAAAATTAAGATAAATCAGTTCAAGAGAAATAAAACACAATAGAAATAAGGTAGTAAAACATGTAAACTACATTACCAGTGATATGGATGATACAAGCTGCAGTCTGAAATTCCCTATCAACAGTTTGTGCCACTGTGAATGTGCACACTGCTTCCTAGCAGTTTCAAGAGTTTATTCTGCTTTCAAGCAGCCCCTGCACAGCTCAGTTATCTACTTTACATAAACATGTATGGAACAGCGCAGAGATAGGTTACTTTGTATGGTGAGGGCCTCCTCACAGACATTTGAAATAGGGCCAAAGATTCTGTATGAGGCATACCATCACTATTATATAAAAACATTTCCAGGAAATTGTGGGTTTGAACTAATGGCACAGTAGAGTAAAACATCTCTGCGCACCAGTGGAGAGTTATTTAGTTTTCTGAATAAAATATTCTATAAATGAAAAGCCAAAAAGATTGTTTCTAAAATTTTGAAATACATTTCCTGGAAAGTCAAAGTTAAGATAAGAGTAGTCATCATACTTTCCCCTCTAGTTTCAAGAAAGTTAAGGTATGATCTAAAAGCAGAATGAAGGAGAAGGACCTTAGTCCCTCTTTCTCATGTAGGCAACACCAGTCAAGCAAATTAAAGGAATAACTACTGAATTTCAACACCATTTCAACACATTTACATGACTGGATGAAAGACGTTTGCCTCTCTTGTTTTGCCTCCCTTTTAAACCCTCTCTGTTTTTACACTGAAGCATTCACTTTAGCATAACAGAAGTTGTATGCAATCCTTCCTTACTATATTAAATAAAACTGCCCTACTGAAACACAAGTTTTCAGTAGTCACAGCCTTGTCTGGCGACACCTATAAACTAATAATACAGCCTTTTCTCAGCTATTCAAATTTTAAAAAGCATTACCCACTTGACACAGCAGGGTCTGCTTCGACTGATAGCAGCAACAAGCATTTAAAGGCCAGTTCAGCTTTCAGTTTCTTGTCCCTATCCAAGGCCTTAAGAGCTGATGTTTCAAGAGATTTGTCTGGGCAAACAAAGGATCTTAGATCCATTGCCTCTATGGCAACTGAAGTCTTCAAAGGACTCATTTCTTCTAGACATAATTCATATGAATGACACTTTTTGCACTATTACATCTTGTCGAGTCCTTCCCTAAGGAAAACCTGATTCTGTTATGTCCAGTCAAAATAATTACTCCACAAGACATGTGGTTTGCTCAAATAATACCCCATTAATCAGCCTGCACTGGTTTTAGGCGTGGGTCCCAAAGGTTAATGAATGGATCATTAAATCTACTGTGTAATCAGTCCCCCAGAGTATGCCCATTTTTTGCCACATCACTTGTTTAAGCAAGCATTCTTCTTAATAGCAAAGAGAAATTATAAACTCAGGAGCAGACGATGCAAATAATACACTTTTTAAAAAATCTTCCCTGCAAGTATTTAGCAACAAGATGAGAAGGGTGGAGCAAAATTTCCAGGGGAGAATGATTTTCAAAGCTGTGTCATAAAGAGGTTTAACTTAAGGGGAAAAAATAAACAAACCACAAACTAACAAACAACAACAAAAAACTCCTCATGGAGTTATTTGATCTCCTTCAAACACTCACACCCATTCCCTGTAGGAAGCTGGAGAAGCCCGTCTGGGATGTGAGAGATCTAACACACAAATGAAGTGTTAAGTATCACTGGCTCCTGCACAGAAAATGTCATCATTCCCACCTCCCAGTTGGTATCTTTAAATAGCTCACATTATTTATGGTGTACATAGTGTTAATGTCCTTCAGTTGTTCTATTTTCAAGGATGGAAAAGCAGTTGCTAAGCATTTCTAAATGACAGCCCCAGGGTTCATTAAAAATATGGCAAACATTTGCTAAGCTCATTAAGTGCAATTTTTGTGCGTGTGTGTATCAGATTCCTCCTCTGCATGTTATGCGTGACCAAACATCTATTAACCCTAATCCCATTGATGAGTCTGATACATTCAAACTAGCAATTAGACAAAACAAAAGGGATATTTACTGAGAGACTCATAAATAGGCTTTCATATTGGTCTAAGCTGTTGCAAAATGACAGTTTAATTCCCTTCTGTTAATCCCCACCTACTAGAGTACTCCCTTTGTTTGATTATAGGTTGTCAGATTTAGGGATTCTGATTGAATCAAAATTTTAAGTAAACCAGAAATACACAATAATTACACTTGCTAGGCACTGCTGCCTACTGCACAAGCAAAGTAAATGCAACAAAAAATTTAAATGAAATACAAAGAAAGGAAAAAGGATTCAGGAATCACCTATTTACAAAAATAAATACGTATATTTCCTCCATCTAAACGTAGGGGGGAAAAAGTAACTTCTGCTTCTTTGTACAATAACGTTTTGATTTTTTTTCTGCTAAACACTATCTTTCTAGAACCAAGACCATTTCTCCAGAGCCGCAGAGAAGACATCTTAAACAGAATGACCTTTCTAGTCCGCAGTCGTGCCCTTCTCACACATTTTTTCAAACACAGTGAAGCACAGACATTATTATGAATTCTGAAAATATTTGCTATATAAATTGTCAGATAGAGAGTCCTGTTTGGAAATCCTCAGAAACATTTGTCAAGAAAATATATTCCCGTTTGTAAAGTAGTGCCTACAACACCATTGCAAGTCTTGTGGTAACATTTAATGGTGCAAGAGCTGGGTCTGTTGTATAAAGTATGAACTGAGCTGATATAAGTTAGTAAGGAGAGAACATCATTTATGCTGCAGAAAACTAATACTATAAAGTTTTCACAGCACAATGGCAGTGATTTTCAAGTGAGAATTTCTGAGGTTTACATAGATTAAAGCAAACAAGCAAACGAAAGCCCAAGACTCACTCAGTAGATTTTTCTCAAATTTTCTCTTAAGAAATTTTTTTTCTACTAAAGAGATTTTTTGTTTAAGTCAATATTATGTCCCGCTTTTATGCCTTCAAAAAGATCATTAACAATATGAAGTGATTTTCAACTAATCTCTTCTATTTTTCCAGGAATTTCCCTTCTTATTAAACAAAGGCTTCTGAAAAGTGACCATGCAGAAAACCTTCAGAAGAAATACTCAAACACAGTAAAGATTTTCAATTAATTATTCTAAGCTAATTTAATCAGGAGTAAAGTAGCTCCTACTTTCAGAAGAACTGTAATAATTATATACAGAGAAAATACTTGTGTATGTGTATAAATACAGATATTCTATAAGTAATTTTAAATTGTATTTTAAAGCAAGGTTTTCCCCCAAAAAATCTTCAATGAGAAGGTAGATGTTGCTGCTTTTTTAAGATTTAATGCTATAAATTCATCCTTTCAGTCTACTAGTGTAGACCTTTCAGTACTACTACTGACCTAAATCTTCTATTTAGTTATTCAAGAGACGTCCAACAGAAAAACACTCCCTGAAATTTCTGTAACCCACTCTGTCATATTTATAGATTTATTCTCTCTATGATGGTGATATTTCTGTGATTCCAACAAATCACCTGTACAGGGACACCTTCCACAAAAGTTTTCAGCTTCTCTTTCCCTCAATACAAGCAGTATATCACTGTTTCATCAGTATAGTTTCAATAAATATGACAAAATTTTACTAAACAACAAAGGTAGTGGAAAGGTCCAGAGTGCAAAGGGACTGTCTGAGCTGAAGTATGTATGCTTGGATGCATTTCAGCTTTAAAAAAAATTCTAGCTTCAGATTGACCTACTTCATAACTCAACAGAAAGGAAAACAAATCATCATGGATTTTTTAATAACCTAAAATCAATAAGATGCAATCAGCAATTACTCCATTAAAAAGTAGTTGTGGCAAAAGAGCACTCCTGTGTATATATAGAGCCTTAAGTAGAAACATTGATAAGTAAAAGACTCATTAAAACCAAAATCAACAAACCTTTAAATATTAGATTTTTGAAACATAATTTTTCCTTAATTATGCATTTTTACTAATAATTTTCTCTCTATTCCCTGCATAAGAGTTTAAAAACAGATCTGTTTTGTCTGAACAGATACTGAGCTATATTCAAACATATTGTACATTTTTTAACATGGAGAGCAAACATGAAGACTTTTGGATCTGAAGGTAATGCAGTTGAAGCATTTTTTCTGTTCTTGCATTCGTGCGTGTTACTGCTCCAAATCCACTACTCAGAAAATTTTGTCTTTGATGTAACTCCCAGGACAGAAGAAGAGATTCACACCACTGAGAAGACAGAGGGGCCAAGGTGATGAAGGTCTGAAAGGCCATAAAATTAATTTTTCTGGTACTTCTGATTTTATTCTTCTTGAATTTTAACACAAAACTGGAACCAGGAACTTCACTGTATGCACTTTACTGTTCTTTACCAATTCTTCATCCTGTGTTTTACCTTGTTCCAAGCCAACATAAGTTATTTACTAAGTGGATTATTGCAAAGTAATAGAAGCATGTTCAAATACGATCATATCAGTAACACTGAGAACAATGTGTATAATTGCAGTTAATAAATCAGATTAAATATCTTATATTTGCAAGCTTAATTAGTATGAAATACCTCTCCTTCCCCCCCCCCCCGCCTTTCAGTTTTGTCTTTTTGTGATTTAATTAAAGGGGGCAAAAATGAAATGATCCCTTAGTCATATAAATCACCTAAGCACGAAGTTCAAATCACCTAACAGCATCTACATATGTTTAAATAGGCATATTTTTCCAATTGGTTACCTGCACAAGTAAGATTTGAGTTAGTAGGCACCAAGGGGCAAACGGTTTCCAAATTCTACACTACTCCAGCAGTCAACAAAGGACTTATGGGATTTTAAAAGCAGAAACAAGAGATGCAGACAATTGTTTTATGCAAAAATTTTCTTTCAACTTCCTCTTTGCACAGGAGTAAAATGCTTTGGGAAAAAAACTGAAAAACAGATTCTCTGTCCATTTTTATGTTGACACATCATAGAATATTGGTTGTCTGCACTGAAAAAAACATGCAGTACAGGAAATAGCACATAGCCAATGTAGAAATTGACCATCACACTTTATGGACATAGTAAATAATGAATTGCCCTAAATTAATTTATCACAAGGCTATCCCACAAGGACATTTTACATATAATCAAATGCAACAGTAAAAAAAAATTAAAATAGTTTTCATAATTTTCACTTCCTCTTCCTAATATATACCTTAAAAATCAACTGGTAGAGATGTGGAAAGACTTTATCACACTGTTATCCGGAAATCCAGAAAATGTTTTAATATAATCTTAAGCAAACTTATTTACAGCCACACTTACTTGCAATTATGGTATTTTAACAGTTAGGTCAAAGTTGTCTGGAAATCTCTCATGTCTCATTTTTTTCTGTTTATTTTTTTCTTTGTTTTTTCTTCGCTCTACAGCATTCTTGTGAAGCATTTGCCATGGACATCACTCACAGTATCGGCACCTTAGACATTCCTTTCCACCGAGGCTGTGCTTAGACCCATTCAAAGTTGTTGACAAACATGGGCATTGTCAAAATCCAAATCTTGAAGGGATAACACTACAGACAAGATGGTCCAGCTGGGACCAAGTGGGACTTCTGCTCTGGAAGTCTGGTTTGGGAGATAAGTCCAGTTTAGAAGGATAGAAGTATGCTCATAGACATGCTGAACTCACCTGTTCAGCAAGTAGCCAATTTTCAGCTCTCATTCCAACTTCCTTTGATTCCCTTTCCTTAAAACAGAACAAACAAACAAGCAAAAAAACCCCCAAAAAGCCTAATTGCACCAGTTTACAAAAATTTGTGAAACCTCTGAGTGTGTCTGACTTCAATTACATTCCAGACATTTATTTTTTTCCTCCTTTAATATTTTTTTATTTAAGAGAAGCATTTTAGCAAAGAAAAAAAAATGGAGAAAAAAATTAAATGAAAAATTCAGATTTAGATGCTGAATCCAAAGAAAAGCCAAGCATTTTTTCAAGAACTAAACTGTAACTGGAAATCTACCTTTTGATATATAATAAATTAAACAAAACCAACAAGCAAACAAAAACCCAAACCTGACAAACCAAAATAGCAATCAAGCAAACAAAAAACCATCAGCACTGAGACAGGTGTCCTTCAAGAAATGTTTTTTAAATCCAAACTTTGGAAACAACGTCTATCTGAAATCACAACTGTGGACGTTAGAATGGAAGGAAATATAATGGGATTTATTTGTAATGTTTTACTGCTAGTCGTGTAGTTAAAACAAAATAACCACATTAAATACACGGTGTTCTTTTTCAACCTGCATCCCGCCTCTAAGCCCTTCAGGCAAAGTTTCCAGATTTTCCACTGGATTACAGAAAATTATGCCAACGTGAATATCCTTTCGCTCACAGAGCTCTAATTTAAATATATATTCTATTACAATGGCACAGCAAGTTTCTCCATCTCAGCCATGCTGGCATTTGCTCTAGAGAAAGACAGAACAAAATGGTCCACAAAGGTCCCATTCACACCCAACTGGCTCCTGCTAAAGCCGTGCGCGGTCACTGAGCTGTGCTGCAGGGAGCAGGCACTCAAGGCGCTCAGGCTGCACCAGTGTGTGCCAGCACCGCAGCTTCAAACCTTCCACCAGCTGCTCTAGAAACCTTTGCTGTTTAGCCAGAGATGCAACATTTCAGACCTACCTGTTTCAGGCAAAATTCTTCTCAAAAGCAGAATTGGAGGTTACACATCAGCAATCAGTCCCAGTTACTCCTAACAGGATTTGAGCATGCTCCTTTAAAAACTTAGGCCTTTAGGGTGATACGCATAGAATGAAAAGTCGCTGCTACAAATGGCCAGGAAGACTGAATGTGCAATTAAATAGCTGTGTTTTCTGAATCAATATGAATTGATTGAAAAGTAAACACTTGAGCTTTATCTATTACTGTCATATAAAATTGGCCTTCTTCCTAAGCGGCACTAAGAAATTTGGCCTGACCTCTTATGTCTATGTCGAGTAGTGTCTTTCAAAGGAGGAAAAATCTGCAAACTCTCTGTCATTCAGAGCAGAAAATGCATTATTTTGACTGAATTCAGGTCTGTATTACTAAGTATATTGTATTCATTTGTGGACTTCAATCAGCTGTCAGCTGCAACACTGTTTCACCAAAACAGTGTGTTTTGTCTTCAAGTTCATCAGGCCAAAATCCCTCTGTGTCTGAAATTCATATAGCTCAATCATTACACATATAGTGTCCAACCTACCCTACAGAAACAACAGGCATGCAACCATTATCAGTTAATTGTGCTTGAAATAAGACCAATTACACATAATGAGGGGAAAAGAACTCCTAGATTCACTTAAATAGAAAGCAGATTCTTTATGCGACTGAAAAGAAGGAGTAGATTTGTGCTCTTAATTTAATTCTACATTCAAAGCACAACAAAAAATGAGCTGGTATCTTTGAGAGTGCAACAGGGGCAAGGAATTCAACATCTCTTCTTTCCTCAAGACTTACAAAAAATTGCTTTAACACCACTATATGCCCAAGTAACATTCTTTTATCTGTGTGCATAAATTTAAAGGGGGAATTATAATGACTAAATAGCGACTGGCTTAGGGGTAATAGTACATATCAGAATCCAGAAAAAAATTCTAAAATGGAAACAATTTGAGGACAATAAAATAATACTCACAAAACTAAAAATTGAATCAGGGACAAGACATTCTAGCTTTTGGAATGTGTCTGAGAGTCATGAACCAATCCGTAATAATTAAGAATTCCTTTAGCTGAAAGTTGTGGACTTTCTCATGGACACAATAACCTAAGGAAAGAACTGTTCACAGACAGTGACTGGTAGCCTCAAGTCCAGCCAGAGTTCTCATAATGGTTTATAAGAAAAAGTATTCTGCCTCCTAAAAATATTATCCCCCCATTCTCAGCCATTAAAAAACAAAACAAAACAAAACAAAAAAACAACCCCCCAAAAAAGACTGCATCTCAGCATTCTACTTACCACTGTACTTGTGAGCCAAAAAAATTTTCTTTGCAGCATAAGTTGTACAGACTTCTCCCACTGGGTCAGTGGGATTTCATGGGCAGTGTAATACAATTGCTGAATGGAATCCGTGAAGTTAATTAAAGTAAAAATTACTGCAGTTGTTGCACTTTGTTTTGTTGTTGTTATTGTTGTTTGTGTGTTTTAGGGTTTTTTTGGGGTTTTTTTGAAGATTGTGTTCAGGGGGAAAACTACATTTTTTATATTTTTGTAAAGACATTCCAGCATTTTAAGTTGTTCTTGATTTGGGTGCCAGAAACTTAGGATTTATCTCCTTGAGGTTTAATAACATCCTTAATTATTCTTTACAGAAAGGAGATCCTATGGCCAAAAATTCATGCCTGACATAATTTTTAGAACTAAAATGAGCTCTTACTCATCCAATCCAATGCTTCTGTTTAAAATAGAAACAAAAACATTGTCAAGACTCAAGCCTGCCTATAACAAAAAATCTTAAATACTTTGAATCCTGGGTTACTATGTTGTCTGTTTTGCAACTGGATAGGAGACTCAAGCACAGCAGTGATCTACAATGTTTGCTGTGCTTTGTCTTTGGCTGGCATGACTTGAGGTCTTTCTTAGTCATTTCTTTAACTTCACAAACTTATATTTGCAAAAAGAGTTTTAGAAAACATAATAAATATGTACTAACATATTAACTGTATGCATAGTTTTTATATATGGTTTTGGATGAATGGTTAAAATTTAAAGTAATAAGAAATTTAACTATGGATAAAAGAGGCAGTGTTTTTTCAGATCTCATCATGAGATTTTCATATATTTATGTCAATTATGAGGGGGGTCAACACAGTATAAAAAAATTACTATTTTTTAAATTAGGGAGACACCAAAAAGGAAGAGGGAGGAAAAAGATAATCTTAAGTCTGAAATCAAGCAAATTTCATTTTCTTCTTAAGCACTGGGCTCGAGTATCATTTCCTCTTAACTGTTCCTCAACAATAACTCCTCAAGAGCCATTGACAAGTTTTGCCCACAGAAAGTGAGCAGGGACAAGTACCAGCATGCATTGAATGTAATATTATTGATGCAATTCCTGCAGAATTCTTTCCTTTCTTCATAAATAAAGCTCCTGCAATCCTTATTCAGGCAAACTTCCATTGAAGGCAATTTGTATTTCTGTCTGTAGCAGTTTGTGTCTCCCCTACAGGACTACCAGGTAGGAACTTTACCCCAGTATAATCTTTTACACTGGTCTGTCTGATACCAGAAGGAGGATGTAGAAGGATTTTCTGTTCCAACTCTCCACATTGTGTCTCAGACTAACTGAGGACTTGACTGCAAGAACTTGTGATTACTTTCTTTTTTCCAAATTTAATAAAATTGAAGCATGCCAGGATCACATGTAATTTACTATAGATGACATTCAGATCTAACAGAGAAGAATGTTTTTCTTAGTTAATAGTAAATGTAGAGATGTAGTATTCCAAATAGTAGATCAGATGTGTGAAGAAACATCTATATCACTCATCTGTAGCACTCATATGTGTGTGAATGCAAAGAATACCTATAAAGGTCACAGTCAGACCAGAAATTCAATGATGTAATATCACAGAGCACAATAATTGCAATGGACAGTAGAGCTGACTGCACTTTCTGTAGGTGAGAAAAGGCTTCAGAACAGCTCCTAGGGTAGTGTTGGAGCAAGGTCAGGACTTGGGACTCAGAGCAGCACTTTAGTGGTTCTTGTACAAATGTTTCTGTCAGCTGCTTTGTGTTCTGGGTTTGAACCAGATGCAATGCTCTTGCCAAATGTTCTCTCCACTTTCCAAAACTTTGATGTTTTGTGCTTACCTCTTATATAGAGCATTCCTATGCACCTGCTTCCAAACATGACAGAGTCCTCATTGTCAGCCACTTAACTGTATCTACAAATACAATCATTAAGGAGAGCACAGAGGAAAATACAAATACAAAAATGCATATGCTAAAATGATTGCTACACCAGACAGATCTCAGTACAAGAGTTTTCAAAGATAACTGTATTCTGAGAAGAAATATTCTAAGGTTGAAGCGATAGCAATGTGCCAGGCTGCACATTCCATTTCTCTGATAGCCACCATGGGTACATGAATAATCTGATAGAGAACTTACCATTAAAAATTGAGTTGAAAAATCTTTTTGAGACCTTAGTTTTTGCTGTTGGACTTCTCACCAGCTCTTCTATTTTCCAAGGGGAAGGCCTACATACTTGTAAAACAGAATCACAGAATTGGTCAGGTGGGAAGGCACCATAATGGATCATCTGGTCCGACCTCCCTGCTCAAGCAGGCTCATCCCAGAGAACATGGCACATGTGGATTGTATCCAGATAGTTCTTGAATATCTCCAGTGAGGGAGACACCAAAACCTCTCTGGGCAACCTGTGCAAAAGCTCAGCCACCCACACAGTAAAGAAGCCATTCCTTATGTTCAAATGGAGCTTTATGCGCATAATTTTGTGCCCAGTGCCTCTTGTCCTATTGCTCAGCACCACTGAGTAGAGCCTGGCTCCACCCTCTTGACACCCTCCCTTCAGATACTCATAGACATTGAGCAGGTCCCCTCTCAGTCATCTTCTCGCAAGTCTGAAAAGGTCCAGCTCTCTCAGACTTCCTTCATAAAATAAGTTCTCCAGTTCCTTAATCATCTTTTTCATCCTCACCTAGACCTGCTCCTGGGCCTCCATGTCTTTCTTGTTCTGAAGAGCCCTGAACTGGACACAGTAGCCCACACATGGCCTCACCAGGGCCGGACAGAGTAGAGTGGCAGAATCACCTCCCTTGATCAAAGCTCTTCCAAATGTACCCCAGGACACCCCAGGACACCATTGGCCTTCTGGGCCACCAGGGCACACTGCTGGCTCATGGACAGCTTGTTGTCCACCAGGACCTGCAGGTTCTTCCCCACAGAGCTGCTTTCCAGCAGATCAATCCCCTGTGGTGCTGGTCGCTGAGGTTCTTCCTCCCCAGTGCATTTGGTCTTGTTCAGTTTCAGAAGGTTCCTCTCTGCCCATCTCTCCACCCTGTCAAGGTGGAGTCTCCATGGTGTCTCCACCATCTGAAGGGCTGCACATTTCTCTGGGGTATTTATCACTCCTTCCAGCTATGAAGGTATCTTAGATGATTTTGTGGGTAACGGTGTCAAAAGCCCTACTGAGATCTATGTAGACAATATCTATTGCTCTCCCTTTGTCAATCCAGGGGAAAGTTTTGATGCCAAACTAATTTTTTCTTCTATATATTCTTTATATATATTTGTAGCTCTGCAGCTTAGTATAGTATGAATATATAAATTCCTTACTAGTATTTTTCCTACTCTGCTAGACAGAAAGAAAAAGCATGTTCCTAAGACCCTATCCTAACCCTGCTTCTTCTGAAATCAAAGGTCAAGCCACCTTCCTAAGACACCTTCTCCATAAACAGCTAATGAGGAAGGGGGACTTCAAAAGAGGGTCAAACCAAGAAGGGGATTTGCCCCATAATGTGTGTTTCTAACTGGGGATTCTTGTCAATTGTGCTAATTTGCTAAACTTAAAAACCTGTATTTGTCCTATGTCATGGGTACATCTTTGGCCCATTTTCGGTGTGTATTGTGGAATGTCGTGCACCTGCAGGTATCTTCATTTGAGGTAACCGCATTTTATGACCTAGTTTTTTTGGCTCTTGGTTTTAGGGCTCAAATAGAAAACAGTTTCACCATAGAAAGTGATTGGTCAAGCATGATTTACCACTAATTAACCCACTACTCCTGATCATCATCTTGTCTTTCATGGGGATAGAAACGCCCTCCAGAATGAGGCACTTCATCACCTTTCCAGGGACTGAGGTGAGGCTGACCAGCTGGTAGTTCCCTGGATCCTCTTTCTTGCCCTTTTAGAAGAGAAGGGTGACATTTTGCTTTCTTCCAGCCTTCAGGCAACTTTTCTGATTCAAAGATGATCATGAGCAGCCTGGTCATGGTGTCTGCCAGCTCTCTCAGCACTCATGTATGCATTCCAACAGGGCCCATGGACTTGTGGAAGTCAAGTTTGCCTCAATTGGTGTTCTGTAAGTCAATCTTCCATGAAGCAGTGAAAGCCTTTTTTATAACATTCTTTTGCCCTGGTCTCTTGTCACTGAAGATTAATGCAAAGAAAGTGTCCAAGTAACTCTTATTTGATTTCTTTGTTACCAGGGTTCCCCCACCCCCATATAGTAGCATTCTCACAATATTATTTCTTTCCCTTCAGTTCCTAATGTACTCAAAAAAGCCCTTTTTCCTGACCTTGACACTGTTGGCCAGATTTAATTCCTTATAGGCCTTGGCCTTCCTCATCTCATTTCTACTTTGTGATTTCTCTGTTTTTATCCCAAGTGATCTGACCTTGCTTCCAGGGTCAGATGTGTTTTCTGCTTATAGTTGAGGAATGACAGGAGTTCTTCCTTCATCCATGGATGTCTCTTGCCCCCATAGCCTAATTTCTTGCTGATTGGAATTTTTCATCCTTGAGCCAGGAGGAAGTAACCCTGGAATAGCAACCCTTTCTTCCCTAGAGGGCCTATTACCATGGGATTCCTCCAACAAAGTTCCCTGAAGAGATCCCTCAAGTTATTTCTTCTGAAATCCATGGATGCAGTCTTACTTGCTGCCTTGTTCATTCCTCACCTAATTTGGAACTCCACAATCTCATGATCACTATCCAGCCGAAGATCCCCCAGCCTTCACATCCCCCACAAGGCCTTTCCTGCTGGTTAGTGTGACATCAAACAGCTACAACATTCCTTATGAGATCCACCACTATCCATGACAGGGAGCTGATCAATGTTTTTGAGGAACTTGCTGGGTTGTTCGTGCTTCAGAGTGATGGCTCTGCAGCAGATGTCAGGGTAGTTAAAGTGGAACCAGGGTTTGTGTTTCTGAGGCTGCTTTGTGCTGCAGGTCAAAGGCCTCATCCACTTCTTTCTCCTGCTCAGGTGGCCTGTAGCAAAATTTCATTATTACTGTATTGTTGCTGGTTTTATTTACTACTACTACTGCTATTATTATTATTATTGTTGTTGTATTTTAGCGTCATCATCACAATTTCCTAGTTCCCATATTCAGGCACTGTCCCTATATTCTTTCCAGGATAGATTTCATTGGTTCCATTGCATTGCCTGTGCATCTCCCTCTTACACTTTCATTTGTCTAGGAGGTCCTTACTGATTCATGCCGGTCTCCTTGCTCAATTTTCTCATGTAGGAATCAAGATCTCTCACACTTAGAGAAGAATGTCCTTAAAGAGCTCACAGATCTATTCATTTCCTATGTTCCTGAAGGCAGGTTCCCAGGGTGTCCTGTCCAATAATTTATTTTTAAAATGGGAAGTTGTCTCTCCTAAAATGTAGCAGTCTGTCTGTCCTCCTCCCCTGGCCCATTTCCCTCAAGACTGTGAGTTCATCAGTATGCAATCACTGAAGTTGAGGCTACCACCAGTCCTTTCTTTCATGGTGGTGAGCAAGCAGTCCAATATTGTTTCTCCTCTGATCAGACTGTGGTGAAGTCTTCAGATTTGAGGTATTCATTACTACAAGTGGGAAGAAAGCAATAAAGTCATGATTCTAGACAGATTTCAATAGAGCCATGTTTTATCATGGAGACTGTAACATGAAGCAGAGAAAGGCAGATTGTGCTCTTTTTGGCAAAAAATATATAAATTCACTTGCAAAAGAGTTTACTGAGTCATGCACATTTTTAAGTAAATAGATTAATATTTTAATTTAAATTTTCAAAGTAATGGAAATTATTAATCTAATTTTTTCAAGTTAATGAAAGTTATTAATTTAAGTTTAGAATTGCATCTTTCCCTGATCTTATAGCAGCTATTTTTCACAGAAATCACAGGTCTTTTGTGCTGACTGACATTCAATTTGTGGAGTTACAGGGCCTTGTAACTCCACAGCCTTTCTGCTGCAGACACCGCTTCTGCAAAGTGGCCTCAGGTCATTTACCCTAGATGTTTCATTCCTGTAAAAAATGGAAGTGCCACCACCTTCCAATTAGCAACCTTCTGGCAACAGAATCACGAAAAAGGCAAACATTTTGTTCCAACAGGATTTTTTTTTCTGGTGGCAATACAACTGCTTTCATTAAGAATAAACTACAAAATGAAATTCAGTCAGCTTAGAAAAATTAATTATTTTACAGTTTCACAGTGACTTTTCTTATTTTGTCATACCTACAAGACCCTCTTGCTACAAAGTTGTGGTTTATGAGATTCCCTGTGTGTGAGAATTGGTATTGCAGGGACAGAAAGACAGAACTGTGACTGAAGAAATTGTGAAGAGGGAACAGCTACAAAACAGAGACAACTGTTGTTGAGAGAACACACCTTCTAGAAGGAACACTTTTCACCAATGTTGAAAGTCCCACTTACAGAGATCACAAATCTACAGAACTAGTACCAGTTCCTTCTTATTTCCAAAGAATTTCTGAGTGATAAAAGCGTGCCAAGAGAGATCAAGATTTAGGCTAAAGGTACTAAAACTTTGCTCCTTTTTGCAGTGTTTATCTTTTTACTTGTCTTAAAAATAATCTTGATTTCATTAGGCTTGTTTTCTTCTGTAGTAAATATCCAGGCATATGCATTTCAAAACTTATGAACATATGGTGTTTGGATTGAAATGAGATTAGGAAAATAAAGCAAAAATATATAAAACAGGAGATATTGTAAAGGCTACATCATTATGTTTGCCAGTTTCCCAAGTCTGGGAGAGCTTCCCATTTCTGTGTCCCCTGGATATTGTCCAATGGGGAGACTTCAGCATATACTCATTTGAGAGCAGCAAGTCATTAAAAATTAGGATTATTTTAAGTATGAGAATCCTGTATATGCTGAGCCCATTAAAAAAATACACCTGCAATCACTTTGTTTCCAAATGTGTTTCTCACTTCAAATAATTTCTAGGAAAACCAGCTGTAGAAACCATTGCTGTGAATCAGATGTCCTTCCTCTCTGCCTTTCTCTCCTGGTGCCATCCAGAGGTTCACTTAGAGCTCTGTGCAAAGGGCTGTGGGAAACGGCAGCTGTGGAGCAGATGTGTCAGAGGATGTTCTGCACACCTGGGACAGATGATGGCAAAATACATTGGGGGAAGATCAGGAAGTTTATGATTCCCACTGTTACTGTCTCTCCCTTCCTGAGATACACAGCAACTGCCAGTTTTTATGGAATAAGCAGAGCAGCTTGATCATGTCTCTAGAGATCAGGGTTGCCCATGTCAGTCTGAGAGGACTTCACCTTCCAAGGCAGTGGGAAAGTGAAATGTCTGCCCATGTCCACTGCACGGACAGTGCAGGAGTTGATGAGGAAGCAAAAATTCATTCTGGGAAATCTGCACATTTTCTTCTTGGTCATACCACACGCAACAGTTTTCTTGGATATAATTTTTGCATGTATCCAGTTATTCTTTATTCAGTAGGAGAAATCAGCTGTAATTTGCATCGATCTTTTAGACAAACAGAATTTATATTGAATTTTGGTCTAAGTAGCTTCTGAAAAAACCAAAGAAAACCCCCCCTGAAGGTACTGTGTTTTAGATCACCATTATTTTATTTTCAAGGCAAAACATTTTCATTTCTTAAATTTGAAACCATTTTTCAAAGTCAGATTAGATTTATTTTTAGAAGCATTAAAATTGCAGAATGAAAGGCCCTGATTTATTTCAGATAAAATAAAACATTCCTATTGAGTTATTAAATTTCTCATTGGCCTTGTTTATTTATATTTGATTCAGTTTACATCACAAATAAATAAATAAATAGCTGAATTTTCATGGGTCTTGAATTCACTATGACTAATCTGATTAGAAAAATAAGTATTTGGCAATTTTCTTGGTGAGTAGGCACACTGAATGCCACAAATTCACAGACACAGCTTGTGTCTGATTTCAGAAAATATGCGTAGCACTGAATAATAGTAAAAGGACGTGTTATAGCTCTGCTGGTCTAACTACAAAAAAGAGAGGAAGGGTTTATAGTGTTAAATGCCCTATGTTCTGGAACAGTGGGCACAGCCCTCTTCCCTTCCTTCTCCCTCCAGAGGCCAAGAAGCCCCTGGCACTGCGTTCTAGTTCCAAGAGGCACAGCAGCTGGGCTGCCTTTGACATCAGCCACCAGAGCTGGGAGGCAGAGCAGGTCCTGGGCAGGTGACACAGACTCCCAGCTGAGCTGACAGTCTGGCCCAGACCTGCCTGAGGATCAGCTCAGAGTGCTCAGCCTTACACCTTGAGTTTCAGAGTCCCCAGTACCACCAGCCCCCTACCAAGGTTCTCTCATTGCAATTTTAAGTTCAGCAATAAATCTGTTTTTCATTAACGAGAGAATTAACAAGAGAGACAATCTCATTTCAGACCTATTAAAAACAAAATTAGGTATATTAAACAAGGTATATAAAGTGCTATGGGAAACTTTTTTCACGAATAACCATGACTGCAGCCATAGTAATCCAATCTAAATTGCTATTGAAAAATGGCATCCCACAGTTTTTCTATTTGGGAGAGCTGAAGGTCACCAGCTCTCCCAGACTAGCCATACCTTAATTTCATTTGCATTACTTTTACAACAGCACAAATGAAAGACCTTTGAGAGTGTTACTTCTTTTTGTCAACTCATTTTAATAAAATCAGGATCTGGTTAGGCAGGTTTAATCACACACATACAGTTCTTGTCTCATTGACTCTGGAAGGTTGGGATATAAAGCAATGCAAGAAAAATCAGAATAAGCACCTCTGATTGCACTGTGGGGGAAAAGTATGTCTGAATATGCTGAGAGAGCTTGTAGCTTAAGTGGAAAATGCTAGATTATGAGCAGAATATTATGTCTAAACATGACACATAATTCATTGCACTTTCCTATATCTCACCGAATCTACTGTCATTTCCTTTTTTTTTTCCTAGTTACAACAGCGAACGAAGATGTGGTAAAATCAAAAGGTTGAATTTTAAAGTCACAGTTCTTATGCAGATGTGCTCATTTGTTAAAGCTTAGCATTTAACCACAGGCCATGACTAGAATTTATGAACTCACTAAAAAATGATAGTATTAGGTCTTCAGACATTGTGTAGTGACTGCTTGCTTAATTATCCATATCTAAAGAGTTAAAATGGTGCCTTTTGCTGATTTAATATTCTTCCAGCTTTCTACTGATGTGCAGTGTACTGTGCATTAACAACACAGGTCATTGAGTACCCACTGAAAGCTCACTCTGGAAATACCTGAAGGACACATTGAACTCTTCAGAAATCTGTGTCATAATACTTCGTGTGTTAACAGAATACAAGGCACAGTGATGCATAGCAAAGGATCAGCCCAGGGTGGGCATCTGAAGTGCTCTGCCTTGCCTCTGAATGCTACAGTGAAGCATTGTAATTTTATTCCAATTATACTTTTAGTGCCATGATGTCACAGCATAAATTTGTGCTTTTGTATGCAGCTCGTGCTGGTGTGATGACAGCTCTTAAAATATTGAGTGATTGTAGGCCCGTCAGCATAAAATTATTCTAACACGGTACTTTTATTAGGGCTTCAATAAATGCCTTTCTTCTTGTGTTTCAAGGTGGCATTTGCAAATGAGCTAATTTCTCTAGCAGTACAATAATTGTGTTGCATTTATTTTGCTAGGTGGGGGTGGAGGAGGGAGAAGCAAAATGCTGTTACATAAAAGGGGTTCTTTTGCCATCAAAACTACATTCACCACGGTAAGGCAAGTTTAAAAAAGAACACATTAACTAAATGACTGTACAATTATTTAAATGAACTTGGTGCTTTTTAAAGCTGTGGAGGAGTATAAACACTTTTCCAAGCCATATAACAAAAGATGTGACAGCCCTCTCTCAAGAAACGCTTCCTGAAAGTCAAGCGTAAACTATGTTTGCTAACTAGTGACAGATATTTTGGGGTTCAGAATGCATCTACTTCAACAAACTAAATCCAAACCTGACGTCAGCTAACCTAATTCACAGGGCAAAATGCATAAAAAGTAAAGCTTAGGGAGGAAGCAAGTTTTAAACAATACAAATTTTCTTTTACTGTCTGTTATCTAGAAAATAGACAAAATGATGCAAAGAAAATGGTGCATAAATGGAACTGTGCAATCATAGTGCTAACTTAACAGGAAAGACTTGAATTCACTGTTTTCTTGATACACACATCCAACAATCTATCTGAGATTTTGTGTCATGCTGTGCTTCTCATTTCTTGTTGTGTTACTTAGACTTAAAACAACAACTGATTTTCCAAAGTGGTGCTTAGTATGTATCATTCAGTGTTTGCAAATGTGAAATCTGTTCAGTTGCTGAAAGCATTTTATTTTAGGGATATTGCTTTAAGGATATATTTTTAAATCAATTATTCCATGAACCAAGCCGCAGCTGTTATCAATGCCGTAAGTTCCTGATCCTTTCCTTCCTCTATTCCCTACTATAAATAAAGATGTTACTAAACTAAAAATTTATTCAAAGTCAACAACATGTCCAACTAAATAAAAAGTAAAAGTAAAATGTTTTGAAAATACTTTTTTTTTTTTCAGAAAGAGACTCTTACCCAGCCTCTGAAATAAAAGTATTTAATAATAACTGTACATCTGTCTTATGTGTCTGAATTTAAAAGATCTCAGTGGTTTTAAGACAAAAATACTCTGTAGTATCGGCAGTAAAGTCATAAAAAGTGTATCAGAGAGAAGTCATCATGAAGAAAGGACTTTTATTAAAGCACACTGAAGTAGGTGTAAGTTCAACAGTTGAGAAGATCTGTTTTTTCTTCAATTATGCTTAAGATGTGTGTCTTAAAACATCAGATGTTGAACAAGGCTGGATTTAACCAGAGCATTCAACAGTACATTTGCCTTGTGAGAGTCAGTTGTGTTTTGACAAAATCAAACACATGCATAAAAATCAGGGGGAAAAAAAAGGAAAACCAAACTAGTACTACATCTATTGCATGACCCCAAAACTGCCAGGGCTATTTTGTGAAAGAGCAGAGAAGTCAACTGCTACATTTTAAGTGCATTTCTTTAGCTGCCTACCATATCTAGCTATAGCTAGGTAAGAGAATGATTTGCAGCCTGTAAATGTCTGAATACTGTAAATATAAAGGCAAACTGATCAGGAAATGACATTATTGTTCAATTAAATTGCAGATTTTTTTTACTAAACCTGCAATAAGAGAGGATGCTAATGACATTTTTACAAAAATTTAGCTGTCAAGTGAGTACATCTGTTTCATAAACAGAACAGGTATTTGCCATATATATTATATACACAGATATATCTATCTATGTGTATTTATCTATCTATACACACAGAGTAATTAGGGTTGCTGGCAACAGTAATCCAAGTACCTCTGTAGGATGCAACAGGCCATGAATCAGTTTCACTAAACTGTTGATTTGTGACTGATGAGGCCCTAAAAGTCTTTTGCAGTCTTATCTACCAGTAGCAGAAATATCAATAAAGAGTGACCTTTTCTGTCAAATATAATGAATAAAAATGCATGGGTAACTGTCAGTCAGTCCAAATAAATCTATCAGAGTTGCTATAGTTAGTATTGATACAATTCTTTAGGCAAAAAGGGTAAATGTTACCGAAAAAAATGTAAGAAAATTATATTTTACAGCTGTTCTTATATACAGGTATTTCAGTATTGACATGGATAGATTATCTAACTAGCAAGTTAATTGTGTTTTCATTACCCAGTGAAAAAAAATGGAGCAGGTAGTTTTTTCCTTCCATAGCCAAAGGGAAAGGGGGAACTGGGAAACAGGTAGAACTTAAGAAAAGACAGCATCTCTCAGATGCACAATATAAAAACTTCTAATCTTATTAATACACTTTATGTGGCAAAATACAGAAAAACAGGCAAGAAATCATTAAGGTCATCAAAGAAAGATAGGGAACAACTTCAATCAGTGGCAAATAGGGAACAAAAGTAAGAAAACAGACGCATGAAGAAAACAATTACATTATTGACAAGGTAGAAGTATAAAACATTGACTAAGTTGCATGCTCTGGCAATGCAGTATCACAAAACTTAACAGTGCATAGTGATGCTGCATATGACTGTATTTTTTAGTAAAAGAAAATTAATAAAAAATATCAATTTTTCTAGAATTCAAATGAAATTATGAAAAAATATTCTTCAGATGAAATATTTTAATGAACCCATAAAGAAACATCTTATGTAGGTTTCCTTTTTTAAATTTCTTCCCAAATTCTATTTGAAGAACTATGAAATGTTTTATTCTATAAATGCCAAAGTGAGATTTCCTGACCTTTTCAGAAGAAAGTCAAGCCAATCAAATCTATTTATGCTAATTAATATACTTTTGTGAACATATTTTCTGTGCAGTTGCATCCATGGTTTTTGGTAAATAAGTTGTCCTGCTGAAAATGTTAGTAAGATTTAGTACATAGAAAAATAAAGCTGCAGACACGTGCAAGACTGAGAACCAGGACTGTTCAGCCTGGGGAAGAGAAGACTCACAGGGAACTACCAATATGCATAAGTATCTGGGCAGAGCATGTAAAGAAGACAGGCTCTTTCCTGTGAAAGTGCACAATGGCAGAACAAGAGGCAACATGCACAGAAGGTCCTTTCCAAAGGTCAGGAAACACTTTTCATCTGTGAAGGTGACTGCAGATTGCTCAGAGAGGTTGTGAAGTCTCTGCTCCAAACAGACATTATCCTGGGCAAACTGATTAAGGTTGCCCTGCTTGAGCAGGTAGGTTGAAGTGGTTGAATATCCAGTGGTCCATTACAACCCACCTCAAGCATCCTGTTGTTCTGTGATTCCACGCAGTTAGGGAAAGGGAGTCCACTGCAAATCAACCAATAATGAGCTTTACCAGGAAAGATTTCTGTTCCATTAACTTTTAAAAAGAATACACATAGTTATTACTTTCAAATGCTAAGATCAAAGTACGAGGGTTCTTGAAATTATATATTATCTTCAAACCCCAGGGTTGAAGATATTCTTAAGTTAGACAGGACTACAGAATCTACTGTTGTACCTCTCTCAGAAAACTCATGCTTTGAGAATTTCCCTTGCTTTTAAAGGCAGAAGATTCTTACTATTAAAAGAAGAGGAGCTCCAGTGTGAGAGAAGAGGACCACCAGAGAACCTAGTGATGTAATGGCAACCCTCTGAGGCTGGATAGGCAATTTTCAGGCATCCAGAAAGTAGAGGAGAGCTATAGCTATTCCTGAAAACAGCAGTGGAATAGCAGGGGAATCCTTTGGGAAAATATTACAGGTGATGGAAGGCAGAAGGCCAAGCTGTTGATCTTCAGAAATGGGGGATTCCTTGTTGGTGTTTGGAACTGACTTACTACATACAAGGAGCAGAGCGACTTAGCAATGCCAGTTTGTAAAAGGAAACAAAATCTTCAGCTCCACAGGTGACAGGCCAAAACCAGCTGGAAGATTGGTCATAGGACACACAGCTCCAGCTTCCTTGTTGTTATTGCAAGAGTCACAGAAGTCCATTTTGAAGACAGTATGATAACCTTAAGATACATTTTACTCTAGTGAGTATTGTGGGCCTACTTTTTTTTAGCAAACTATAAATTAAAATGCCTCAGTAATACAAATGGTAGGAGGACAGCAGGAAACTGATTCTCAATCATACTCTTAGTTTCATCTTCCCACCTAAACCTCTTATGAATTCCCAAGCCTGTACTTGTATTTAATCCTAAAGTCCTTTTTCATTTAAATGTCATTTCTTCCCTGCTAGTGCAGGTATGGGGGATTTTTCTCATAGAACAGTTGTGTGTTTCTAACTATTTTTTCATTCAACAGGCAGAACATACACATTTAACAGGTAGAATACAAGGATGTCTGCCTCTCTCCTTCGTGATACAAAACCACCCACCTTTGACTGACCACATAAACAGAGACATCTGAATGCTGGCATCTCCTGGTATTTTCCCAGAGATTTCTCTTTACTCTTCTCCCTGAAAAATACCAACCCATTCTCCCTAAACTCACAGGGAAAGAAATACTCATAGGAGCCACTGAATGAGTTAGATCAAACCTCCTTCTAGCCTAGAAACATGTCTCAGGCAAAAGACAGTACTAGAAATTCAAGGAAAAGTATAAGAATGGAGAAAATATATTTCATCACAGTAATCCCTCAATTCCCATTGATTGACAATCTCAAGACATCATAAGCCAAAGGTGTTGTCTTACTCTTAATTAACTCACATTGTATATTTTCGTGCTCTAGTACTGCTAAAGTACTCATGAATCTACTCTATTTGCCATGCCAAACTGATTGATAAGGTACAGACCTCAAGATAAAGCACCACCATCCCAAAAATAAAACCAAATCACAAAAAAAAAAAAAAAAAAAAAAAAATCCTCAGAACAAACAAAACAAAAAACCAAAGGGAAACAAAACCAAAGGGAAAAAACCAACCAAACAAACATATACCAAGAAACAAACAAAGAAACAAAAAGCCCAATAAGAAAAAACAAACCAAGAGTAAGCAGTCACTAACAAAAATGTAATTAAATGTGTAGGTTACATTGTTTCAGTGGCTGACTGCTCATTCTAACTATAAAGGATAGATACACCCTTTTAGCAGATCTCTTAAACAAAGAGAAATTATGGCATTTGAAATACAATACGGTATCTATTGAAGGCTTGATTTTCAGAATGTGAAATGCTCATTAATGCTATCCTAATCATATCCTAGTATGAGCTACAGGTATCAGTAATTTATAGAATAAAATGGTGCCTACCCCTTGAGCCTATCAAACCAGATGTTAAAAACAAGCAGACAATATGCTGACAGCACATTGTGCAGAGGCACATCTGACGAAGTGAGGATTATCAGCAGGGAGAGGAACCTGGCTATTAATTCACTAATGAAAGCTTTTGATGTGCTATCTTAGGATCCTTCCAGACTTGTGTCTGGACCAATTTTCCTTTGCCTAGCTACCAAGTGCCCTCTGTCTTCTTTTGCAGATTTCTCATAACAAACAACTCTTCATGCAGTTTTCCTCCCTAATTTAAATAATGAATAATAATCCTTACACACTGCCTTTCCTGAACTGTTGTCCTGTGTTTTGCTGTGAATTTCTCCTATCTCATTTAGACCATAAGCTTTTCAGATAGGGCACGCATCTTGTAAATTTATGGTGTTGCAAGTGTGTTTAATGCTAATAATGTGCAGTGACAGGGCAGGGCAGATTCATAAGCAATGCCCTGAAAAAGAGGCAGCTATTGAATTCATAATCTGGCACTTCATATTCACAAGAGAGAAAAAAGCTGTCATCTCAGAATAGGGGATCTGCTGTAAAAGGAATGGGGTTTTTTTGAACTAATGGTTATCAAGAATTCATACATTTCACTTCATTATCAATTCCATATATTAGTGACTATTCCTTAATGTTACTTGTATCATCAAGCTGCTGCTTAAGTTCCTTCAGTCACTCATATTTGTTAAAAGAAAGGTTTCACAAATAAAAAGCAAATTAGATCCAAGGTATATGAGCAAAACACCCACACATTCCTGCCCATCAAACTTCATAACACAGGGAGCAAAACAACTTCATATGTAAAATAAGGTAGAAAGTTCCTCAGTGATACTTAAGGAACAACATCTGAGTCACACAAGGAGGGAGAAAGGAAGCACAGTGCTGGGTGGTTTCAATCAGGGAAACATTTGGGAGCTATAGTTTCTGCTCGGGACCTGTATGTTCAGAAGTAAGATGAAAGACTTCATCAAACATAATGAGGGCTTGTAGGAAAAGTAATTTCTTTACAAAATTGTTGGGGGCCATAATACTATCTTTGAGGAGACCGTTTAATTACAACCCTGGTCTTAGAGTAAGCTGAGTGGTCCTGGAAAAGAGCTCACATTCTTGCTTGTTTTTCATCAGCACCAACATTTTGGTAACACCAGGTGACTGCCTGTTCTAAGCACAATCTAAAAATTTACTTCAGAGTAGTAGGATGCCTTGCTGTTTGTGCTCAGATGCTCCTTAAAAGCCATAACTAAAGATAGCACTACAATGAATGACTCCCAAAAAAAGAAAAAAGAAAAAAAGAAAAAGAAAGTAGAAAAAAAAAGTTAAGAAAAGAGGAAAAGAGGCCTGCATTGATCCAGAATAGCTTAATAAAAAAAGAAAATTTTTGTTGAGACATCACAGTAGGGAACATGAAATTTGGCATGAAAAATATTCTCAGCTGCCTGGTGTTTCTTGCTTCTCTGGGAGTGCCAGTAAGGCTGCTTGCTGTCACCCCAGAGGCAGCATGTATGTGATACCTGCATCTGGCAGCTTGAGCACCCACTTGTGAACCTACAGGAAACCTTCTTCCACATCCCCATTCTTACTGCCCTCCCAAGCTGCTTCTTAAAGGAGGAGAACTTGTGGGAGGCCCTCACAGACCACGCTTCCCCCAGCACTTCCCCTTAATCACAGCACAACTGTGGATGAGTTTGGCAGTAGACAAAGCTGTGGTAATTCCATTCATCCACAATAATAATTTTTTTTTTTTCAATTCTTTGGATTCCTTTCCACTCCACTAATAGTTGGTCCTCTGGAGTAATCAAGCCTATTGAAATTTTTGTGCTATGGGATTTTGCAAACTTAGAGAAATAACCCTTTTTCTTTTTTTTCTTTCTTGGTGGGAGGGGTGGAGAGAATGAGGGAGATGGGAAGGAGCCCTCAACTATAAATCTAACAAAGTTAAAGCACTTCTGGCATTCATAGTCAAGGGTTTTTTTCTTACGCCAGATCAAATAATTACAACGCTTCAAGAAGATAAGGACAGTAATTCCAAAGTATGACAAGTTTTTTGGCAGCACTAACCTATCTAGATTAAACTGTACCTTATAGGTACCATACAAAATAGTGATTAAAAGTACTGATTGCAGAAGTTGTAGAGTTAATTTTCTTATTTCTCCCAACAGTTACACTCAGCCTAAAATACTCATCAGGCTTTCCGCAGTGATTCCATTCATCAAATATCCCCGGTTAAACACATGATCTGTCTGTCTGTGGCTGTGTTCTGTACAAGGTGACTTCTTGGCTCTTTATTGGCTGCCATGTTAATAAATATAATAGGTACTTGAGGTAGGTGTGTAGTTTTTCACCATTAATGATGTATTCTTCAGAAAATATACAAAGTAAATAACTGAGTCCCAGTGTCAGAGCAGGGCATGCAAAAAATTTAGCTTCAAATACCTCTTCAAGAGGTATATGTACTACCAAGATAAGGCTCCACAACTAAACTTTAAAGAAAACAGCTCTGCAGTCTCACCTTTCTGGATCAAATGCAGCATCCTCCATTGAGTCTCCAAAAGTCTCTTTCTATATCCCATGGAAATATTTTCATAAATAGTCTTGATTGTAGGTGCTGACCAGGTCAAAAAACATAAAAAGAAAAAAAGAAAAAAAAATGGGTTTTTTTTTCCCTGAACTAGGGAGTCCTTAAAAATATTTATCACACAAGTAGAGAATTTAAATTTAAAACAAAGATCATCAGATGGCAAAAAACTTTTTTTAAAATACAGTTCCTTATCAAAATTAACAACCATTTTTATGCTGAAGAATATACCTACATGAAGGAAGACTATAAACATTTCTACAAGATTTTTAAGTAATATTTTTTCACCTGCTAAGTTATTTTTCTTGTATATGCACTTCTGAAGGAAATCGGGATGGAAATATTCTGCAAAAGGAATAACTCTGCCATCATCATTTTTGCACTCCTTCCTGAAGTCAAATTATGTTATACCCTCATATTCCACCTGCTACAGTCTACCATCTCTATGCCAATTAAGATGGAAACTAAATTTTCCAAAGACAGTACCTAACTGAGAATACTGAAAGGAAAAGCAGTCTACCTTGAGTCTACCAAGGACATAAAACAACAAAAATGACAGGGTTGTGCCCACACAGGACACAATCTCTTGCTGATCCAACTCTGACATAGCCAAAGCAATTCCAAGGACTGGCTTAGCCTCGGTGCTCTGCTAGCAGCAGCCCTTGTCTTCCAGTGCAGCATAGCCAACCTGTACTCTTGAGAATAGCAGGACTTAATTGAAAATCCATCATAAGCATAGCTAAAGAATGAAATAAAAAGGAGCAAGTCTGTTCAAGAGAAGAAAAATCATAAAAGATACTTATTTCAGGATGAGCAATCCATCATTCCTTGGCTGGGAAGAAGTCTAGAGTGGGCCAATAGAATGTTTTGTGAGCATTAAAAATACAGAAGGCAGTGGGTAGAGAATTTGACAACCCCCAGCTTGTAAGATATGTCTCTTTAAAAGGGGGGAAAACCTAAGGACATGTTTTAGAGCATGCTTAGATACAGCACTAGGATAAGACTGCAGTATCAGCCAAGAGATGCTTGTGGTCTGAAATATAAGTGAAGTAGAAAACTCTTGGTATCCTAACTCCCTTCTCTGAAAGAATAAACGGCAACAAAATGGCTGAGGTTTAGTATATGTGACAACAACTATAGGCATTTTTACTGCTGAAAATTCCATGTGAAACTTTTGCGACTCCATTCACACTGAGACGGTTTTTGAGGCAGCGAGCAAGAAATTAACCACCCATTTCATTAATGCTAGTGGCAGCTGAGAAGCTGCTAGGAATTTCAGGTAGCTCTCAGTAAGAGTCCTTCTGTAGGTGCTCTTCCATCTCCAGAAGGTCAGAAAATAAACTAGCTCCTTCTAAACTGCAACGGAGCAGGAAAAGATGATTCATTTTTTTCCCCTTTTTCCTCACAGAAAGTTAAAAAGAGAGTGAAGGCTTCTTTGTAGTGCCTTGCCCCTCATAGTTAAGACTTGCATGTTACATAGCCTCAAAAACACACTATTTCAGAAATATTTCTAAAAATCTAATCCAGACCAGTGTAGATTTCAGCAACAGAAGGTCCTCTTAGCAAACTCAACACAGGGAGTAGAGACAAAACCCTCCTCTGCAGTTGCCAGCATGGCACAGTCTGCCACTCCTTCCTCCTGTCCCAACCACCTCTTAGCGCCATTGCAGTTTCCTGAGGTACTGTCCATGCAGAACAGCTTTTCCAAGCTCTCCTTTTTTTTTGAGAAGTAGCCTTTCACTGTTACGCTCTTCCCCTCCATCCTCAATGCCTCCCTCATATAAATGTACATCATGCTTTACATTAAACACCACAAGAGTATAATCTAAGGTCAATGCAGATACAGAAATGTGATGGACCTGCTGTGCTACAACCACAATGGTCAAGTAGGAACCCACAAGAGATCTATAAAGAAGACTTTCAAAAAAAACCAAGGACATAAAACAACAAAAAGATCTCTTCCTTGCAAAACAAAGAGACAGGGAGTATAGTTGAATTGTATAGTTCTGTCATTCAGAAATGCTTGTGATACATAAGAGGACTGTATCATATTCTTTCACAGAGGCACAGAGATTTACAGTGTCCTCTCTGCCATTAGAAAATACATGTGCATGCTGTCAGGCTGTCCTGCTGAAAACTACCTCTGGCTCTGTGCATACAGTTGCAATGTTGTGCCTGGTTTTTTAAATAACTTTTTAATTTTAACCAGGTTTACCTTTTGAGTGAGGGAATCAGTTAAGAAATCAGTGTGCAAAAATAAAATGTGTCTTACACCTTAGGTTTTAAGTTTTTCTGTTCTGTTTTGATGCCCAACTTTTAGCGCTATATTAAGTGTTACTAGGATCTTTTCACAGGGCAGTGAAGACAAAACAATCCTATTCTAGCTGGAGACTCAAGGACAATCTCTTCAAACTTCAGGCCCAAAGCACAAACAGTGTGAGAAGAGGAGGGCAGGCAAGTAAGCAAAAGGACGAAACTTCACAATTTGAAGCTATTAACTGGAACGTTAGCTCCCATATGCAAATGGACTAAAACTTATAAAAATGTGAGATCTCATGACCAAGTCCTCTTTTGCTTCCATTTTGGAGCCATCCAGGCAGAGCCACAACTGTGGCTCTGGTGCTGCTGGGGTGTGGCCTTTGATTTCACTAATTCCTCTTCTAACTAATTGCACTAAATGAACTACAAGATGTGCATTTAGGACACTGCAACATAGTCTAGCACAAAGCATAGTGAAACCTTACCTGCCTTTCAGGTTCAAGGGTGTTCTTTACTTGTTGAAAATGCCCTTAAAAATTTTTAAATTTACTTAGAAACACAGTGAAGGGTAAGTATATAGTATGTAAATCTGAGGTAAAATGGGATGAGAGAGTGCAACTGCACTCAACAAAATAAGGATGCGCTCATACAAATATAAGCAATCAGCAAGAATATTTTCAAGATGTTACTATCCCTTATCAGACATCCTTCAAATTGTTTGAGATTCTGTTTTTAAAAAAAGTGATGATTTAAGGTAGATTATTTTACTTTGCATCCTCAGTAGATTAAAGGCACACATACTCATTTAATAGGTATCAGTGTAAAGAAACAAAGCTCATAAGGTAGATGAACAAGCCATAGGATCTGAACTTTGTAATTTTCAATTGTATGACTCCTTAAACCCTCACAGGAGGATAAGAACCTCTACCATTATGAGTACAGTAGGGTCAACAATATTGTTTATATTATTTTTCCTAGTACTTTCAGTACTTAATTTCTCTTCTGTGTAGCCTTAACTGATTCTATTTTAACCTAAGAAATGCATCCAGGAACTCACTTTTGGAATCAGATTGCACAGTTGTAAATATTTGGGAATCAGCATGACTTACAAAGATCATATTAGCAGTTATTTGAAAGCAATGTTGAATAAGTTTTAAATTTTTCCCTGTAGCCCTGACTACAGCATTCCTGTGTGTCCCACAGGAAGTGGTATAATATTTCTCATCTCACTAGTTTCATGTCATGCAGGTTCTTCAATCACCCAAAGGCTGGTTTACTAACTTGATGATGAAGATAAACAGTGTACAAAGGCTGTAAAACTGCATCAGTTAGAGAGATGTCATTCAGTAAACTTTTGCCTGAAGGCAAGTATGTAATTCACAAGCTCTGTGCAGTCAGTGAATGTGCCCTGGTGATGTTCTGCTGCACAGCACAGTAAAGCTTGAGACGCAGATTCTGGGGATAATCTTCAGATCATCCCTAACAAAGATCCTACTCGTTGTCAGTATGGCAAGAGGGTGATTGGTACGAGAGGACTTCATGCTGCCTTGGTGCCACTGAATGATGGGGGAAAAAAAAATATTCCTTTTACAATTACCTGGAAATAAGCATGTTTCTATCATGGATTGCACCTAGGATTATATATGAACTGAAATAGTAAGAATCAAGTTTTGACAAAGAGAAGCCTCTATTCTGTCATTTGCCACCAGTCCCTTTTTAATTCCGTGTGACTGGAGGGGCTGAGATGAAATGAATCTTCTCCTAATATCAGATCGCTGCTGGAGTTTTTTATTAAACTATTTTAATTGCTTAAAACTCGCATTTCAGTTTCTCATAAATACTGTCTAAAATCAATTCAGTGTCAGACAACATCTGCTACATTCACTGCAACTGGTTCCCAGAAAAATAGTTAATTCTTAAAAATGTTAACAGCTTCAGACTTCAATTGAATGATTTAATAATCAAAATTTTAATTTACTCCCCTTTCCTCCCTTCAAAAAGTTTTAAGACAGGTTAATCTGTCAAGAGCAGCATTGCTACTGATCCAGCTGAGGCAGAGAAGGAGGTTGTATATCCTCATTATTACCATAATTGGCATCTGGAATCTGTTCAAAAATTCTGATTTACTTTGTAGCAGAGGATTATGGCTGATTTTGGAGTACTTTATGGTCTACAGAGGCTTGTGAAATTCAAATATATAAACTGTCAGTTAAACATTTCATGAAAAGCCCTACCTTCTACTAATCCAAAGAAACATGAACAAGTGCTTGAGGGGATGAAAATCCACAATATGTTTTGGTAGCTAACCACTTACAGAAATATTAACATTCTTGGGCAGGTTTGCTCTCTGAGCTTCTAAAGTAACTTTGGAGCCAGCAGGATTCAGTTTCTAGCAGATTTCCAGCACCCTGAAAAAAAAAACCAACAGTCAGAAGCCTCTAGTATTTATGAATTATTAATGTTGGCTTTCTCTACTTTTTTCCTTAGTTTTGCTTTTGTGCGCCTGTTCAGCTAAGTAATTCAATAGACTGATAGAGACATGAATAGATATGCTAATTAACACCAAGGCTAACCTTTAAAGTTCCTTAAAGCTGTCAGCTTTCAATGAAATATTTTCATTTTTCCTTTTCTGAACCAGAATACAAACACTATTTGTACACTTGGTGCCAGCAGGGGTGCCCCTAGGAATCAGCTTTTAAGATTTTTTTATTGTGAAAAACAGTTTAAGAAAGGTGTCAGTTTTACAATCTTCATTTATAGTCCCTGTCATGGGAATGTGTTCATGTTGTTCCAGTAGATTCCCTCATTTCTCATTACAATTGTCATCTAAACCAGCTATGGAGATTTCAATGCCTTATATATTATCCTCATGAAATAGAAGAATCTGAAGTGGGGCAAAAAGAGAGAGTGAAAGGGAGACTTGGAGACCTGAGATGCTACACTAACATATGTATTAAACATAGAAGGAGAATTTCTTACTTCTAAACAATTCAAAAACACTTTTGATGAACTGAATAAAGGGCAAATTCATTTTACAATCCTCACTTAACTCTTCTGATAAACTGTTCCTTCCAAAGATTTTAATGCATGAGAAAAAGAAAATCAACTCTACAATCCAGCAGTTACTGTGCTATGTCCTTTCTGGTCCTTGCTAAACCATAAATATAGATAGCCATGAAACCAAAGTATTTGACAGGAGAAATTAAAGAAAACCCAGTATTCCTATTTGTCTGAGTCAGACACCAAAACACAAGTAGAAGCAACTAGAGCCTAAATTCCGGCTTCTGTTAAAACATAACTGAGGTCTTTACCTCTCTTCTATTTTCCCCCTTCCTCCTTTTATATTACAACTGAGCAAGAAGAATCACAAAACTTCACCCAAGCTCAACACTGTGATGTCTGCATTCCTGTTCAGATGAATAAGCATTCTGAAGGTAAATTCACAACCTGTTTTGAGATTTCAAGTCACTCAGTCCCATGAGGAGTGCAGGCAGAGTGGTTTTGAAAATACCAATACTTTAGGTACATTCCAAATTGCACTTACAAAACTTGAATGAAAGCCTGAGCTTTTGTCATAAATAAACACTTCTGTTCATGTTCACAAATATACTGCCTAAAGCAGCTATAATTTGCTTCCATTTTACTTGATTTGGGCATAAAAATTTGATCTTTGAAATATAGAGAGTTTGTATACAACCCTTGTGATAAAAAATTGTGGGTTTTTTGGGTTTTTCTTTAAATATACATGAATATTATCCCAGCAGGGTGACTACACTAGAAAACTGATTTACTACTTCAAATGAAGCAGACAAATTTTCAAATTATAACTTTGATGATATAACTATGATGATTTTGGTCATCATTAGGCACAGCAGCTAGGGTTCCTAGGGCCAGGCTCTGTAAAGGTACCAACACATTGTCAAGGGCTAAGGTAAAGGCCTGAAGCAGCAAGTATATAGACTGATTGGAAAAGTGTAAGGTAACAGTAAGCATTCCCTGACTCCATCACAAATTATATGGGGTCTTCCTTCTACAGACAGTTTTATGTTGGTCTCTAAATTATTCAAAATTGAATTCAGTCCCAGCTGTCTTGTAATTTGATAGGCAATCAGCAGATTTTTCAGAAATGAATAATCTGCTTTTACACCCTACATGTGACACAGTGATCTCATTCAATCCATGAACTGTGCTATGACATGAAAATGCAAAATATAGGCACCATATTACATAACAAAAAAAAAAAAAAATCTCAGGAATAAAATGCCTGTCATACCAGGCATTTTAAAGATATCCTTCAAGTTTTATTTCTTCTGTACATGGAAGGATTCAGTGAAACAGACCTCAAAGAAACTAAAGTTCTTCTCATTATCAGGTAATAAATTGATGTCACCTCCACTGCTATTCATAGCAGACTTAGTGTTACAGTGAAATGAAGGTTTGAAAACAAAGTTAGGTAATATTGACTTAGCTTCTTTCCCACCATTATTTGTATCACAAAGGTTCTTCTATCTGCCCAATTTGCACTGTATCTGCTCCTCAGGTCAAGTTTTTTGAGTAATTTTCTCTTGACCATTCCTTCAAAATAATGAAGAAATATTCCTTCTTAGTCAGGTAGGATGCTTTGCTATGTGTTTGTCAACTACTTCCAATGACTTGTTTGTAAACAATTCCCTGACCTTCAATTTGCTAAACTTTATTGTATTTAGTTGAAAAATCTGGAAAAGGTACCTATCTTTCCATAAATGATGTCCAGTGAACAGCCTATGTGTTTGAATGTATGATCAGGTTAGTTCAGTAGAAAAATTTTCATCTTTGCCCCACATACTTCCTCTACTTCAGTATGATTAGCTCAGTCCAAAAACAGTAAACTCCAACCTATTTTGACTGCCATTGACACAGTCACCTTTTAGGAACTAAGTCTGGGTTGCAATATGCCTTCTTTCTTGATATACTGAGGTGTTGCATGAGCCTCTTTTAATGTTTTTTATAATTAATATAACTTAATCCATCTTTATGCCTTGAGTAATATTTCAAAATTTTGGAAAATATTGGGTTAGGTTGTTGTTATCATATTTCTAGAGTCCCATACTGTTGCAATCATATTTCTAAAGTTCTGTACCTTCTCGGTGATATTTCTTGGGGGCAGTTTTTCACAGCACAGACTTCTTCTGCTTGTTGCTGCTTCTTAGTCAGGGGTCCTGCCAGGCTCTCCCTGACAGTCCAACCCACCCCTTTTTTTCTCAGCTATCTTCACGAGCCAAAGCTGCAGCCCAGTTAAGGACATCACAGCTGCAGCCCATCAAGAACAACTGGGGCTTATCAGGGCCAGGCCTATATACAGATATTCAGATACAATACAGATATTTTACTAGGACTCCCACTGTATTTGGTAGGTGGTTAATAATATTTGCTAGGTAATTATCCATTGTCTTCTTTTATATATAGAACAGGAAATAAAAAGAAAAGAAAGGCAACAAAACTAGACAGTACTTTTCAAGAATGCAAACCTAAATGTTACCATTTTTATAATCATCTGAGCATCTTAGGGTTGTGGCCAATTTTGTCTCTCAACTTTATTTAATATTAATGTTACCAATAAATGACATTTTGCATTATTTTCTTTTGTCTAAAGAGTCGCACAGGGCTGAAAACAAACAGTACTGCTCTCTGAAAGATGAGAGACTCCAACACATCCCACATAGTGCCAAAGATTGAATGGGGTCATTAAAACACTTCATTCCCCTGGCAATAATGGAGGGACTGACCGAGGGGCTATCACAGTGCAGCTCACATTATTGCACCAGAGGAATACAAGCACATTTGAAAATAAAAGCTACACTTTTTTTATTCTAATCCATTCACAATACTAGAACAGATTGACAAAATTCATAAGACAGAAAATTTGTAAAAAGACAGAAAAATTGTATAACAAGATCACACTGAAGCCAGTTGGAGAGTGGAAACATATTGAACAACCACGAAAAACAAATTTCTGCCTTGTGACCATTTTGAATCACTACATCAAACAATCAGGAATTAAGTACATGACATACATTTAAAACTCCCACACTGCTTCTCCCAATGAAAAGTCAAAAAGACTATGGCCTATGCATCTCCTTTACAAAAAATAAGTGTAACATCTTAATGTAAAATTTTGACTTTCCAAAGTTAGAAAGCACAACTTGTTGTTTTTGTAAGTTGAGTAAGATCAATGTTACATCATGTCCCCATTTATTATTTTAGTTCAGTTAACTACTGTGGCATTTATGGTTTTTATGGCAATGATTATACATGCTTTATTTTAGAGAAAGGATCCCATACCTATAGTCAGTCAGACATTTGACATAATTGATAATTCTCTAACGGTACTTTAAGTCTTGGCTCTCCAGAAAGCATCCCAAGATATATGAAGTGGGAAGTGGGTAACAGTGAGATGAATAAGAGTCATAAATTCATAAAATCCAACAGTATTGTGGAATGTTGCAAAATCACATATATATAGAGAGAGAGAGAGAGACAGAGAGAGACAAAGAGAGAGAGGGGGAGAGAGAAAGAGAGAGAGAGGATTCAAGTATTCTCTCTCCCCTTCAGCTCCATTTCTGCAAGTCTCTAGACCATGGTAGTTACCAAAGATATAATTCTAAAGGACTGCAGCCCCTTGTTCTTTTCTAGCCCAACAGATAATTATTTCCTTTGTTCTCTACAATTTACACAACACATTATCTCAAGAAAGAATTAGTTGAGAACCGGCTTGTCAAGACTGAATAATCCCATCCCACTTTCCTTTTCTCAACCCTTCCAAATATGCTCATGTCTGTGAGGCTACACCACTTTTTCTGGATTTTGATTGCTTACCTTCAGGGAAGCACTGAGCTTTTTGAGTTTGTTTTTCCTGCTAAAAATATTATTGAAAGAAAATTAAAGAGTTCACCGCTTTAATTTGTGAGTAGGAATTTTGGTTCAAGCTGAATACTTTGAAATAGAAATTGTTGGTTTAGTATGCATAGTTATGATCAACAATTTTCAGATCCCACAGTAATCTTCTCCTACAAGTTCCAGATGGGCACACAGTATTGTAATACTACGGTTCTAATACAGAATTCACCAGGTTTGTAAATCATCATAAACCCTACACATATTTAGTTCTATGAAAATATACTGCATTGAGGGAGGCAATGTATAAATAAATATATTAAACTCCATCACAGCTGTGCAACTTCATATAGCAGATCACAAGAATAAGCAGAAATATTTGATTGCTTGAATGCTGCTGGCATTTGAGATATTCAAGAAATTGTCTATTCACTTAATTCTCTTGTTAACTCTGACCTTCCAGACGTTCTTTTCAAATCAAATTGTGTTATTCTGATCATGCTATCAGCATCGACATTTCTATTAAAAAGAAAACTCATTTATTTGACAAAATCTCAGCATTAAGATATCCAACCCCACATGCTTTTTACCCCTCTAGTGTGTTAAATGATATGATTTGTTATCACTCACAATGTATATAAGAGTTATACTTTTGCAATTGATATGGATATGGTTGCAACAGTCAAGAGAGATGAGATTAAAGGATGAAAGTGTTCAATATCAGTAGCTGAAAAAAAGTCACATTAGAAGAAACTGTACTTTCTCTTTTTTTCTCCTCCTAAACCTTCTGAGTCATCATCTTTCCTTAATAATACTTTGTGCCTGTAGTGGACAGTCATGGGACAAGGTGGAACAAGTGTAGGAAGAGAGCAACCGACTACCAATTAAGAAAAATTATGAATTATTTTTCTAAGAAGGGCTGTATTGGCAAGAGGAGAGATTTGGTACTTGGTTCTTAAATGAAAACCTAAAGCATATTTCTGAACATGGACCAAGAGGAAGTCAAATTTCCAGGAAACCCTGGGAAAGAAAAACAGGCAAAAACATAAGTTAGAGAAAGATATCATCAAACCAGCACAATCTCATTGAATGAGAATCAGTGACAGCAGCTGACTTCTCTGTAATGAAAGGGAAGATAGGACGACTTTCCACCTGAAATAAGCTATGGAATTTGGGTTGAGGTCACATGTGGTGGTTGACTTTGGCTGAATGCCAGGCACCCACCAAACCACTGTATTTTCCCCCTTCCAAGATGGACAGAGGAGACAAAATCAGAGGGAAAACAACTCATAGGTTGAGATAAGGCAGTTTGTTAAAGCAAAAGAGAATTTTGCACATGCATAATCAAAATTTAAAAATCTCTATTTTCTATTATTAATTTCTATTATTTCTACTTTCCATTAGCAAGTGATTTTCTGTGTTCGGCCACTTCCCAGGGTGCAAGGCTCCTTCTTGTGTAGAGGTTGCTCCAGAAGGCAAATATTATAAATAACAAATGCCTCCCTTAGTTTTATATCTGAGAGACATCACATGGTATGGAGTTCCCTTTGGTCAGTTTGGGCCGAGTTGTGTTCCCTGCCAGGAGCACCCCAGCCTGCTGATGGGGCACAGGGTACAGACGTGGCTGATGCTGTGCCTGTGCTGCTCAGCAGTAGCCAAAACACTGCTGTGTTATCAACACCTTTCCAGACACCAATGCAAAGCACTGTGAGGGCTGCTGTGGGAAAATTAACTCCAGCTCAGCCAGAACCAGCATATCACGTCACATCAAAACTCTGTATTTTGCTCTTCATGTACCTTACGATGATGTTTGCATTGGAAGACAGATAAATTCCAGTCTGAATAATTATCTTCTGAAAAGGATCTTTCTAAAAACCCTCAAACTATAGTTTCAATTAAGTATGTTAGTAATCTTCCTGCCTGTCTCAAATAATAGAGTATGATGGTGAACAGCTATTCTGTTCCACTGAAAGAATGGTTGCATTTCACTTACCAGAAAAGTGAGTTGCTTAGTGATCCTTATTTTTTCCAGAATAATTTTCTAGCAGTTAGGTTGGTCTTGTACCTAACTTTAAAATTCTACCTACAAAACACACAGCCTCAATTTGCACCAATACATAGATGTACTGGGTAAACATACAAGTAAGAACAAATATATAATCGATGACTGTACAGATATTTTTACCAAGAAGGATATTACACTGCATACCAATGCATATTATTCAGCTTGAAATTCCTAGATATTAAGAGAAAAAACCAAACTTACTTGAGAAAAATCACTTATAAACAGCTTAATTAATTAAAGTTACATAACACATTATCCTAGTGGGTACAAGTATAGAAATGTCTCAGCAGACTCTTAAACTGTAACAAAATACTGCCTAACCCAAACAGACAATTTATGCATATTTCAATTTCTGTGTTATCTTTATCAAACTCCTTTTTCATAGGGCAGTGAGTAACCTAATATACAGGGGTTAATTTAGGTAAAAACTACCACAATTCACAATTTCATTAGCACCTATTAGGAGTCATTGTTCATGGAAATTTTAATGATACATTCCAGAGTGAATAAAAGCAGAAGATGATTAGGAACAAAATTTTTTCCATGTATGCTGACAGAACTGCTGAGCGTAATTATACATTTCTGGGGCAACCTGTTTGGAGTTTACTCCATAATTTTATGTAAATTTTGAATTACTTCATTTTTTCAGGTAAATGCTAATACGTTATTTAATTTCTCAGTTGAGTTGCAGGAGTGCTAATGGACACAGATTGCAATTGAAGGAACAGGCATCAGATAAAAGTCTAGAAGCATTTCAGAATGACAAACTTTTAATTCATTGTCTTCTACTGTCACATTGTTGCTCCTGAACAATCTGCCAAAATTTTCAATCAATTACAAGATATTAGCTGCATTATATATATTGAGAGCAAAAATCCATTTCAAGGAAAATATTCTTTTGGGAGAAGTATTTTATTTTTCCCCTCCTTCTCCTCATTTATTCACTGCATGATGCAGGCTTAACTCAGCTTATACAGCTTCATGTAATACACTTGCAGTAATCTGTACAACATAAAAAGACAAGCAGAAAAAAAAAGAAAAATCAAATACTCTGAAGACAAATATGTGGGATCAGAGCTTTTGAAGAAACTGCCTGTTTAGATTTGCCCAAGTTTCAGTGAATTATACCACTGAAATCTTGTGAAAGCCAGTTGATTCTTCATTAGGATCACAGTGGAAGACAAAATAAAGTAAACTTCCAGGTTATGTATATGAAAACAAAATGAAAAGGAGCAGGGAGGAAGGGAAGTTCTGGGAAAGGAAGGAGAAATGGAGAGAGGGAGGAAGTGGCAGAAGGAAGGAAGTGGCGGAAGGAAGGAAGGAAGGAAGTGGCGGAAGTGAGGAAGGAAGGAAGTGGCGGAAGGAAGTGGCGGAAGGAAGTGGTGGAAGGAAGGAAGGAAGTGGCGGAAGGAAGGAAGTGGCGGAAGGAAGGAAGTGGCGGAAGGAAGTGGCGGAAGGAAGTGGCGGAAGGAAGGAAGGAAGTGGCGGAAGGAAGTGGCGGAAGGAAGTGGCGGAAGGAAGGAAGGAAGTGGCGGAAGGAAGGAAGGAAGTGGCGGAAGGAAGTGGCGGAAGGAAGTGGCGGAAGGAAGGAAGTGGCGGAAGGAAGGAAGTGGCGGAAGGAAGTGGCGGAAGGAAGTGGCGGAAGGAAGGAAGGAAGTGGCGGAAGGAAGTGGCGGAAGGAAGTGGCGGAAGGAAGGAAGGAAGTGGCGGAAGGAAGGAAGGAAGTGGCGGAAGGAAGGAAGGAAGTGGCGGAAGGAAGTGGCGGAAGGAAGGAAGGAAGTGGCGGAAGGAAGGAAGTGGCGGAAGGAAGGAAGTGGCGGAAGGAAGGAAGGAAGGAAGGAAGTGGCGGAAGGAAGGAAGGAAGTGGCGGAAGGAAGGAAGTGGCGGAAGGAAGGAAGTGGCGGAAGGAAGTGGCGGAAGGAAGGAAGTGGCGGAAGGAAGGAAGTGGCGGAAGGAAGGAAGTGGCGGAAGGAAGGAAGTGGCGGAAGGAAGGAAGTGGCGGAAGGAAGTGGCGGAAGGAAGGAAGGAAGGAAGTGGCGGAAGGAAGTGGCGGAAGGAAGGAAGGAAGGAAGTGGCGGAAGGAAGTGGCGGAAGGAAGTGGCGGAAGGAAGGAAGGAAGTGGCGGAAGGAAGTGGCGGAAGGAAGGAAGTGGCGGAAGGAAGGAAGTGGCGGAAGGAAGTGGCGGAAGGAAGGAAGGAAGGAAGTGGCGGAAGGAAGTGGCGGAAGGAAGGAAGGAAGGAAGTGGCGGAAGGAAGTGGCGGAAGGAAGTGGCGGAAGGAAGGAAGGAAGTGGCGGAAGGAAGTGGCGGAAGGAAGTGGCGGAAGGAAGTGGCGGAAGGAAGTGGTGGAAGGAAGTGGCGGAAGGAAGTGGCGGAAGGAAGTGGCGGAAGTGGCGGAAGTGGCGGAAGTGCGGAAGGAAGGAAGGAAGGAAGGAAGGAAGGAAGGAAGGAAGGAAGGAAGGAAGGAAGGAAGGAAGGAAGGAAGGAAGGAAGGAAGGAAGGAAGGAAGGAAGGAAGGAAGGAAGGAAAGGTTCCACTTAGCACTTATTTTCTCCAGTGTTTTTTTAACTTGTGACATTTTCTTCAAACTCCTCCATCATCCATACTGGGATAAAATATGCTGAAACTGAGAAGGGATCACCATTATCCACTGTCTGACAGGAGGTTCACACACTCACATCCCATTAGAAGGACTAGGTAAGCTTTTTTTAATGATAGATATCATTCTAATTTGTCCATATCTGCTTTTTTTTTTTTTTACTTACCTTGTACAGTTGCTCTCAGGGATGCAGAGAGAAAGAAAAACCCTCAGTAGCAGACATTAATTTCTCCATTGTTATTTGATAATAAGATATTCCAGATCAAGAATAACAGCATTGCTCATATCCCTATAACCTGGACATTTTGTGGGACATTATGAACTGTCACATAAGCCTTTCAGCAACATAAATTTGATTACCATGAACAAGAGGTCTGAGTTATACCTTAACAAAAAGCTACTGTCAGGAAAAGAAGGCTTTAAAAACAGTAAAATACTAGGCTACAAGAAAACACCATGTGAATCTTCCTGAGCAGATGCTGGGAGGAAAGATCAGTCAGCTGTTCTTTAGACCTTTTGAAGAAAGGTTTGATCAAAGCCACTGGACAAGGAGGTTGTTGGGAACTGTTCTTGTGCTGAAACACTGATTTCTTGACTTTGCCTTACAAGCTGTATGCTTCTGATCTTTCCCAATTATGGGCTTATCTTTCTTTCCCTTCTTGCAGCAAATGAATCGAAGAATCTTATCTGTCCCTGTAGCAAACAAGTGAGATTGTGGGGTTTAAAGACTCTCTAGGTTGAATTATCTCTATTACTGGGAGAGAGATGAAGAAGTGAAGCTAGTTTTGTAAATTATAACAGTGAATGGGTAAGCAAGTATACAAGTAACTGTGATACCTTCTAAGAGAAAATTTTCCATTTCCTCTTAGAAAATAAATTTTAAAATAAATAAAATCAGCAGCTTAGTAATTAATGGCGGCAGCTGCTCAGTAAACAGAAAAGTGGCTTTGTTTCCCTAAACCATATTTTTATCTTGTGACATAGGGTGAATATGTAGCTAAAGTTCCACATTGAAATCTATCCTTCTCCAGCAATTAGTTTCAACAAATATGTCACTCACATGATTCTAGAATTTATCAACATGAGTGCATAACATGGCTAAGAGAGGGTATCTGAAAATGGAAAAAAGAAAAAAATGTAAGAGGAAAATTTTCTGTTCCTGCTCTATTTTTTTTCATGTTTAATATGATTCCAAATAAAGGAAAATATTCTTTATATACAAAACCTCTTTTGATGGAATTAATTTCAATTTAATTATATTCCCTTTTGAATAATTTCACCATAGAAAAGTTGTGTTTACTGCTATCACAACAGCCCCATAACAGAAATTTCTACTTAAACTTCCTAGCTTTGCTTTTTGCTGGTATCAGTAAGTAGCTATCCTCTTTCTTAAATTCCATCTCTACTGTGCTTCATAGGCTCCATCATTCTAAGAAGTAGAGAATATTTTGCATTCACAAACACAACAGCTTTATTAGTAAGGCAGTTATTGTGGACCTTATACAAAATCAATTATTAGTGCAACTCTTTGTGGAACTGGTCAAACAAAAACTCCTTGCAAACAAGTAGGTAGATGATTGATTGGTTTGAGTGAGAGCACATGCCAGAAGTAGATAATGTTCTTTCCACAAATAACATTTTGAATTTTTTCACTAATACATAGTCAGAGTATGGAAAAAAAAAGCCAAATACTGATTTTATACTCTAAATTGCACATCACAGGCCTGTCAAGCATTTATTTAGGATTGGTGTAATGTATGTTGAGAGAAACTGATGTCATGGTTAATTTTTGAAAAATGCGCTTATCACATTTTTTTCCTTTATCTCCTCATTCCTGAATCTTTATCAAAATACAAATTGAAATAAAGTTCTTGGTTACATTTTAAATTCATAAATCATTCCTCGGTGTTCGCCACTTTGATCTTTCCCTCTTTGCATCTTTTGTGTCCTTCAGGCAGAGAGAGAGTCACCCAACAATCACCAAATAGTATACAGATACAAAAGATCTTCTAGTCCGTCGTCCTTTATGGTCATAGAACCAACTATGCTGGTGGTATCCAGATGAAAGGGATTGTCTTTAATCTATTTAACAATAATCAGAAAAGTTTCACAGCTTCTATGGTATGTTTTTTTTCATGACATCCAATCTAAACTTTCCTCAGTCCAATACTCGTCTGCTCTTTCCTAGTCTGTTCTTTGTGCTCTTGTGAAAGAGAACTCATCCTTAGGAATATGAAAACCACTATCATACCTTCCCTCAGCCTTCTCTTATGTGAGCTAAACAAACGATGTGTTTAAATGCCTGATCACACAACAAAAAACCCACAACCTTAAGCTTAGATAGAATTACTTCTATTCAACTTTTACTTCTTGTGTGGAGTCCTGCCACTGGGCGTCACTGAGAAGAGCCTTCATCTGCCTTCTTTAAACACTTCCAGATATTTATGCATTCTGTTAAAATTCCCCTGAATTTTTATCTCCAGGCTGAAGAATCACAGCCTCTTGATTTCTCAGTGTGTCATATACTGGAAAGCTTTCACATCTGTGACCATTTACTGGATTCACTGCTGGATGTCCATATGTTTCTTGTACTTGGGAGCCAAGATTTGGACACAACACTCAGGTGTGTCTCACCAGAGAGGAGGGATTATCTTCCCCTACCTGCTGGTGAGACTCATCCTAATGCAACCCAGAAAATTGTTGGCCTTCTTTGCCAGAGGGGTGTGTTGCTGGGTCATGATCTACTTGTTGTTCACCAAGATTCTAGGGTCTTTCTTTGTTAGTTCCTTACCATTTAAGTAGCCTCAGTCTTGTATTTATGGATGGATTTATCTTTATTCAGGGTCAGGACTTTACATTTCCCCTTGTTGAATTTCATGATGTTCCTATCAACCCATTTTTTCAGTCTGTTGGCATCCTCCTGGATGGCAGCACAGCCAGCCACTTCTAGTTGTATATCACCTGCAGACTTTCTGAGGATGTACTCTACAATAGCGCCCAACTAATTGATAAAATCAAGCAGTACTTTATCCAGTATTGACATGTGTGACACAGTATAAGGGATAAGGATTCTGATTGGTGTACTCCAGCTGGACTTTGGGCCACTGATCAGAACCCTTAGAGGCCCACAGTTTGTCCCGTTTTCAGTTGACCTCAAGATCCACTTGCTTACTTGGTATTTCCTCAGTTTGTTACAAGACAGTGTTAAATCCCTTAATTTCCTTTTGTGATTAGCTCTATCTAACTGATATCGTTATCTTTCTTGTATTTAATAATTGCATCCTCCAACTTTTCCAACTTGTATGTTTGCAGTTGAATTCCTGCCCACTGATTTGCACCTTATATTTTCTAGTTTTTTTTCCATGCTGACAGATGTGTATTGGTTTCAGGCCAAAATCAGAGGACAAGCTTGCCCTTCAGCCACAATACTGGAAAAAACAAACCAAAAGGAAGAAAAAAAATGCCAAAAAACCTAAGAAACAAACAAACAAACAAACAAGAAACTCCACATCCCAACAAGTAAGAAACCTCAGAAATATTCAGGTGTGCTATAATAAAACCAATACTCACAAGTCCAGTAAAACAACTGAGTACAGCTACAGATTGTCATCTCAAACCTGTCAGCATTTCTGCGTCCTCTGAACAGCTTGGATGGGCCACATCTCTGGAGTTCAAATGTGACATGCAATTGTCACATTTGCCAGCCAGGGCACTATTTTCTTTTAAAGGCTCCAATGGATTTGTTATAATGGACTTACTCAGGGGAAAGCTGTGTTACCAGTTCGGTAAAATGAAAGAGTTAAAAAGTGTTCACTTGTGGATACCTGTTAGGAATAAACCTCCTACCAGGCAAAACATTATGAAGGAAGGCAGAGTGACAGAGTTTCCTGAAAGAAACAGACAGCAACAGAAAGATGCATGTACATCTCCTCAGATCAGCATCTCCTGTGTACATTTAGTTTTGTACCATTTTTTGCCTTTGTGGTGGTTTGACCCTGGATGGATGCTTGTTACCCACCAAAGCCTCTCTATCACTCCCCATCTCAACTGGACCAGGGAAACAAAATACAAAAAAAGATTCATAAGTTGCAATAAGGATGCGGAAGGCTCACTCACTGATGACCATCACAAGCAAAACAGATCTCATTTGAAAATACTAATTCAATAAAAACCAGAGTAGAATAATGAAAAGTAAACACATCTTAAAACCACCTTCTCTTCACCTCTCCCTCTTTCCCGGGCTTAACTTTATTCCTGATTCTCTACCTGAACCCCATGCAGCAGTGTAAGGAGATGGGAAATGAGAGTTATGATAAGTTTAAGACATATTTTTTCTGTCAGTGCTTTGTCTTCAGCAAGAGGAATGTATCCTTCTCATACTCCATGTTGGGTCCCTCAGACAGGGAACTTCTCTGACAGAATAGAGTCCAAAATACATCTTTCCCATAGTTCCTCATTAACTGCTCCAACATAGGTCCCTCTCCATGGGATGCAATCCCTCAGGAACAGGCTGCTCCAGTGTAAGTCTCCTGTGATGTCACAAGTCCATCCTGCCAGCAAAGGTGGTTGGGCGTAGGCTTTTTCATGAAGCCACATGTTCTACCAGAAGCCTGCTGTGGCATGGACTTCCCATGGGAGAAGAGTCTCCCTCAGGCATCTACCTGCTCTATTGTGGGGCTCTTCCATGACTTCACCACAGGGTGCCGGGGAATCTCTGCTCCAAAACCTGCACATCTCTTCCCTTTCCTTCTCCACCGACCTTAGTGTCTGTGTGCCTGCTTCTCTCACATATTCCCACTCCTCTCTTCTCTGGCTGCACTGCTTCTGCATAATATTTTTTTTTTCTCTTAAATATATTATCATTAAATGTATTATCACATTCCCTTATATATATCATACCAATGCTGATTGTCTCAACCTTGGCCAAAGGTGGGTCCATCTTGGAGCCACTTACATTGGCATTGGCTGTTGAACACAGGGGAAGCTTCTAGCAGCTTCTTACAGAAGCCACCCCTGCAGCCCAATAGGAGACGAGATGCTAGAGACAGGGGGAAGATCCATCCACAAATTTGTGGCTATCATACATACCATAAATTTAGCACATTCAGAAATCAGGCTCACTTCAATACTTCCCAGAAAATAAGGGAAGAACATTTCTCTCAAGTGTATTTTTTCAGTTTCTCTACAGAAAAAAAAAAAAACACCAAACCCTTGAACTTCTTGGTTAAGTCTGTATGATGATTTGATGAGGGAAGGTACAGTATTTTTCCTGTAATACTTAAAAAAATACATCTTTGAACATAGGGATGTTCCAAGCTGACAGAGGTGTACTGGTTAAAATTAAAAGTCTCATTAAAAGGACTGAAGAGCTGTTTAATGTGATGCCGTTTATGTCAGAGGAGCAATGTTCTGAATGTATTTCAGTGTATTCAGATCCACACAGCTGCAACACATCTGTGATGTGGCTCTGCTGAAATTTCACCAAAACCGAGCCTCCGGTGATTTAAGGTATTCCTATTAGTGGGTTTCCTCTCCTATTAATATGAACTGTATAAACCTGCAGACTTCTGAGCAGAGACTATTGCATTTCTGACATGAAGATAGGCATTTGACACTTTTTCTAACAAGTCTCATAATAGCTCTCTGCTTTCCAACAGTCAGTAGACTGCCTTTGAACTAAAACTCTTGATTCTGAAAAATAACATTTCACAGTCAGTTAGGATGCAAAGTAAAGAAAACACTTTCTAGTATTACAGTACATATTTTAATAATCAATTCATCTGCAATGGAACTATACATAGAAACTGGTCTTTACCAAATGTAATGCACATAAATCTGAGAGAATTCGCAGGTCAAGGCAGACACTCTATATTCTATCAACTGCACTTCTATTAACAGCCATGGCATACCTCCAGTCACTATGGAAAAAAGACCCCCCAAACACTAAGTGCTAGCCATGCAGTACTGACTGTCCATCTCATTTTTCAAAGAGGCTGAAACAATAACCCTCAAACATAAACTCTCAAGCCTGCTTCACCAAGCCTTAACACAAATATTGTCTCAAATAATTTGTACTGTCATCTGTACATCCATTTAAATCATGATATTGAAAAGGGCAGTATTATCCTGTCACTTATGGAAAAACTGCAATAGACCAGTTGTAGAAAAGAGTAGGATGATGCAAATTATGCTGGCTAGACCTTGAACGGTGATGAACAGTGGACTAGTAGGGTGCAAGGGAAGAAAAGCTTCACTTTTTACAAGCTTGAAAAGGCTAGAAATCAACTTTCAAACCTTGGGAAATATTAAGGATATAAATGAGCTAACACCTCCTGCTGAGAGAGGACAGCATGTCACCATCAGATGTGACGCTGCAGCCCACGCTGCCACCCACAGCCTGGTAGCTAGCAGTTCCTGGTACTCAAGACAACATTTCAGGGGCATACTCTCTCATGAGTTTCTTTGTGGGGGCTGATTCCCCTCCTGGCCTCAGAAGCAGGGCAACTAATGAAGTTTAATGAAAACTGCAAACGCACTGTTTAGCAGCTTGGGGATTCAGCTTCTTCAGGGTGTGGAAACACTGACTGAACCACTATTTCCCTGTGGAGGTTGCTGAGGGTTTTGGTAGGAATTTGGTGATAATTTAATTTCAGTCTAATTCATATTCCTTGGCATCTGGGCCTTGTAAAAGCCCAAGAAGCTTCAACTTGCTCACGCTGGAGGTTAGGGTGCCTAGGAAGAAAGAAAAGGCTAAGCTGGGTTGCTGCACTATGTAAATGGCCAAAGGACCAGTGTCACTTAAGCTTTTACTTAAGAAAACACTCCTGGGAGAAATTAAGGAAATGTCTATTGTCAGTCTTTGCAACTCCGATATTAGTTCTGAGCCTGAACAGTTCTCTTTTGGTCCATGTGACTTGGCACTGAAAGCCTTCTTTGCCTCACTCTTCAACACAAAGACCTGCTATCTCCAGGGCAACTGGTCCCCATAGCTACTAGGGCCAGGAACCAGATTAGATCCCCTGTAATCCAGCAGGAAGTTATTAGTGAGTTGCTCTGCCACTTAGACACTCAAAAATCTGTGGGGTCAGGTGAGGTTCACCCAGGGGTATTGAGGGAGCTGTCAGAGGAGCTCACCAAGCCACTGTCCATCACTTATCACCATTCCTGGTTACCTGCTGAGGCCCCAGACAACTGGAGATGTGTCAATATAATGCCCACCTACAAGAAAGGTCAGAAGGAGGATCTGAGGAACTACAGGCCTGTCAGCCTGACCTCAGTGACAGGGAAGTTTATAGAACAGGTCATCTTGAGCGCAATCACATGTCATGTAAACAACAACCAGGGGATCAGTCTCAGCCAGGAGAGGTTTAGAAAAGGCAGGTCCTGCCTGGCCAAACTGATCTTTTTTTATTACCAGGTGACCTGCCCAGGGGATGAAGGGAGGCTGTAAAGTACATTAGTAAAGTCTTTGATACTTTAATACTGTCTCCCACCGCATACTCCTGGAAAAGCTGGCAGGCCAGGCAGGCCATGGCTGAAACAGATGCTCTCTTTGCCAGGTTAAAAACTGGCTGGTATAGTTAGGGCCAGGGAGTGTTGGTGAACGGATTTACATTCAGTTGGTGGCCACTCGCTAGGCAGTTTTGCCAACTCAGAACTGGGTCTGACTGTTAAAAGCCTTTATTAATGACCCGGACAAGGGCATTGAGTGTGTGTCCTCAGAATGCTGATAGATGACTGTAAGTTTGGTAGGAATGCTGATCTGCTGGGGGGTAGGAAGGCCCTGCAGAGGGACCTCTAGACCATCTGGATCAATGGGCTGAGGCCAGTGGTGTGAGATTCAACAAGATAAAATGCAAAGTCCTGTACTTTGGTGAAAACTACCCCATGCAGTCCTGCAGGCTGGGTGCCGAGTGGCTGGGGGAATTCAGCAGAAGAGGATGTGGGGATGCTGGAAATGAGCCAGCCAGGTGGTCAAGAAGACCAGTGGCATCCTGGACTCTATAGAAAGAGTGTGGCCAGCAGGACCAGGGCAGTGATTGGCCTCATGTCAAACACTGTGTTTAGTTCTGGGCCCATCACTACAACAAAGACATTGAGTGAGGTGCTGGAGTGGGCCCAGAGAAGGGAAAATGGCTGCTGATAGGTCTGGACCACAAGTGCTATGAGCAGTGACACCTGTGTTTAACTTGCAGAAAAGGAGCCTCAGGGGAGACCCTATTGCTTTCTACAAGCACCTGAAAGGAGGGTGCATTGAGGTGGAGGTCAGTAACTTCTTACAAACAACCAGAAACAGGACAAGAGGCAATGGTCTCAAGCTGCACCAGGAGACTCAGTTTGGACATCAGGGAAAATTTTGTCACTGAAAATTGTGGGCAAATGTAAAAATAGTCGCTCAGGGAGGTGGTGAAGTCATTATCCAGAAGTGTTCAAGAATGATTGGATGTGGCATTTCTCAGTCATGCTTAGTTGGAGTGATGGTATTCACTCAAAAGTAAGACTTGGACGTCTTGGAAGTCTTTTCTCACCTTGATAATTCTATGACTCCATGATTCTATGATTCTGTGATTTCCCGTATTGTTTTCTTTACAGACAGATAAGAGGGAAAGAGCTGTCCTGTGCAAGAGTCAAGGGAGAGTACTTCACTCCCCTTACCCTTTACCAGCATGCACAAACACTGGGCAATACAAAATATTAAAAAAAAAAAAAATATATATATATATATATATCAAAAAAGTATGACCATATTTCTATGGACTAGGCTGACAAAGGACTGTGAAACTTTTGCTGTAGATTGTATCAGTTGGCAGAAGTTGTTGGTCACTCCTACAAAATGGAAAAAGGAGGAAGTGACATATCAAATTTCCCTCCTATGGCCTCCTTAATGAGGCATGCCCCTGTGCAGTTAACCAGCAGGAAACATCCACTTTCTCTGCTTCATAAAGATCCTTATTATATTAAAATAATTTAAGCAAAGAATTCAAGGATTTTGGTGTGATTTGGTTTGGTTTGAAAAACAACGCCTAAGGATTATGTTATTTTAATCCTAACCTCATACGGATGAAAAGTAAAAAATTCATCATTTTCATACAGAACTTATGTATGTCTGAGGAAATTTTCTATGAGGAAATCTTCTTGAGCTTAGACAAAATTCACCATTAAAAACAAATAAATAAGTCTAAATAAATAAAAATGGCTGTTGTGACTTTTTTCCAGATTACTTTCAGAAGCAGAAAATAAACTACTACTTACACAATGAGAGTAAAAAAACCCCAAAAACTCACAAAGAAGATAAAGCAGAAATAGAAAGCAATTATTAAAATTCATCAGTATGCCTCTACAATTGCCTGACCTCCCTTTGGCTGTGCATCTCTTCTCCATATTATATCTTGTGTTTTTATTAACAATATGTTATACACAAAATATTACATGCAGTATAATTTGAGCTTCTAAATGTGTGCTTGGGTAGGATGACTGTGTCTATTGAGACTCCTAGATTACTCCTATTAGGGAGTGAATGTCACGCTATTTGTCATCCAAAAGGTAATTTTCTCTAGACTTATATTAAGGTTTCATATTTTATGATAACCTCTATATTATGTTGATCTGGGCATTTTTCATGAACCCATTTATCAGACAGGTATCTCCAGCAATAACTGCAGCCCTGTAACATTTTACTTGTTTTCAAGATGAATAAGAATTTTTTTCTTTTTTCGGATGCATCAGAAATACCAAAGGGGCATTTGAGTCCCTGTGATCATGCCAGGAAAATTCCATGACAAGCTTTTCACATATTAGGAAGTATATATGTAGGAATTAAATTATTGATTTTAGGAAATTCTGCATCAGAATTATCCTGGAATAAATGTTATTCTCTGCTGGCCATCTTGTAACCACCAGTCTCTGGCTGGCCCAGAATCCAACACTAATACATCCAAACAATTAAGAGGCACAATGTTTGTGATTTTTGATGCAGTTCACTATGATACATTTACATGGGTGAATGGCAGCTGTGTGTGAACAGATGACCATGCTTGAATTAACTGAAAATTCTACTTTACACCTGGCGTAGCATGAGGAGGAGACACTCTTAAAAAGAAGAGTTTGCTTGATCTAATTAATAAGCATTAAAACAATTTGCAAGATGTCAGATTCTGCTTAGAAATTGTACCAAAGCTTCACAGGATAAGGATTAGAGACTGGCTCCAAGGATGGCTTACTCAGTAATAATTAACCTTTTGGATTCCTCTCAGATTTCAAAGCAACTTGTGATCCTAATTGAAATGAAATAGAGGGAGGCACAGAAAGATGCTCTTGCCAAACTATAAACTGCAATAAAATGCAGCAGATATAGCCATACACGCTAATTTCTTCTTGCAGAGCCCTCTGAGGAGCTGATACAGACACTAAATCAAATCCACAGGTTTATCTGACTAGGTGAGGCCTCAGCACTCCAGTCAAGAAGCAAAACAGATGCAGATCCTTGTGCCAACAGAATGCATTTCCCATGGATAAAGAGACCAATCTCCTATTCCCTCAGGTACTGCTCCATGCTAGTAATCAGTGAGCCTAACAAAAAATCCCAGCTGCTCTCACCCCAGACAAAGAAAACACAAACAAATCTAAAAAAAAATCAATCTAACATTTCCTATAGTCTCTAATGTGAAGCAGTCAATTCTTTTCTGCCTCCTCCCCTTTTTTTACATAATAAAAATCTACCATCCCTGTCATCCTAAATATGTTGTAAGCCAGCAAGTGTAAATGCAGCCATTCATATAATTTGAATGATAATTGAATATAAGCGGAAAAGGAGGATAAATTTATCAAACTTGTGAGAATATTCTAGGAAAAAAGGAATTTCCTGAGGTAACTGTCCTTGACCTGGCTCTTTAATCGAGTGAAATTTCATCACTTTATCTAATATCATGCTTCATGCTTCAGGCTCCCAGCAATTCTATTTTAGTGTGGTCTAATGGGCAGCTGACACATCCACTCAGCACCAGACTACATAATATGTGCTGACACACTGTGTGGTGAGCACCCTATTGAGAGCTGTTTATTTGTGCCTGGCAAGGAAAAATTTCATCCAATAAAGTCTCTTCATAACAATTTTAGTCTCAGTTTTCAGGGCCACCACAGGCTCCACATTTTGAGAGGTTCAGAACCACTTGCGGGGCAATTCAGTCACTTATTTGGGTGGCTGTACATTATCTGACTTTAGGTGAGAGGTTGTGAAAGCACTGGTTATGGTTGTCTGAAACCTGAATCTGGATAGTGTAATGAATAGTGTCATTCTAACTGCTTTGGAGCCAGCTCTCCTCAGAAGCCCTGATTCAATTTGATATTCTGAGGTTAACGCACTGTATTGGGACTGAAAATAGGAATGCACACAAAAAGCTTTTATATTTATCCAGTTCAGTAAGCATGGCAAACTCATCAACAGCTATTTGTAAACTGTAGAATGGTGGGACTTATTTTGATGTACTGATTTATGCGTGCTGTTTTTCCTGCAGCATTACTTTAGAGTAGAAATGGACTGAAAGGAAAAAGCAGACATGGCTCTCAATATAATAGAAAATGACATTATCATAAACAAAGGAACATGACAAAATAAAGGAATGACATAATCACAGAGATTCTGGCCTCTTAACCTCAAGTAGAAATGAAATTTGCTATATAGAGACCAAGGAATACATTTCCTATACATATATAAAGAGCTAAGGTATTAAGATAGTTGTCTTATTTATTAGTAGTCTGTAAAGCAAGTTTTATGTGTATACAGAAAACAGAAAAAATTAAGGGCCCAAAAATAGGATTGTTTAAATTTAATGTTTCTTCAAGCCATCCACACTGAAACGTACACCCAAATTACATCTAGACATATAATTACCGATCAGCTAAGTACTTGACGTGGAAACGAAATTTATTTCAGAAACATTGTGGGAAAATGATTCTCTAAGTCTATGAAAACCACTTTAGAACTTTTATCTAGCCTTAATATGTATATTACATAACATGTGTGTTCTCTACAAAAATCTACATGATACAGCCACATGGAGGACGCACATGTATTATTCACAAGCCTGTCTTGTAGGAAAGGTGTTTTGACCTTGATAGTACTAGAAAAGTAACCTCAGCTTTTTCTCTTACTTTAGAAAATTTGAAGTCACAACCTTTAATAATTGGAAAAAAGCACTAGAAAATTCTGCAGATAGAAAAAAAATCCCCAAGCCTCTTAATAAACTTACCGATACCAATTATATTCACCTCTGATACACATTTCTAGAATGAGAAATGTATATTTTTGGATTTATAGGTTACTTTACTAAGGAGTGTCCAGAGACTTAGCGAAGAACCTATGTACTTAACTAACACTTTAGAACTGCAGCCAAGAAGGACTCAAATGGGTAAAGGCTGTTTCTTTTCTTTTTTACTTTTTTAAGAAAATTAAATTCTGAGGAGCCAAAGCCAATTTTCGGTGCTTCAGATTTTGCAAATTCAGCTTCATTATTATCTTTGTCAAATTTTGTTTGCTTGTTTTGTATAGCTGATAATTTTCCTGAAAAACTCTACATTAAATTGTCCTTTTACCCCAAATAGAAAACAAACACCAAGGAAATGCCTACTAACAAAGTGTTCATCTCAGTTGGTACTATCTCCCATGTTTCCACATTTGCCATGTAAAAAAAGATTCCATAACTAAAGACAATATTTTAATAAGACAATAGCTCATACAATTTGCTACAAATATAGTTAATATGTCCATTCAGTGAATACATACTTATTTGCATGTACACACATATGCAGGCATACATTTATCTTCACTCCTTTATGCAAATAGGCCAGGACATTAAACAAGCATGGAAGTCTGTATTGTGAAAATATGAAATTAATGCAAAGGCAAAGTAAAATAAGAAAACATCTAGGTGCTGCAGCTCCAGTCCTTACAGGAGCATTAATGTAGCCATCTGGCACAGACTGGGAGCTGTACTTTCAGTGCGAGTACAATACTTGACAATCTTTATTACAAGACAGAGAGTATGCAGCATGATCTAAATAATATTGTCAAGAAGAACCTCAGTCACATAATTTCTTTACTTTTATTTCACCCATGTAAGTTTTTTTGCAAATTAATATAGTTTCATTTCAGTTGATCTCCAGTTATAGAGAGTATCCTTTTAGGGGGACTGGGGGAAGGAATACCTCTAGTTAAGAATTATATCATAACCATGTTTCTGGGTAATTTCTGAGTACCGTCCTGTCTTCCATGCAAACGTCTCTTTATCTGCAAGAGACAGAGATGGCTTAGCTGAGTGTAGGGGGTCAGACTATCCTTTTGCTTTAGGGGCAGCTCGGTTCCAGCACATCAAATTCAGGACAGCAGCATGGGATTTCACACACTCAAGCAGATATCACTTTCTAGAGACTATTCCCAAAAAGTGGGATAAATGTCAGAAGCATAAGAAGCAGAGAAAAAAGTGAAGATGTAGCAGCTGAGCACAGGGCAGTTGTATACAGGTTGGGTGTCAAACAAGGAGATTGACCTTGAGCTCTCTAAGTGGAGTGATGTTGGATATCACCTCCTAAAAAAAAAAAAAAACCACACACACAAAAAAAAAAAAAAAAAAACCAAAAAAACCCAAAAAAAAACTATGGGAAACTAATACTTATGTGCAGATACAGCTGCACCAAGTAGCCAGCACTGATATTAAACAAGTATCCCATCAGGTAACTTTTGCCCTTCCATCTGCACGTGTCCAGGAGCAGTCTTATGCACTCTACCGCAGATTCCCTGGAGTCACAAGCTACACAGGAACTATTTTTTATCTCTGAAGTGACCATTTCACAACTTTCCAGACTTTACAAGAATTGACCAAATCCTGCCAGGAGACGCACAGAAAGTTTCAGAAGATTCCTTAATAGCTTTCTACCAGCAGACGGATACATTTGTTTCAGATTTTTTCATCTGTGAAGGTGAGTCACAGCGTGTTTCAGCCTTCAGTCAGATAGTCTATTGATCTTTCCCATCCAGCCAGAGTTAAGTATTTAGCAGTAAATTCGAGTTTTAAGGCAGGGAACAGTAATTGGACACATATGTCGTGATCTTTGGAGAACGAGATAAAGTGGAGAGGTCTTTTAATGAGCTTGGAGAAGGAAAGAGGAACTCAGAGAAAATAAGGGTGTTATTATAGTTCAAGAGTAAACTCTGTTCATGCTCAGAATCCTAATAAAATCTGCATGACATTTATCCAAATGCAAGACAAAGAAACACAAAGGCTGTGGAAAGAGAAGAGCCAAACCAACAAAACAGTTTCCAGCCTTGTATGTACATTTATCCATAAGTCAGCATCTGAAAACTAACAAAGAAGAAAAGTCAGGAAATTCTCTCATTCTGAGGCAGGAAATTCTAAGAGAATCTTCTCATGAAATGATATGTGAGAAAAAGTGGAAATGCTGCCTAGTATTAATATACTTAGAACTGCCAGGAAGGCTTGCATAGAAGTCTGTTTTGATATATGCATTTGTGTACATATATGTTTGCTACATTTACATAGATATAAACATATACGCATGCATGTAACTTGTCAGACAGAATTTTTATTAATTTTGAATTGTTCCTAAATGTAGTAAATTTAAATCTTTTACATGGGGCAATTTCTGATGCCTGTTAAATATTAAAATTCTATAATTATTTTTGCCTTTCTGAAAGTTGCAACTAGGATATTGTTTGTTCTGCATTCCCTGAATTACAATCATTAACAGACACAGGAGTTTTTTGCAAAGCTACATCTTTTTTCTTCAAGAACAATTAATGAAGAAAAATCCTTGAATAATGCAAGACAGACCCTCCTAAAGAAGCTTAAACAAGGGTCAGTGAAAAATTCCCTTATTTAACATTGAAAGCATGTTTCATAGCAACCCACACATATTGTGTTGCTTCTGCTTTATGGCTAACTAATTCCATAAATAATGAATTTAAATTAAACAATTAATTAACGAGGCCAAGGATTTAATGTGGGATCAATAACAACCTTTTCTCCATAATATTTTAGGTTAGGATCCACAAATAAACATTTAGTATAAATTTTCCTAAGGGATCCATTGTGTATATACCAAATTATTTAAATTTTTTACAGAACAAGAGATAAGCTATATAACAGGTGAAACACTTCTTAAACAGATCCTAATTCTACTATCATTTCAAGGTACAATACTTGTTTTACACGAGTTGTATTAATATATTTTATTTTGTATATAATTTTAGAAATTACTGGGTTTAATATGCATTGTGGATGAACAGAAATGTTTTTGTGAATTTCTTTCACCTTCCCTGAAGCATCTGTCACCAATTGCACAATGAACAATACAGGACAGGATGGAGACAATATTCTTGTTACATATGGGCATTTTTTTCTCTGCTAATTGAAATTATCTTTTAATTAAAATTCATTTCAGTCCTTTACCTCCATTTGCACACAAATTTTTCTCAGCTTTACTGAAAAGTTTGGTAAAGGCTAGTGTTAGATGTAGAAATCTTTGTAGCATTTTGGGTAAACAAACAAATTAAAAATATGAATATTTCTAAAAATCTAGACTGTTATCTAATTTTGTAGGGTAGGGAAATGTATCTCATTCTTAATGGAAGAATGTGTTAATTCTTAACACATTTGCGGGACATAAAATCTTGATCTAGCTGAATGAAATGCATTCACCACTTACTTCATCACAAGCTACATTTAAGATTTACTCAGGGAAAAAAACCCATGTGCTTAGGACATAATAATAAGGCCACGATGAACGCACAAGTCGTGCACAGTTATACAAAGTCCCAGTGCAATGCCTGGATGCCAAGGACACATTTACTAGGGCACCTGCTCCCTGGCTCTGGGTGAAGTCCTGGTGCTCTATGTTTTCTTTATCCTGAATCATCAAGATGCACCTACCTCTCAAAGGCTTGAAGGACTTAATTAATGGATGTTCATAAAACATTTCAAATCTTTGAAAGAAGACATTGGATTAGTATTAAGAATATTGTTTCACACACTTATTGTGAATAAATCTAAATTCTTTTGTAGAAATTTATATTTTCACACATGTACTCAATTGCTGAAAAAAAATATAGGCAACCCAATTACACTGTATTAAATATTTAGTGGGGATTCCCTTCCCCCAGGAATTCAGGAGATGCATGAAAATATCAGCTTCTACAAAGGCATTTCTATTGATTTCTGACAGATCCTTAAATCCTAATCATAATAAAAGACAATTGAAAGGGTCAAAGTTCAAGAAAAAATTCTTCCTCTAAGATGAGCTCACCTCTAAGATGAACTCTGTTATCTGTAATATTCTAATACTAAAAGGAATTCCAATCTTTAGGGAGGCTCATGAGTTCATCTCTATATTACATACTGGCGGGGTGTTATGAAAATTATGTGTCAAATCTAAATTTAGCCACCCAACTCCTATGGGAATAAGGACTTGCAATGGTTGCAACTTCAAACCTGTTTATATCTTGTAGTGGGATAGAATGTAAGAAAATAAAGATAGTGGAGAAAGTAATCTTACCCCCAAGGAGTTGCAGCTGGGCCAATTATCAAAGATTGTAGAACAGGCCTGACTTTAACAGGCCACAGCTGTAACCAGTGAGAAGAAGAGTGCTATAAAAGAGTGGGGTGGCTGGGTGAGAAGGGAACTGGGGTCAGCTGGCTGCTTTGTGAAGGATAAAGAGCTAGTGGTGTGAGGAGCTGCCCATGAGAAATGCCAAGAAGATTTGAGACTTTTGCGATAAGGAGACAACAGCATAGAACTTCTGCAATAAGATGACAACAATATCAGTTTGCCAGTATAATGATAAAGGCATATAAATGGTCTATAAGTTATCTCATAATATGCACACGCTCTTAAGACCTTTGTCTGTCCTGAGATATATTGTTGGTGGTTTTTTAATGAGAAATTTGTCTTAGCCTATGGTTAGTATTCCCTATACTGGAAATTTTACTTAAGTATAACTCCAGTGGGGATTCACAATGTAGATTTTCTTTTCTTTCATAGGTAAATCTCCATTTACATGAAACAAGACCTTCAGAGCAAACATGAAAACATTACACTCTTTTACATTCAAAAAAGAGTAACTGGAAAAAATAATTTGTTTGTACATTGTCCTTCCCTGTAAGGTTTTACATTTTGTTAATGTTCTTAGTCAGATACAGAGTATATACTCTGAAGACATTTGAAAGATATAAGCCAGCATGAGTTTTACACTGCAGATTTTGGGTATTTCTTTTTTCCTGTTCAGGGAGCAGTGTGTTATAAGTTGTCTTCAGCTTTAGCATATTTTGAGGGTTTCACTTAGGGGATACATCTATGTCATGAGATTACCTATGGTAAATCCACAATATTAAAATATATTTTACAAAATATGGAGTAGGAAAAAAATACAGGTTAAAATCCCTTATGAAATGTACATGCCCAAAATAACATACATTGAAAAGGCAGTAGGCATCAGAAATATCTCTGGTGACATGGCTCCATTTGCATCCAATTCAAGATGGGGAGCAGAAATATCTGTGACTCAGTGGATGCTTGCTACCTTCAGGCATCAGAATGCTTGAATTGCTGTGGATGTACCATATTTTAGATGAAGGTACATAAGCCAAATTAGATCATCCAGACCAGCAAGTTAAAAAATTGAGTTACGGCAGTGTCTTGGGAAAAGGTAGGTAGTCAAAACACATTTCTCTTGTTGGCTCAGAAGTTGCTGTCATTTTTTCATTCTTATTAAATGTCCAGCTTCACTTGTTTGCTAATAATGTGGGGACGCCTAAGCCACCTTCTTTTTTCTTTCCACTTGGGATATGTAAAAAAAGGCTCTGCTAACTTTATCATACCTACAGAGCCCCTCCTTAGCCATCCTCACAGTGGTTATCAAGTGTGGCTGAGGAGTAAAGGATCTGACACCCAAAAAGAGACATGAAGAGGTGATGGTGGGGCTGCAAAGAAAACAAACCACAACTACAGCATTCTATATTCTGTATTCTATGGTTATTTTACTGACTGCCTTGACAAGTTGGCATGTAAAAAGTAAGATATATGAATTTATTTCTGAAATAAATTGCATTCACCTAACTTTTTTTGTCCAGAAGGTTTTGAAACTTCTCTTTCAAAAAAAGTAAGGCTCCATAGGCTGACCTGGGATTAAAGGTTTAACTGTGACTTATCCAGAACATCTTCATTTGTGTATGTGGAGAAACATAACTTGACCTAAAAAAACCCAAGAAAATGTGTGAAGCTTTAGAAAGTATATTTGTGCAGAAGAGGAAGAAGAAAGTTGGTGCCAAGAAATGAAGACATATAAATTTTTTAACATAATGGGACAGATGTGGAGAAAAATGCATGAAAGAGAATTCAAGCTTTTTTCACATTGTCACTTTGAAAATGTTTAAGGTCATTTTAAAAATATTTTAATAGAGGACCCAAGAGGTGACATGAATATAAGAGCTCAGGAGAAGTTTAAGAATAATTTTAAAAATTCTCATAAATGTCCATGGTATTTTAAACCACTAGATTCGCCATAGGTGAGAGTCTGAAATCTTTAATCCCAATTACAAAGCTAGCAAACAGACCTATAATGTCAACCAAGGATGAATAAAGCAAAAGTAGGGTTCTGCTCACTATACAAAAGGAGCAGGATTTGATAGGACCCTGCATTCCTATTCTATTGTTTCCTCTCATCAAAATACTTCAAGGCTCATCATGGCTCTTTTCATGCTAAAATAATAACAATAAACAAAAAGCATGATCAGCTACAGTGGCATTTCACAGCATCCATCACTTAGAGAGCTTGAAACAGGAAGCACCATTTTCCAAATTGAAAATGTTTGAATGGGCTGTCAAAAAGCCTCTCTGTAAATGTGTTCCATCCAACAGAAACAAGCCCTCTGCAAACAAATCAAGTGGTGCAGAAATCCTTTGCACAAGATGATAGGCGAGGCCTCCATGCTGACACTGTATGCAAGCCAAATTTTCATGTACTTTGATGGCTGACCTCCAACTCCTGACATATTCATTATATTCCAGCATGTTGGGCGCAGATTGCATTGAAGTGATGACAGCTACAAGACAGCCAACAAGGAATATGGGCATTCTGGCAACAGGTGGCCTTTCATTTGTACTGGGAAAGTTAATCTAGTTTATCATCAAAGTATATTATGTTCAAGGAGTGTCATGTTTTGAGAAATATAGTGACAGATTAAACAGAGGAAGCAGTCTTCCATAGACTGTGACATTTTTCGTAGACCAAACCTTTCAAGCTGCTCTATTGTTTATGCTTGATTTAGGTCAGTTAAAAATAATTCCATTGTCTCAGGATTTACACTGCTGGCTCCAAATTATAGTTTCTGGCCTATGTCAAAGTCTGATGGAGGTATGCCAGAAAGTATGCAGCCCTGGGACCACCATCAGCCACACACTGGGGAATACTTGATTTCCTTGAAAAAGGTGATTTTAGAAAGATGATACTTCTCAAGGAAAAATAGCAGATAGAAATACTTCTGGGAATGTGCATGTCTTTAGCTCTGACAACCACATTAGCTGCAAATTCAGTCCTGAAAATTCTCACTCCCTTGCCCACTTTGCTTATCTTTTTCAACAGACTGAGGAAAAACTGTGTAAAATTGAAATCATGTCAGAGTCTCATAACTCAAGTGGTTGATGTGAACTCTTGGTTTAATTTCACTCCCGCTTTTGAAGATAGGTCAGAGAAATACTGTGCCACAGTTAAAGTAAACCATTGATTTAACATGGAAGAGTATAGTCACAGAGCACAGACACCAATTTTTTTCACCATTAACAGTTGAAACTGTTTTGTGGTAACTAAGTATTTTTTAACTAAACAGATTTTTTAAAATAAATCCACTTGCTGTGGAAATTACAAATAAATATTCTCAAGAAATCTGGAAATCCTGATGCAGTCACTGAATATTGCAGCTTTAATAACATAAATAATTTTTCTTCTTTACTGACCACTCTTTGAAATACAGACTTAGCTGATGAAGTTGGAAGTAAAACTAGACACTTCAAGAAAAATGTGGTCTAACCAGGGAACTTAAGTCACCAACAAAACCAGCAGAATAGCAGGGCTCCAACTACAGCCTGGATAGGACACCATGGCAACATCTCCCAATCAAAATAACAGGAGTTCAGATGACATACTTTTTTATTAATTTCTATAAAAAATAAATAAATGGAAAATGTAGACAAGTGACTTCATCAAATAAAACTTGCCAAATAAAGGGGAAAACAACCCCCAATCTTTTTCTAGCATTTGTTACTTATGGTATAGTTAATACTAAACTGTTACTGAATAAGTAATATATTTTATATTTCTGTATTGACTAAAATAATATTCTGTCAAATATATTTTGACAGAAGAGCCGTCTGAAAACTCTAGTATGTATGACCATAATATTTTTAAAATGTTAAGCTATACAGCTGCATTGGTGCTTTAGCAAGTGAAGAAAGCATTTCCTGAAATCATCACCACTTCTTGCACCATGTCATTCATCACAGAGTAGCCTTTGAGCACACAAACCAAATTACTTCAAGGGACAAGATAATGAAAAAAAAAGTCCTCCAGAAGAACACAGGGCAATTACATCCTTTAGCCCTTGCAACCAGACCAGACTTAATCCAAAGATATCTGCATAACAGTTTCTAGCTTTTCAAGGAAAGAATTTACTCTTTTTTTTTTTTTTTGAAAGATGCTAAGGAGGCAATTTCTCAGGTAACAGTACATTTAGATGTATCAGAAACCTCTAGAAACTTTGGCATGAGTACATAATGTCTCTGACATGACCAGTAAGAAATCTGTATCATCTTCTCATGCAACCTTCATACAGGTACTTGTTAAGAAAGTTAAATGTCTTAGGAAGGGTCCTGAGAAAATTTTGGAGTTTGATGAACAGAGTCCTCTCAATTTGGGAAAAGCATAAACACAACATGATGAAAAATGAAGCCAGATAGGACCAAAAACTGAGTGGGAAAAAAGTCACGCAAGTTTTCAAAATGTGACAGATGAAGCGGGGCTCTCAGCATTATGTAATAAGAAAAAGAAGATGAGCAAACAAAAGTGTGCTGCTTTTCATGGATGAACACACCCAGACCACCATCTCTCGCTGTGGCAAAGGCCATTGACTCCCTTTAATGGACAGCTGTGAGTATCTTCACTTCTCTATGTCCTTTCCTGAAGAGCTGCTCCTGGTTCATCAGTTGTTTGCCCTAACCTGTCCAGTGGATTTATAGCTTCTGATTGTGATCTTCTTTAAAATATTGTGCAGTTAATCAAGACATATGTGCATTCTACTCCTTGTGTGACTGAGAGCACAATTATACCCACAGGCTCTTATTTCTTTCACCTTTCTATTGTTTCTGAGCAGAGATGCCTATGTTTGCCTCATGTTCTCTGTCTATTTCTTATGTCAGCCTAACTGCCTACAACTGATTATACAAATGGCTTTTAATTAAAAATTATATTATGCAGTCCCTTATGCTGTGCTCTTGTCTTTCCCCCATGATCTTAGCTGTCGGAGGCAGAATGTTTTGGAATTTTAATTTAATTTTACTGCAAAGTTCTTCCCAATGTTGCCCTTAATTCCTGCAGCCTTAATTCCTTGAGTAACTGGAAGCCTAAAATCACATTATTCGGATAACCAGGCAATTTTCCAAGTTTTCTTCAAAAAAGAACACATGGTGGAATTATGCCATGTAGTGTTGACCAAGCTAGAAGTTAAGTAATAATCATCTGAATAAATTTTTACCTGCTGCTTTAGGAAGAACCTTTCTCTTTTCTGCTCTTAGGGTGTTGCAGTTAGCCTGCGAAATCAGATCTATGGAAGATAGGCATTGTAATGGCATCCTCACTCCAGAAAAGGGGAAAAGAGTGGGCTCAGCTAGCAACTTTTAATGTGTCAGGCCCAGAGTGGCATTCTTCTGGTTAAGGAAAAAGAAAGAAATAAACTTAATTTGAATCATTCCTTCAGATGAAATGAGGGCTTGAGTCTTGACCCAAAGTATTTTAAGAAAAAACTTAAACACTAAATTTCCTTCTTTCTTCATAGCCACTATTCTGAATCCCTGTATGCTATGCGAAAGGTGAGAGGAAATTACACTAAGAAATTTTGAAGCCTTAAAAAATCGAGGAGCAGTGCTGCATGGCTTTCAGTGTTGCATACAAGAATCTTAGCTTCCTGTGCACACCTTAGCTCTGCAGAATACTTATTTTTGCAGTGTGTTTCACCAGCAGAAGCAAGGTTGAGAAGAGTACATTTTTTATACAATTCACACAATTTCCAACACCTTTATATGTGGTCTATCAGTACAGGGTTCTGATCCACAGAGGAGATTTATTGACATTATTTTAATAAACCCAGTAAGCAATACATTAAAAGGCAGACAGACAAAATAATCGTGACAATATCTCAAAAGAAGAAAGAGTCAATATTCAGTACTGTTTCTACCACATTTGAGTGAAAATGATTCTCTGATTCTCACCCCAGTTTACAATTACCTTGGTTTAGTTCATCATTAAAATAATTTTCTCCTTAATTACAATTTCTAATAATGATGATTTCACATGCAATAGACCAGTCCTGCTCACTCAGAATACCCAGAGACTGAGATATCCTTGATAACAGGACAGAGAGGTGTCATGGTTTTACTCATGGCAAGTAACACTTAGACATGGATTTCTAGTAAAACCACTCAGAACTGGGAATTGGGTTTCTCAGTGCTTTTTTATCTTTTATTTTCTTTTTATTTTAAGAACAACTCTTGCATTTGCTTAAAAATCACTTTTGCAGCAAACATTTCAACAAGAAAATTCTTCAGAGAGAGAATTTATGACGGAAAACACTAAGCAAACACTGAGGCTTTTTCTGTACTGACTAAATGCTATTGTTTTTCTCTAATGAGCTTCAAAAACCCCACAGTGTCATTTATTTCAGTCAAAAATCCTAGACATTCAGACATAGTATGTTCACTATTTCCTGTGAAGTATCCACGTAAGGTCAAATCTGTACCATACCCCTGTAACTGACTTGATTTGACTGACCTTGTGCTAACTCTGGAAGTGCTCTGTTTATACTACAGTTTTGCCTCAATTATCAGCATGTAGAAGACTTCCTTGCCATGCAAGACGAACAGAGAAAAAAGAACTTTATACAACTCTTCCACTTATGGGTGCTATCAGACTGCTCCAAAAGCAAATACACTTAGACATTTCTACTTGTCTGTCTCATTTTGCTATTGCCATATAGAAGGTGTCAATAAAATGTAGCTATTGTTGCAAGACTGTACACTGGCACAAGTAAATGCAAACTCCTCTGACTACACTGTGGGAAAAGAGTCCAAAGTGAATTGCCTTTCCCAGTCACCCAGAGAAGTAGAATCCTGATTAAGAAGAAGTTCTACCCTTGTCCTGCAGAAATTTGTGATGTTTGGCTGACAGCACCACTGATTTGCATCCTCACGCTGCTGAACTTCCTGTCCCGCATTTGGCCTGATAGGTATTAATTCTGTAAAACAGTGTTTCACACTTTTTTGCATCTGTAGCACACATCCTGAAAGCTTACATGGCAGGCTTCTGCTGATGCTTGTCACACATTGAAGTAGCCAAGAAGTTGAAGACATTAACAAAAGATACATTAAGTAATTAAGGTGCATTATCGATATTGTATTTCATAGAAAAATGGTTCAGAAAAAGAGGACTAGTGCATTTTCAGCCAAAGGTTTACATAGATACTGTTTATAAAAGCAGTGAAAATATCAAAATGCATGCTAATGTGTCAAACATCTGCAGTAATTTCATGGCATGAGCTTGCAGTGACCTTCTGGGACTTTGCCACTAATTTTTCTTATTAAGAAAAATTTTTTCCACATTCCATCATGCCATTTTCTGGAGGTATGCAATAAGGAGCTAGTGTACAGTAACTCAAATTAGATACAGCATGTCTCTGCTTAATTTACTTCATGCTGTTAATTACCCATCTACAGAGATTTTAATGATGCCACATTTAATAATCCAGATCTGTCTATGTATAAGCACACGTTTAAACTGAGTAAAATTTATTTTATTTTGGTGTACAGCTGGCAACCTGGCAATTTCCTGTAAGAGGATATTGAGTAAGATGGTTTTTACTAGTCCTCCTGACAATTACAGGTTGATAGTCTAGAAAGCTTCCCTAAAAGGCATTTTTTTCCTGATGAGACACTTCTGTGGAGAGCAAGGTCATTTAATCCCTTCCTCCTTTTCGTTTGCATTCAGAACAAAGGACCCAGCCACATACTGGGTCACAGATTTAATATGTATTCTGCAAAGAGCTATGCTGAGGAGGCAAATCCTCCAATTTGCTTATAGCCCACCCTTGACTGTAGTGGTCACAGTTGTCTTTTCCTGGAAAATAACATTGATTGATCAGAATAAAAAGTACCTCCTAGCAAAGAAGTACTTGTAAGTTACAAGGTGTTTGGCTGTGGTGTGAATCTCCTCTCTGAACACCAAAACTGAAATAGGGCAGATGGTAACATTCTAAAACTTAGATTTGAAACTTAGATTTGATGGGGTGACACAGTTATAAGTGGACTGCTCCTTTGAATGAAATTAAATACATATTCTGATTCTTGCTGAATTCAAGAGATGAGCCTAGACTGTCTATAAGCTATCTCATAAGTTCCCATTTTTTAAAATTCAATTAAGTTTTTAGTACATTTACCTACACCTGGAGTTCTACTGCCAGTAGTATGGGTGCAGCATGGATTCCTGCTTCAGTCTGTGCTCTCCATGCCCAAGTACTGTAGCCCATGGCCTGTGGCATTCCACAATTGTCCTGTAAAACATGGACACTTGGTTAGGTAATCATTCCTGGCACTTTCTGTCACATTGCAAAATTTTACCCTATAGGGCTATTTTTAAAAAATAAAGTAATAAATTAAAAAATATATAAACTCCACTTAAATTAAGAAAATATGCACCTGTGCTTTTAGAGATTTAGCCTGACCAAGGCAGAAAACTGGACTTCTGTTAGAATATGTCTCCTAAGTCATGAAGATAAAGTTGAGGACTATGCAGAGTGTGGTATTTTAACTACTGTATGAGGAAATGTGTAACGTTTCTTATTTAAATGTAAATAAGCAAGCAGTATGCAGTAAAAAAACAAGTTAGCAAATTATTTTATAAATTTCACAAATAATTAATACTGTTAATCTATCCCATTTCCCTCTTGTCATAATCTTTACTTCTTTTGAATGTTTTGAAATTCATAGGGTTAGTGAAGTGCTTAAGGAAAAAAGGAAAAGAAAAGGTTAGCATTTTAAGCTGAAATAACGCCAGAATACAAGAGGGTTGTGCAAAATACCAAGAAATCATTGAGATTTATTATCCAGAGTATTGACATTGTAAATATCTCATAGTACAAAACATGCCCTTTTATTGGAAGTTACTTTCAAGCTCTTATAAACCTTAATAAACTGACCACAGAAATGATGTGTGGAAAGGAATCCAACCATTTGCTTAATAACATCTCACAATACTTGAAAAATAGGATCACAATCTTCCAAGTGTTATGACCAATTCGGTTTCTCTGATCCTTTACATATATGCTAAGGAAAACTTCACCGGTATACAACACATTTGATTTATATTCCTAAGGTGCCAATTTGGCTTACATCAGTTTTAAGGCTTTCAATTTTTCCTTTTACATTACTCCTTTCCAGTTACTCTATTGTAAATTTTTTTGTCATATGAGAACATATGCATTTTTCATCATATACTTCCTCTTTTGAAAGAATGAATGTCTTCATGTTTCTTTCCTGTGAGCACTCATTAACATTATTAGCAACATTAGCATTATTAGCAACTTGTCTCAGTCTCACATGTACCAGTAGTCTATTGCTTTGTTCTTGACCTTGCCTACTGATATGCCCCTTGAAGGTAAAAATGCTAAAAGGTGCTGTTCTGTCTTTTTTATTTTTTTAATTTAAGTCTAAATTAGGTACTCATTCCAGGACCCCTTTGGCCAGCATATTCACAAATTCTGCTTTTTTTTATTGTTCAATTGCATTTGATCAATAAAGAGAAGTTATCTTAAGTATTGTACTACTCATTGTCAAGTGGTCTTCTGGAGGTTAGTCAAAGTTCATTGTCTCTCACTGGTGTTTAGACAACCTTTCTTCCTTTGTTTGGAAAACCAAACCCAGACAAAAACCCAAACCACTATTTAGGAAACTATGTGACAATTTAGACTTGGAAAAGACTAAACTATGAGTCTTGATATTTTATAATTAAGCTTATACAGAGTAATGATAGAAAGGAAAGTTCTTGGAAAGACTGAAATATACCCAGACATGTCCATAATTTAGTTTAACAAGCAAATGTTAAATTGTGTTTCTAATCCTTGCAGTACCTTGCGGTTACAATTTCTTCATAAGTGCAAAGATAGAACTCAGGGATATTACAGTGTTGTAAAGATAGTGAACAGATCAAAGGTTTATTGACATTACAGCAGTGGATGTATCACTTCACTTAAATTCATCACATTTCATTATACAGCCAAAACCACTTTTGTACCATTATTACAGCTTGAAAACCTACTCCAGAATTTCCTTCTCTGGTAAACAGCTCAGATGGAGCAATCAGGGAGGGATGTCTGGTTGAAATATTTCTTTGGGTGTATCTTACATATTGTTATTTTCAATATTTTTAAGCCCAACTTAGTCAAAGCTTCCTTTAAACTTGATATGGACACATTTTCACATAAAAGGATCACCTAGAAAAATTCCTAATTCTTGCAGTTATTTGTTTTATATGCAAACTATACTTAACTAATGGGAACAAGGCTTTCACCATGTCTCTGACATTGTCAGATTTTTCATCTTTTATACTTCACTATCCAAAAGACTTGACTTGACTGAGATATAAATGTTCTAGACATCATGCAAAAATATGTTTAAAAAGTCCCTGTCAGAACAAACTTAGCCTTGTTCATTACACTTATAAAAGATCTTGCAACTCTGTATATTCTGGGATTTGTACAACCTTCAGCTAAACATTTCTGATTCTGTGTGGACTACAGACCCAAGGGATTGAAGATGTCTCTGTCAAGCTGTCAGGAAATAATTTATTCTGATAAATGCAGAAATGTTTTCTTTATAAGTCTTCAAGACTATACCACTATCAGGACATTTGCCTTTGATCCAATATAAATTACAATAGTTGTTCTGAGGAGTAGCATAATTTAATTATTTATTCTGCTCTTCCTCTTCCTCACTAAAGGACAGTTAGCAAAATATGGGATTAAAGAATAAATTAAATAAAATGAGTCTTTTTAAAAAGCGCTTACTTTCTTTCAATATGGCAAAACATTGTTCATGGTTCTTCTGAAAGCATTCAGCCTATGAGAGACAGACTGTTACAATGAGAACCCACACCAGTAAAAATTTATAGACTGCCCTGAATTATGGGAGATTTTTGACATCTGGAAGTTTCAGGACATATAAGAAACACTTCAGAAAGTTATCTGTGCCTAATGAAGTTGTCACAACAGGAGATAAAGAAAGGTGGACCAGTTCAGAATATGAGAAAGAGATCACTTCCACTTTCCTGTGCCTCCTTTCACATTCTGCTCAGCTGACAGACACCACTGAATTGAGGGGTACCAATACAAAGACCAACAAAGTACAAAGACCAATATTTTCAGATCCATAAGTGCTTAAGAGTGAAGTTTTGTGCTTCCTCACATAAAAATTTCTATTGCATGAATCAGGGTTAGAATCCAAGCCCAACAGTCATCAAACAAAAATTTCATCGCAAGAAAACTTCCTTGTACAGAAATTTCTCTTCCAGGCATTTGTAGTGTCTTTCTGCCAATATAGTGAGAGATTTTGACCCACTGGGTTTCTTTAACCCTTTCAAAACAAAAATATCTCCCACAAAAACAAAGGTGCATTATCAGAAGATGGAACTTTTCTTGTTTCTATTTTTTACCATGCCAGGTGGGGGTCGAGTTGAGTGTAAAAAAACAGTATACAAAAAGAATCTAAAAAAGACTAGTTCAAATCACACAGAAAAAACCACAAAAATTCCTGGATTTACAGCTTATTGCAAGTTCCCCAGTTGTTTTATATACAAGAGCATTTAATTGACCCATCATTTCATGCTGACGTCATAGAGATATAACAGTTTTCAGTGAATGGTAGAAGAGGTAAAATGCAGCACTGGCAGATCTAGCATTCAACAATGAAAAATCAAGGACAAGGTTTGCACCAATTTTGGGTCACAAAGCTACTGACTTATGCCCAGTATGATTTAAAGTCCATTACTTCTTTCATGCCAACCCCATTTATAACTTTGATTCACCACTGCTGTCACAGAGAATATGCCATTCACACATCTTTCCTTTACAGTCTGATATTTGAAACAGCATGCAAAATGGGTTTTCAAAATTGATGTTATCTCTCTGTTCCAGCAGGAATCTCAGGCCAGCTCACTGGTTTTTACAAAATAAACAAACAAAACTCCCACCACCTTTCCGGTAGTAGAGCTGGGAATGTATATCTCAACTGGATAGTAAAGCAGGCTGAATGGTATTGGAGAAAATAAAGAAGGTTGCTTCCCTCCCTGACTTCAAGAACACCTACACCATGGTGTTGATTTTGTATGGTCTGATTTTTGGTGAGGAAGGAAGAGGCCAGCCATGGAAGTGATTTTCTGTGAGGAGCTGCTACCAGCTTCCTCCATCCCTGGCAAAACCAATTGCTGACTGCTCTGAGAATAGGCTCAGCATGCTACCAAGCCAATTAGAAGCATTGGTAAGGCCTCCATATTTAAGAAAGAGAAGCCCACGAGAAGCTCTCTTTCCTTCTGCTCTCGAAGGGTGGGGAGAGGCCGTGCAGCTAGGGGCCATCTCGGTGCCATGAGCAGCCGCATGGCTGGGACCGTGCAGGATGGGCTGGAGCCAGGAGCGCTCACGCAGCCAGGAGTGCCCGTGTGGCTGAGAGCGGCATGGCCGTGACAGTGCCACACAGCTGCTGCTATCTCAGCATGGCTCATAATGAACTTTATTTGCTCAGCCTCTTTAGCCATGCTGAGAACTGAAGGGCAGAAGTGGTGACAGCAGTTGTTCCTTTTCAGCTCCCCACATGAGGAGAAGCACTGAGTGAGGGCAGTGTCTGATGTGGCATGTACAGTGCCAGCTGGGACCTCATGACCAGCAGTGAGAGGCACGGCAAGCAATTCACCAACACGGAGCCTGGACAGAATCAACTTTTCAGTGCTGCAGAACTCTAGAAAAAACTTTTCAGTAGCTAGAACTCAAGAACAAACCAACCTATGAATACCAATTCTCTAAGTCAGAGAAAAAGGAAAAGGTGAAGACGTGAGGAGAATATGGCGATACTAAGGTCAGGGGAAGGAGGAGGTGCTCTGAGCGTCAGAGCTGAGATTCTACTGCAAGCCATGGTGAGGACTATAATACAACAAACTATTTCCCTGCAATTGATGAAGTGCTGGGGAGGATACAGAAAGGTGCTCACACTGGAGCATGTGGATACTGAGAAGCTGTGATCTGGTGAGAGGCCTGAGCAGAGAGAGCAAGAACTCTTGCCTCCAGAGATAGAGGAGGAAGACCCTTGCTTTTATACCAGAACAGCTTTTCCTTAAAAAATTACACCCCATGAACTAATGGCCCATGAAAAAGCAGTTGTGTGAAGACTGTTTTGCCTGTGGGAGGGACTGACATTGTAGGAGGTTTGGGCAGGAGTGCTACATTGAAGACTGAGGCAAAAATCTTGTTGAGTACCTCAGCCTTCTCCTCAATCATAATTAACAGCTTTCCAGCCCTGTTTATCATGGTGGTTGTCTTGTTTTAGAAAGACAGGTGTCTGCTAAGGAAGGTAGGAGCCTCCCCTGAAATGGAAAAAGTAAATCTCCTCCCTCTGAATTGTTATAAATTTGAAATTAAGGGGGGTTCTCAGGCAAAAATATGGGAGCAGGAAAAGCAGTTCTTTATTAGGGAAGAAAATGAAAAGGTAAAATAAAAAATTAAGTAAACTGTAACAACACTGACAGAGTCAGAACACAACCTGACACCCTCTTGGTCAGGGTGTTGGTAGCAGTCCAATTGGAAATGCGGCTGCAGTCCTCCTGGAGTGTCAGGCACGGTTCTGTTGGAGCAGAGACCCTGTAGAAGGGTGTAGTCTTCCTCTGAAGATCCAGTGGAAGAGGCAGCTGTTCCTACGGGATATCCAGTGGAGAAAAGTCTTGATGGTGTTCCAGAATCTCAAGATTATATCTGGTTAGGAATGCTTGGCTCCTCCCTCTAGGCAGAGCATCTCACAACGGGATGTTATAGTCCTTATCAGTCATGCAGTGACATTCAGTAGCCTGTTATCAGCAGATGGCTCCCCAGAGGGAGGAATGGTTGTGGAAGGGATAAGGAAAATTACCCACTTAACAGAAGAAAACTGCCATACAGATGGCAAATAGAATACAATTTTCTTGGCAATCCAGGACAGTGGTACAACTTCTCTGACCTTCCTCTTCTGGTTAGAAGAAGATCTTCCTCTTATTCTTTGCATTGTTAGACTGAGTTCAGTTTGAAACACTCTTCTTATGATGAATCTGTAAACTTAAACATTTAGAAGAAAAATTATGACAAATAGGTTGTAATTTCTTTTAAGCACTCTAATACATTTCCTTGAATTATTTCTACAGTTACAGTAGCGCCATGCTTATTAAAAATCAACTGTACTGTTTTGTTATTCCCAATATACATTGGAAGAAAACCCTATTGTTAATGTTTTTGGTCAAGCACAGACTGTTAAACCTTTATTTCAGTACAGTATTTTAAGAGCAATGTGGTTAAGATATTTGTCATTCTTGCCATTTTATTTATCATGTCTTTTAAATGTTTTTTTAAAAAGAATATATGGTTTTTGCAGACAAACACTTAACCAATGTCTTTAGGTCTAAAACCATCATAAATTTAGAAGAGGGAATTTTTTGTAATTGCAAACAAATTTGGAAGTTTGATGAATGGGTAGGATTGTGTGATTTAAATTAACATGCCTCTCCAGAATCTGTAAAAATGATGCTGCACCAATATGCAGTGTAAAGAAACTCAACCCCTCATTCACCATGCTTAATTATAAGGATTAACTGTTTTTCTGCAATATGTTGGAAGACGTTGTACTGAAATGTGACTTTGCTCTCATTTCAGTCATCTATCTCTTTGTAGTCTGGATCACTCTCTTTATCCTCTACACCCTTGGAAGTTGAAATTGCTGAAAGAAATAAAGAGTGTTGATTCCTTGCATCATGGGAGAGGTTCTTCACAACTGGGATTTGACAGATTTTTTTCCTTGATGAATTCTTTGACCTGGTGGTTAAGTATTAAGTCTGTCTCCTCTGAGGCCCTCAATGTCAAGGCTTGGACCTATTGGAGTAATTTCAGAGAAGGACCACAAAGATAATCAGAGGGAGGAAGACTCTCTCCTGTGAGGAAAGGTTCAGAAAATTGTGACTGATCAGGCTGGAGAAGAGAAGACTTTCAAGTGACCTAATTGCAGCCTTCCACTACCTGAAAGGAGCCTCCAAGAGAGATGGAAGGAGACTATTTACAAGAGCACAGCAGTGACAAGACAAGAGGCAAAGGCTTCAAACTGAAAGAGAGCAGGTTTTGGTTAGATGCTAGGAAAAAAATCTATGGTATGAGGGTGCTGAGGCATTCAGACAAGTTGCCCAGAGACACTGCTGATGCCCCATCCCTGGAGGAGTTTAAGGCCAGGGTGGATGAAGCTCTGGAGAACCTGGCCTGGTGAAAGATGTCATTGCCCACGGCAGATAGGTTGGAACTACTTGAACTTTAATGTTCCTTCCAACCCAAATCATTCTATGATTCTATGACTCTATGACTGAAACATTTTAATTAAATGTCTGATAATATATAATCTTCATTATTTTTATTGTTTTCCTTTATTTTATGTATGTAACATAAAAATATTTTTTATTTATAGGTGTACATCGCTAACATGTACATTGATGTTTCAAGATGCTTTTACACTTTTCAATAACAAATATTTACCTCCTAAAATGAAACTGTGCTTTCCAGATTCAATTAATAAGAAGGAAATTATTTTTGTAGTGTTCCAATCAGGAAAACTAGATCTTATGCTCATTTTCCTGAAAATATAGGTTTTATCTTGTTTTATGGGAAGCAATTATAATATATATTTATTTTAAAATTAATAGATTAATACGTTTTCCTTGTGTAATATTAGCATTTAAAGCAAAAATTACACAAGCTTGTATTTTTCTTGATTTCTTCATCTACATACAGCCTGACAGAGATTGCCTAAAAGCTTAGAAATAAAATAACTTCCTTGCAAATGCATAGGAATGTTTATGGAAGGCTAGGAGGCATATAAAAGTAGTTGATTCAAACCTGAATTAAACCCAAGTTTAATATTTTGATTTGATGTATAATAATAACCCAGTTTACTAAAAGATCCTAAATTTTTGCTACAGAAATGGCAAATGCAACCTTTGGAAGTCACGTGGGCAGTGGAAAATGTTGCCTGTTTGAGAGGCTTCAGGGGATGCATGATCAGCAGTGGGATAAGCAGCCAAAAGAGAGGAACTGCAGAGTGTGCTGCTCCAGGCACGTGGTGGCATCCTCAGCTGGCTCCATTAGCTGTGCTGTTGACTCCTCATCTCTGGTGCCTCTTTGCTGCCCATTTCCCTGCAGCCCTGATGGGCACCAGTGCCTTTGAGCAGCGGAATAACGGCTGCCCTCTGTCCCTCTCTGCCTCTGGAGGCCCTGGGTGGATAGGCATGGAGAGACCACGGTCAGTACCAGGCAGTGTACAGCTAGCTCTGTTTGCAGCCACAGACTGCAGTTCTGTCCTGATTCTACAGGACAGCCCTGCTCCCACACCAGCCACCCCTACCCTCCCTCCATGCACGGGACCAGAAAGGGAGCTTGGGTCATATCCCCCTAGATGAAATATAGCATATTCCCATGGCTGATAGTATTGACAACCTGATAGAAAATGGTATACATGGGTGTTATTTATTCCTGTTTAAAATTAGGATTTTTAAATCCAAAACAGATTAATATTTATCTTGCAGCAGTTTACCTACTGAGTAAAAAGTCATACAAAATGTTGCGATGTCTATAATAGTGACTTATCTTTTGCTCTCAGGATCATCTTTACTTTATACCAAATTTATTTATAAATTCAGCTTTTACTGGATGTAAGTTAAAATGAAAAGATTGAAAATCTGGCAACTACTATCGCAAATGCTCAAAAATCTGCTGAGACAGAAACCAAATTCTTACAATTATGAAGTCACAATATGAGAAAAAGCTCTAACCTTCCTTAAACGGAGAGGAAAACACAAGTGTTTAATGGATGGATCCAAAAGGAAGGAGGCTTAGTGAGTTACGGAAATGGAAAACATACATTTAAAAAGATTATTCATTAAATAAATTTACTCACAGGTGTGTGTCAGGAACCAGATTCAATAAACACTAGGGCATGTGTTCAAATTTTAGCACTGACTGCAAAATGTCTTAGGTGGATGCTGAAGTGCTATGCTGAACAGAGATTTTGCAAGAAAAGTTATGTTTGTCTGCTTCACTGACATACAACCTGCAATGTTTTCTGTAAAGAACAAGAATATCTTACTAATGTTTTACACTGAGATATCTTTCTCATTGCAGTAATTTCTTCTTAATAGTGAAAATTAATTATTATAAAGAAAACATTCTTGAGATACTTAAAATATTGGTCCCTTGCATTCCTTAAAATCATCCTCTCATGCTGTTTGGAATAAAAAAAGGGGGATAGTAACAGTAGCCCTATACAGCTCTTCAGTGATTAAAAAGACTAAAAGGATTATTCATTTTATGAGGGACACAATGGTATTTTGAAAGATCACACAGAGAAATCACTTGCAAAAAATCTGGATTTTTTACAAATTAAGGTTTTTGTTAAAACTGTTTGTAATTGCAGAACATATGGCTGCTGGCAACCATTGAAAAATTACATCATCTTTGACCTCAGAAATATGAGTGATAAGAGGATTATAAACCTTTTTCCATAGTGCTTTAATGCTACTTCCTAGCATGTCAGAAATTATTGCCTTAGAAATAAAGTAGTAAATATTTTAAAAGTCTTCATTCTTGGCAGATTTAGCTTGTTAACTGTGAAGGCAGCATTAACATAAATAACTTCTAAATAGTACTATTATCTCTCTCTGGCTGTTCATATGACCAGAGCAGAGTTGAAGTGAGCTCATCACCACCCACTGCTGTCAAAGGGCTTACTACACTTTTGTAAACTTATTTTCCCTGGCCATGGCTTACCCTTGCAGCTTCTCCTTTCTCTAGGACACCATTCCCAGCGCCGTGAGTACGGAGTTCCAGAGCTGTGATGCAGTGATGCTGCATGGTAAGCAAGCAGAGCTGAGGCTCCCCTGCCTTGGAGGGCCATGCCCAGCCCCGGCACGCACGGCTCCATCACAGGGCTGCCCGTGCTCCCATCAGCTTGCTGATGCACAGGGTTTTAGCTCCACAGGTAACAAGCTTTGAGGAATGGCTGAATATCTCCATGCTTTGTCTCAGAGCATTTTAAGGGGGGTAGATGTTGAGTTTTATACACTCTCCAGAATGATCTTTCGTCCACTTCCTATACGAGAGCAAACGCCAAGAGCACTAGAAGACAGCAGGTGCCTGTCACAGTTTGATTTTTGGTGTATGGCAATAATATCATCCCATGAACTATTGTGCCGAGCTATCTGTCATATAGAAACATCAAAACCATGATTAAAAAAGCAGATCACTTAACAATGTATTCTTATAAAATATATTTTTTTACATATATAAATTATGTATATACATTATATATATTTATATAATTACTTATATTTATGTATATGTAAAGCGCATATGTATATGTAAAATATATGTATATGTATATAAAATATATGAACAATATACAACTTCCTTATTTTCTTTTTCATAGAGAGATAGAACTAAAATCAGAGATAGTTTAGAAATTTAGCAGCAGGGTATTTACATTAAGGCACATTTTCTGCTGGAGAAAGGGAAAAATATGCCAATACTTTATTTCTCTCTTGTGTAAACCAACTTGTTTATCTATTCTTGTATATTATTTATTTTACATATCTGATAAAGCAAGGTATTTTTTGTATCACACAGTGTTGAGGACTTAAAATTTCAGTCCTACACATAATAGAAGGACAGTACCATGAAACTTCAGGCTTCTTTATGGTACTTGTCTACTGCATATTTCACAAGATATGAGGCTGCACTTAGACAGAGATAGGGAATATGATTGAAACCAGGATATCTGTTACAAACTCCAAGTATGGAGACCTGAAAATATTTACTTTTACAAGGAGCCCTTACTCATTTTTAAGGGGGCTTATAGCAAAAATGAAGACAAATATTTTAGCAGGACCTGTTGCAATAGGAAAAGGATTATTGGTTTTCAACAGAAAGAGGATCAATTTAGATTAGATGTAGGAAGAATTCGTTCAGCAATGAGGGTGGTTAATTACTGGCACAGGTTGCCTCAAAGGATAGTAGAAGCCCCACCCCGGGAAAGATTCCAGGTCAGGTTGGATGAGGCACTGGACAACCTTGTTCTGTTGAAATTGTCCTTGTTCATTGCAGGGTGGCTGGCCCAGGTGATTTTTAAAGGCCTTTCTAACCCAAACGGTTCTGTGATTCTATGAAGCTACGATTTGGATCTTGAAAAGAGCCTTAAGACCCTGCACTACTCACATGGAAATCCCAGCAAGATCAAGCTTCGTATTAGGTGTGCACCTGCTCAGGCAAGCACACGGTGCCCCTTAATTCAAAACTAATATATGATGTATAAAACACCTTCGTAGAACTGGAGTTGCCTGCAGTGAACTCTTCACAAACTAGATACCTCTCTGCTGTGTCTCTTCCTGTTTAAGAATAACTTTCAGAAGTTATGGTCACACAAGGGTGGACAGTAATAAATGCAGGAAAAAAAGTACTTACCTGCACTGTAGAGGAGAAGCTGAGGACCAATGGCTAACATCTGCACTCCTACTAAAAACTTTACTGGCAGTAAAGGCAACTGGCCTCCACAAAGATTAATTTTAAATAGAAAACATACTGTTAAAAATTCAATTTAAGGTGAATGCAATTTGAAAGAATTGATTTTCTTGCATTTCCTGTTTGAAATTGATAAGGTATTGCAGATTTTCACAATAGTTTTAAATAGTTGATGATTGTTTACTTGCGTTGGCTTACCTTTTGATATTTGTCATATTAGTTCTCTTTTAGAAAGCACTTGTAGCTTCACAGTAGCACTATTTCATCATGAGTCAACTGATGTATCTTAGATTATTGCTAACACAGAGCTCCAATCCTGATTTCACCGGATCAACAGGAAAATATCACAATAAATTTAATAACATCATGATGGATATTTTCATCTTTCTTCAACATCCAGCCAGAAAGCATACAGGATCCCCATATCCACGTGTATACAGCCCTGGAAAATCAAACACTGCATTCTGGCTCCTACAATTAATATGTCCTCCTACATGTTGAAGGGAAATCTCCCAGGGAGGGAATCACCATTGACATCCTATTATTTATACCTATAGCATAAGAACTGGAGACTGAGATGTCAAGTTGTTATGCAATCAATTGCTTTATATTTTTACCTTTTCTACCAAAGGAGTATGGATTAGAAAGTACTTTGATAAGCAGGGGGGATTTCACATTAATTTTTTCTTTTTACTTGATTTTTATGTTAGCATATCTTGAACACCAGTTAGTAGTTGCTAGTTAAAAAACTCATCTCATATTAAAAAAAAATATGAAACTAAAGTAATATTTTTATATGGGACAAGAATGTCATTACAAAACCTACAGAATCACTTCAATGTAGAAACCAGAAAAGAAATAAAAATAAGTCATTATCAATTACTCAGCATTTAACATATGATGCTTTGAGGTCCAGCTTATAAATTTCATTAATCATTGAGAAAACTAGAGCACAATTTTTTATCTAAATCAAGTTTTAAATGCCTTTTTTTTTGTTGTTTTAATTTCAGAGAATTTTGGAAATTGCAAAAAAGATAAATAATTATTCTGCTAGGATTATATCATCTTTTCTTAGAAGAGAAATTATGAAATTACAGGCAGGGTCCAAGACCCACCCAGACTGTGGGGGTCCTGCAGAAGCAAAAGTCATCTTGCTTAACTTCCCCTGGTTGATCCTGTCCCACTGAAAATTAGCATGGCTCCAAATTTTCCACCTGAGCTTCCTAACATTTCATTTCTAAATGAATCAAACTGGGTCCTTTAAAGCTACTCTTTGTACTTTTTTTAGCTAATCAGATGCATTTCAGATCCAAATAGTTTACAGAATATACACATAAACAGCTTTTCTAGCAATATGGGAGACTAGAAGTCCCCTAGATTGAGAGAAAAGGAAGATGCCAGCCTAAGTACAGGCAGGAGGACAACTGTGTCTCTTACTCATAGAAGTGCTTATAAAGCCCTCACATGTGTTCTACTCTGTATTTCATTCTTATTGTACACTGTGTACAATCTCTCAGAGAAATAAAATTCCATTCCTCTTTTATTTGGAATAAACATTTCTATAAATAATAAATGTAGTAAAACAATAAGGTAAATGATAAGTATTTTGTTTCAAGGATCTGAAAAAATATGTGGGGTGAAAAATATTTGCATTAGTACCTGTCAAGCTAGTTACTAATCAAGAAAATATATACAGATATGATCCTTTAGATAACTTTAAATGAATCATCACTATTGATTTAACTATTTGAACTGGGGCAGATCTCCCTCCAGGTCTGCCTCTGATGTACACAGTTCAAGATTGCACATTGAGTACGTTTGCATCTCCATGATCAGCCACTGTGATATGGAGCAACTGCTGACTAGAGTAGATGGGAACCAGACAAATGAAGAGAAACAGCTAAGGGACCTGAAATTTGTATATGGTACTTCACAAAAAGGTTTGGAACCTTCACAAAGAACAACAAATGATGCAAAATATAACACACAATTGAAGAAATTCAAATAAATTTTAATAAAATAAACAATTCCCTCAAAGTTAAGAAAGGCAGTGTGTATGTTTGTATACCAGTCATCATATATGTTTGTACATTAGTCTTGGGCATAAAGAAAGACAAAAATTTTGAAAGAGACTAGGCTACTAGCAAAATCAATTGACAAAATAATCTAAACAAAACTGAACCCGAACAGCAAAGAGTGTATCAAGACAAGTGGGAGAGATCTGATGCAGCTGCCTCACCTATACCAAAAAAACTTAACTGAAAATGCACAACAGCAATTGCCTTGTCAACATAAAAACAAAATATGGAGTAAAATGCAGAGATAATTAGAGACTTTCAATACCTGTTGCCTAAAGATGGTTTTTAGTTGTCAATACCAAAAATGCTGTGGTGATAGCCAATCAGGCCTATGTATAGATCACCATCTGGAATGCTAGGGCTGGTGGGAAACTTGAGAGCAGATGACTAAGCTCAGATCTTGCATAGCAACTTTATAAGCAGGAAGCAAGAACATTATGGACCTTGTCTATTATAAGGAATCCTGAAAGCAATTCCTACAAAGGTGGACAATGAGATGAAGGGTCTGCCTCAGAGGAGACAGAATGAATGAAGGAAGACAAGGGCATCATGTTTTTTGCCCACACATTCTAGAAATCTATCGCTTGGTTTAATTTCCCATTTCAAAGGCTAATGATACAAGTAAGAATGTAAATAGAGATCTGCATGAACAGGAAATCCTAAATCTTAACATAACTAAACAAGAACTGTTTTTACGTTGATGTCCCACACACTGCATTCAGTTTTCCTGACTTTTGCAAAGGTAATCGTACAACCTTATGATGCTCCCAAATATTTTTTTCTGTATTACTTACATTTTTTAGATGGTAAAATAGAAGTTTACTAAGATTGAAAATGCAGTATTACTGACTAGGACAACATTTTGACAGCTTCAGTGGTGAGAATAAAATTCTACCATTTCTGACTTTTTGGGGGTTTCAGTTTGTTTTGATTAACTGACAAATAAACTTGTATTACTTTTTAACAGAAAACTATATGTATGCATTTGAGCTACAAAAGATTCTTGCTGAATGTTCAAAAATGGCAGGCATTCAACTCTGCTGAAATCTCAGTTGTCCAAGTATAATGTGTACCTTAAACAAACAAACAAAAGAACCTTTTCTAAATGTAAGGGGAAAATAAAAATTTCATAAATGCAAAAAAAAAAAAAAAGTAAGACTGATTCACTCACGTAATGACAGATCAAACAGAAAAGAAAGCATGACAGACTTTCTTGTAGTTGTACTATTTGCAGATCTCTTTACAAAGAGCTGCACTGTGTATGCCAAGAAATCTCAGGGAGAAGTCACGACTGCTAGAGAGCTGGTGATGAGAGTTGATAGCCTGAACCAATTCACCTGGCAGAAATGCATTAGAAAGAGGGTGTATTTCTACAGAAAAAAATACTGGTTTTGGAAAGTTGACAATGCAAGTGCACGATGTACCAAGAGAGGGACCCAAAAGGGTTGATATTTTTCCTCAGGTTTTTAGACGACAAGTTATGTAGCAGTGGAATTTTTCTCTGTTCCATGAAACATGTCTCGCAATCAGTGGGACATAAATCTGTGCTCCAACCTTTTCCCAAAATGTGACCTGAAAAATCTGGTTGAGGTCATTCCTGGCATCAGTAAGAGTAGATGCTGTGTCCCAAATTTCAATCAAGTATCTTACTAGAATCACAGACCTCCTCTCACCAAAGTAGCAGATGAGCATTATGCAAAGTGTCTGTTAATTTGACTATCCATATTCAAGCTCCTGTTACCTACTAACAAGTCCAGTACTGAACTTCATCATTCTTTAAAAATGTTGACATCCTTTAAACATATCTAAACTGATCTGCACTTGGGAAAAACTAGAGGCCTATTTACTTTGGGAAAAGCAACACAGTATTTATTGCAGGATACCTCTCTCCCCTCTTCTCAGCATTAACTTCTGGAATGGCAAAGGTTTATTTACCTTTATTGTGGAAATACTATAATTTTCACAAAACAGTGATACACTGTCTACAGTAGGAGCTATTTTCCAAAAGCTACTCTACTACTGTGTTTTGAGGGTATGTTAACTGACAAAGAACGTGCCCATCTGAATGTGTCTTAAGAATGACAAAGTCCATTTATTTATCTATATATTTAAAAGATTTTTTTAAGATGCAATCCACAACCTTCCATACAGAAATACTGCAATATCTGTGGGAATGAGACAGAGGTGTATAGCTAATTCTTGGTCTGGCTGGTTAAAGTGATACCTGCTTCATGCCCAAATTTTTTACTCTTGTTTTAACTGTCTTGAACACTTATGAAACTGAAAAAGAACAGAGCTGCAACTCCAATAAATTAAGATTTCTGATCTCTGAAAACTGCACTTAGAATTATTCCCCAAATCAGAACAGAATTGCTTTTGTTCACAGAATGTCACACTCTGTACCAGCACTATACAAAGTTTTCAGCAGTTTTGCTCATTCAGTTGCTTTTGAGTTTTGCAATCCCAAGAACACTAGTGATGACAAGCATTCAGGAACACGAAGTTTAATCACCTCAGCAGTTTGTGCCCCATAAATACTCCAAAAAATGTTGAAAACATTTGAGACTTGAAAGAAGTCTTCACAGTAAGAAAACCAGTGATAGTAATTTGATGATATCTTGAGACTAGAGCACCTTTGGGAAATTAATCAACTCCTGAATACATCTTCACTTTATACTCTCATTGTGGAATATCATAAATTAAAACATTTCCAAATACAAAAGAACTGAATAAAATCTTACTTTTTCAGTTTTAGGGGATTATTTATATCTCATGTTCTCCTACTCTAAGAAAGAAATTCTGTAAACATTTATATGGAGTATTCAAGTATGTCCTGGGTTATAGGATATGTGCGTATTCTATTTGCCATCTGTTAGAGGTGGGGCAGTTTTCTTCTGTTAATTGGGCAGTTTTATTTATCTCTTCCATAAACCAATTCTCCCTCTGGAGAGATATCTTCTGCTAATGTGCCATTGAGTCACTGCATGACTGATAAAATGACATCATCCCATTGTGAGATGCTCTGCCCAGGGGGAGGAGCCAAGCATTCCTAGCTGGATATAATCTGAGATTTGGAACAAGAAAACAACATTTTTCCACTGGATTCCCAGAGGAAGACGTGGCTCATCTACATCACCACTGGACCTTCAGAAGAAGACTACCCCCTTCTACAGGCTCACTGCTTCAACAGAATCACATCTCTCACTGCACGAGGAGTGCAGCCACCACTGAATTGGATTGCTACCAATATCCTGACCAACAGGGTGTCAGGCTGTATTTGACTCTGTCAGTGTGGTTTTTTGTTTGTTTGTACTATTGCATTTGTAATTTAATTTTGCTAGTAAAGAACTGTTATTCCTATTTCCATACCCTTGCCTGAGAGCCTCTTAGTTTCAAAATCATGGTAATTTGGAGGGAGGGAATTTACAATTTCCATTTCACAGGAGGCTCCTGCCTTCCTTAGCAGACACCTGTCTTTTCAAACCAAGACAAAATACTAAAAGACAGTAACAAGGACCAAACATAAATGCCAGGCAAACATAGAGTTATATAAAAGGGTGAGTTCTATAGACTATATAAAACCATTCTTCTCTTATAAGTACAGATTTTCCCTAGACAGAAAAACAAAAAAAAAAGGAAAAGAAAAAAGAAAGATAGAGACAAATTCTCTTCTATTAAAACAGATAAAACTCTAAAATTTTTCAATGTAAAGAAATTTCCTCTATCCTTTATCCAAGACAACATAAAAGTTATGATACTTGAAAATTCTCTTTAAGATGAGACTTTCATTTTAAGAGCTGTAGTCACTTCAGACTCACCTTTAAGTGCCACTGTATTTCAGAAATTAAGGTATCTAAGAAACAATGTTCTGAAACACGTGGTGCAGGAAAAGTGCACCAGAGAATCAGGTAAAAGTCTTAGGAAATCCACAAGTGTTCAAAGACACAAACAAATACATGGGCATGCATGCACAAGGGCAAACACACTCTTTCAGTCAACAACACTATAGTTAAACTGCCACATACAAATAATAGCAAGGAAAACAATAGTAAACAAAAAACAAAATAGAAAACAAAAGTGAAAAGGGAAAGTAGTAACATTTGCTGAATAAAACTGATATAGACTAGATATTAGCCAGTCTAGAATGCATCCTGTCGTGGACCATTTACAGCAACTAAAGGTTTCTGGTGGTAGTTGGATTGGAAACTGCAGTCTGAGTGAGAGGGACAAAAGAAATCCATCTCAGATCCATTTCATCTCTACGAGGCTCCAGTTTACCTACTGTAGTAAAGACTAACCTAAATTTAAAACTTGAATCAGACTTCTTCTTATATAGTGCTTAAAAAACAAATCTACCATCAGCATTCCTACTTCTATCTAATTAACATAACCAGTTTGAATATCAGATGGTCTGAGACATTAAAAACATTCATCAAGGAGTCAGGAGTAATCTGAAATTTTTTCACTGCTGACTCATAGACTCATAGAATCATTTGGGCTGGAAGGAACCTTAAAGACCATGTAGTTCCAATCTATCTGCTGAGGGCAAAAACGTCTTTCACCAGACTAGGTTCTTCAGAGCTTCATCCAGCCTGCATTAAACTCCTCCAGGGATGGGGCATCAACAGTGCCTCTGGGCAACTTTTCCCAATGTCTCATCACCCTGATATCATAGATTTTTTCCTAGCATCTAACCAAAACCTGCTCTCTTTCAGTTTGAAGCCTTTGCCTCTTGTCTTGTCACTGCTGTGCTCTTGTAAATAGTCTCCTTCCATCTCTCTTGGAGGCTCCTTTCAGGTAGTGGAAGGCTGCAATTAGGTCACTTGAAAGCCTTCTCTTCTCCAGCCTGATCAGTCACAATTTTCTGAGCCTTCCCTCACAGGAGAGATTCTTCATCCCTCTGATCATCTTTGTGGTCCTTCTCTAAAATCACTCAAATAAATCTGAGCTTTGACATTAAGGGCCTCAGAGCTGGACACAGAACTCCATATGGGATCTCAACAGAGCAGAGCAGAGGAGCAGAATCCCCTGCCTGGCCCTGCTGCCCACGCTGCTCTGGATGCAGCCCAGGACACGTTTGGCTCTCTGGGCTGGCAGTGCCCATGGCTGGGTCATGTCCAGCCTCTCATCCACCAGCACCCCCAAGTCCTTCTCCCCAAGGCTGCTCTGCATCTGTTCATCCCCAGCCTGTGTTGATGCCAAGGGCTGCCCTGACCCAGGTGGAGCACCTTGCACTTGGTCTTATTAAACCTCATGATATTCCCATGGCTGCACTTCTTGGGGTTGTCCTGATCCCTCTGGATAGCATCCCGCCCTTCAGATGCAGCAACTGCATCACTCAGCTTGGTGTCATCAGCAAATTCTCTGAAGGAGCGCTTTGTTCCTTTATCTATGTTATTAATTAAGATATTAATAACCCTGGTTTGAATACAGACCCCTGAGGGACACAATTTGTCACTGATGTTCTTCAGGACTCAGCCATTGACCACTACCCTCTGTATGTGACTGTCTAACTACTTCATCATGCAATCAAGAGTTCCACCCATCACTTCTGTCATTTTCCAATCTAAAGGGAAGGATCTTGTAGGGGACTGTCTTAAGGACTTTACACAAGTCCAGATACTCCCTGCTCAGCCATGCCAGTCTCTTGCCTTCTTTGCATGATTTCATGCTTCTGGGGATTGCAAGTTCTTGTGCCATCTGTCAGGTCTGTTCCACTCTCTTGTCCCTCAGGGCAGTCTCTCAGGGGATCCCACTGACTATCTCCCTGAAGAGCTGGAAGCTTGCTTTCCTAAAGTTCAGGGGCCTAATTTTAGGCCCTTACCTGGCCCATATCCCTCAGGAGTGCAAACTCCAATGCAGGGTCACTGCAGCCTGGGCTTCCTCTAATATGGATGTCTCCAATGAGCTCACCTATGCTGATGACCAACACATCCAGTAACACGCTCTTCTGTCTATTAACTGGATTGTGAATTACCAGATCATAGAACCTACAAGGCTGGAAGAGACCTTCAAGATCATTGAGTCCAACCATCCACCCAGCATTATCACAGCAACCCTTTAACCATTAAACCACATCACCCAATGAGAGATCCAGACTTCTCTTGAGCACCTCCAGGGACAGTGACTCCACTTCCTGGGCCACAGATTCAATGTCTGACCATCCTACCAATAAACAATATTTTCTAATATCTGATCTGAATCTCTCCTGTCTCATTTTAAGGCCATTTCCCCTGGTCCTCTCCCTGCTGGCACAGTAGAGGAAACCAGTCCCCACCTCACTACACCCTCCTTTCATGGAGCTGTGGAGTGATGAAGTTGCCCTTGAGCGTCCTCTGCTCCAGACTAAACAAACCCAGATGCCTCATCTATTCCTCATAAGACAGGTTTTCTAGTCCTTTCACGAGCCTTGTTGCTCTTCTCTGGACACTCTCCAGCACCTCCTTTTAAAAAAGTCCTTTATAAAGTGAGGGGCCAAGAGCAAACACTGCATTCAAGATGTGGCCTCACCGCTGCTAAGTAGAGGGGAAGTATGGTCCTGCTGGACACACTGCTCCTGATGAAGGCCAGGGTGCCATTGGCCTTCTTGGCTACTTGGGCACACAGCACCCCCAGGTATGATAATAAAAAGAGAAAAACAAAGGAGGCACCGTACAATTGCTCACCGTACAAATCTGTGGTGTGGTATATCCCTTTGGCCAGCTCACACCTTTCTCATTCAAAACAGGTGTTGAGAAGAAATTAACTCTACCCTAACTGAAACTAAGACATCATCCTAGAGAAGCACCATTCAGTTCCTTTCATACATTTTCCTGATGTTTCCCTGTTGGCTTCTCTTAGCTCTGGAGTCCCCAGCTCATCTTCCTAAGGCTGAAAAGTCTGCTCCAGTACTGTTCAGAGTCACCAGCTGAGGGCCCTTGCCAGAACCTTGTCCCTCCAACCTTAGCCTCTTATCCCAGAGTTTGCCAGGGACAAGACTGATATTGTCCCTTTCCCTCATCACATCTGGTTTGAAGGGCTCTGCCAGTGAGCCCTGCTAGTTCTCAAGCATGATTCTCCTCTGATGAGAAAGGTGGGTCCCATCTGATGCGAGCACATCTAGCGCTACTTAGGCCTTTCTGTCGTGAAAACACCACAGATTTTGGCAGTGACACCAGCTGCAGAGCCTGAAAGTTTCAGAAGATTCAAAGGAGAAATAGGATGGAGGGAGATAAATAGACTGTTGTTTCATAAACATAGCATATGGCTTGCATGATCTAGAGATCTCACAAGGCAACAAAACTATACCAATTGCATACATGAGCTGGATGAACAAGATCAAGATGGTAGACATGACTGATATCAATAAATTCACATCTTAGAATACCTTTGATGACTTTTACAAGTGGCCAAAAAAACCACAAAATAGCCCTTAGAAAGACTGAAAAACATGCAATCTGAAAGAAAAAAATAAAATCAAAATCTTTTAGTCAATCACAGCGAAAGGGGACATGCCTGGCATAAAGTGCCCCCAAAACACTCTCATCCATCTCGTATGGTATAAGTCCATGCTATCTACACTGGAGTATCACAGCCATCAAGAATAGCAGACAGCTCTATTTATCTACGTAGAGCCCATATCTGCAATACATCCAGTTTTACAGCCCTAAACATTTGCAGCTAAACATTTGAAAACACTTATAAGATTTTAATGAAAACACGGTTTCAGATTACACAACTGGCCTAGTGTAGTTGAACTTCCCAAATAAAAAAATGTCAGTGTCTTTTAACTTATGCAAATGTCTAATAATTCTCTTCTAGACCATAAGAAAATTTCAGCCATGTAAAACAGCAATGCAGCAATGCAGCACACAGCTCTGAAAAAACAAACAAAAACCAAACAAACAAACAAATAAACCCACCAAACAACCACCAAAATTAACCCCAAACATACTAAATACAGAAATCTATTCCCTTAATGAAGTCAGCCCCTTAAGGCACAATGGAAATCTGTCCAGCCTAGGTTGTTTCAGCTCCTTAAGTCACAAAATGTTAGAAATGCTGAAGCTAAGCCATCCACTCTTTCGCTTTTATTCTAGTATAGAAAAGGAGCAAGGCAGAGAATCTCACAGTATAATTCAGCAAGCTAAAATCTAGCTGCCAAATTTCCCATTTTAAGCAGATGGAATTCGGGAGGCGGGGGCCTTTGAAAGTATCCCCTATAATTTCTTTCTTTTGATTTAATCTTATAGTGAGTAATCCTTTTTATATCTTATAAGTGATTACTACTCATTATTAAACTCCTTATTATCTAAGCTCAGGTAAAGGACTGCTTTCCTTATTTCACTTCCAGAGAATATTGTAAATAATTTTACACAATGTGAAGTGCATAAAATAATGTGTAACATATACTAAGTCTGAAGAATTTCATTATTTCATACTAGCAAAAATAAAGTTTCTACACTTTGAAATGCTGTTAATGTAATCCATGCAAATAAAATAAAATAAAGTAAAACACTAAAGCGGTTCAATGGCTGCATTTAATTGGTTTTCCACAAACTGGGATATATTTTCAGAGGCAAGTATGTCTTGTGTAACAGACTTTCTTTTGTGGATCCTTTTCCTGAGCTGCCAAAAATATTTGCCCCTTGGCAGGCAGCCAGCTCTGATTTTAAGCCCATAGCAGGAGCTATTCTCTAACATGGTTGCTTTCACTGAGAGAAGCTTTCTCAGCGTTATTCTGGTGGTTTCTGCAACAGTCAGCGCATTCTTGGAAACATGCTCTAGCTCTAAATTAGGGATGAAATGCAGTAATACATTGCTCTAAATTTTGCACACCTGTCAGCAGCACCGTTTGAAGCTTGAAAGTGCTGCAAGATGATCCTCCTTCTCCAATGCCTTCCTACAATTCAAGGTCTCCTTGAAATCAGCAGCAAATGGCATGAAGTTTAGGTACTGACTCACCCAGTCCATCTTTTTGGTGGAATGCCTCTTTCTGCTCTCACATTGCATTTTCCCTAAAAGTCTCTACAGGCAGGAATACTGGCAGAGATTTTCACAACCACATTAAGAAATAGTTTTTAATCTTCAGTTTTTAATTTTTTTTTTAATGGAGAAAAACATGTGAGGTAGTAGCAGTTGAGCTGAGTAAAAGATTTTTTGCTGGTGATTAAAGCAAAATTGAGGTAGAAACTACATTTTGTTCATTCTTATTACTCTTACAATGGGCAGATTACTGCTACAATACATAATCCAGTGCTTGGTAGGGAGACCTAGTGCTGGTGAGAGTCACATACTCATAACTCTTGAGGTTTTGAGAAGAGAGGATTACCAGGTTAACAAGATTCCAAAATGATTTCTTAAGCATATCTCCATCTTTTGGAAAGACTTCTCAGTATGACCTCTCATGCTCATCTAATCACACATCACAAGCAATCACTAGGTCTTTGTTGTGCCAATACAAGGAAAAGACAATAAATTTTACAAAATGCAATTTGTTAATAAGTGTAGTAGCAGCCAAATTCAATTCTCTTAAATTCTATACACTTGTACCACAATTGTGGTTTTGCATGGCTTAGCTCTTCATCTTCTGCTGTTTCTGTGAGTTACTTGATTTGAACTAAAAGCATTTCAAGTCAAGTTCCCCAGCAAGTGCACAAAACACCATATTATAATCAATAAGTAGATGTTGGAACACTGAGAAAAATATCAAATTACTCTCTTTAAGGCTTTTTGCAGGAATTTTCAGGGAACAAGATCAGATAAGTGGCATTTATCAATTCTCCTTCTGTTGAAGAAAAGAACAAATCTGCAAAACCTGTTAGAGAAGAGCTGTTCATGTTTCCCTTTTTCTTCCTCTACTTCCATAACCACAAAAAACCCTAAACATTAAACTATCCTACTAAAAATATCTGTTGATAATACTGCAGGAAGAAACAATGGAATGAGGCCTTCATTCACTTATGTTCATCTGTACTACTTATTTTAAAAAATAAATGTTTAACTTTGGAATGTTTAACAAAGGAATGCAATTTCAAATCCACATCCATCTGACAGTTTTCTTTAGAAAAAGAAGAGAAGAGCAGATAAACAGAATAATTAGAAAGAGAGGAGCAGATAAACAGAATAATCCTATTCCATTCTTGTTTGGCTTAAAGAAAGACTTTCATCTTTAGCTGTGAGTGTCCCTCTGTGGTCTGTATTTCAGGTATTTCATGGCAAGCAGTTATGCACACTGAACTATCTTTAAGATTGTTTGTTATCTTACAAATTACTCAATTATAATAACAATTACTTTTAAAATTACAAATCTATCCTTCCTTTTGACTACAGCTAAACATTCACCTACTTCTGAATGTAGAGTGCAGACTGAATTTTTGCATATGGGTATTATGTTCAAGTTTGTATACCTTTGGATATCCAGATGCATATTTGCATAATGTATGGCTTATATTTTTCAGTACTTTTTTCAGCAACGTATTTATAAGAGAAAAAGCATTTTTTATTATCAACTTTCCCACAGGAGCTGTACATGACATTTGCCCTGTTTCTAAACAAACCAAAGCTCACAGTCAGCTTTCTACCATTTTTTCTTCTGGGAAGATTTTCTACCATTTTTCTTCTGGATTATGTGTTTATTTTGTTTAGTTGGAGTTATTTTGATGGTTCACATTGGAATTCAAAGAAGGCACTTTCCAAAAGCATTTTCCTACCTGAGGTACTAGTTGCAAAGACATATAAACAAAGTTTTTAAAAGATTCAATTAAAAAGCCTAACTGCATACCCTATTCTTAGCTCCAAACATGAGGCTTTCTTATAAAAACAAATATACATAGAAGTAAAAGGTAATTTGCCCCAGTGAAATTAGAGGAAAATCAAAGGACTATCCCTTCAAGAAAATGTGTATAATCCCTTATCAGTCTGAATGGTTGCATTACACCTCTGCTGCTTTTGTGCTTCAGTTGAGCAAGTTAAGGCATTAAACAGAACTGCACATCACAACAGGATATCAAATTAACTATATCATAATGAGTAAGCACATCTACGGTATTGTTATATATAGACACCTTTTATACATTATGTAAAAGAATCCAGCTTGAGAGGTCTAGCTCATCTTTCATTTCCAATGTGTTTTGTAGAGAACAGTTATAGTTTCAGTTACCTCAGGATTAAATACCAGATTTTTTGAAAACTGTAAGGTGGAGAAAGTCGAAGTACTTATAAGTACATCACTCGTCACTAGGGCAGCACTGATCCTAGCACGCAGCAATGAAATGCAGCAAGAACAAATTTCAACCTTTTTGCTATTTAGCAGCATAAATGCTCTGCTTGGGATAAATCCCAGGCACAAGGTGTTACTCTTGGGGATGGTGCTGTGCAGGGCCAAGAGCTGGACTCAGTGATCCTTATGGGTCCCTTCCGACTCAGCTTATTCTGTGATTCTGTAAAATGGCAGTGCAGTGTCAGGACTCCGACAGGCTGCACAGAGGGCATACCAGTTTCTGGGGTGGATCTTCACTGTTATGCTCAGCATCTTATTCTACAGGTATCTGGCTACACTGCTGTGTGATCAGTAAAACTGATGCCCTGTGGAAAATTAAGAAAAGCAAAGTGGAACAAAAACGTTCCTTTCCAGGAGGAAGTACCATTCCCAGAAGAAGATTGCAAAAATAACATACCCTGCAGCAAAGGGAGCGGCAGGTTAAAATTGATTGCATCTTTAAAAAGATATGACAGTTTTCAGGGTTTTACTGCTTCTTCTCAGAATAAAGGAGCATCAGATCTTTGGCTGTTGAACACATGCTCAAGCTAATGACTAAACTACCCATATATATTCTTGTGCCAGCTTGAGTCCAAAATTTGATGTCTATCAAAATTTAAAGATGCTTATATAGAAGAAAACATTTTACCTTAATCACTGATTATGTCATATGACCTAGTGATGCTTCAGTTATTAAAACAAAAGTCATCAAAAACCATCAGAAAAATGTAACAAAAAATGGGACCTGTATACTATATATAGTGTCTTGAAGTGATAGCTTTTTTCTTGCTTAAGATAAAATATTTGGCTTATGCATACAATTCTCTTGAAGCTATCTACATGCAACCAAAAGGACTGTTGGATAGGTGAAATACTCAATAGTCTAACCACTTTTATACAGCTCATAGTGGTTTAACAACTGCAAGAAATATAGTTCTCTTCAGAGGAATAATCTTTTATTTACTGAGAGCTAAATAAATTTTTTAAATACTTATAAATATTTCTTTTATCTTACCATGATAAAGAGGTTTACTGTGAACATTAACATACCTAGTCACCACACATTACTTATAACAGAGGAAGAGTTTGAAATGCTTTTATGTAAACAATCTTAGATGTTCCTAAAAGGCTGTTTAAAACTCTTTAGTAACAGAGGACCTTGAAAAAAACCACTGTTTCTAGCAAATCTCCATGTTTTCCTTTAGTTTTTGCACATTATTTACCCTGATGACACCATTTTTGTCTCAAATCCTTATATAAACAATGTCCGTAATAAAAGCAAATATATTTTTATCAGTCTCATATAAAGTAGGTCTTGAAATAAAAATGCAAAGGTACTGGTGTACAGTAATGGAAGCATCTTATCAAATACCTTCAACCATCTCCACTCACATAAAGTGTCACATTTATTCTAACTTTTAGAACAGAAAATACACAGGATTCCACATATTTAACAACCAGCCTTCCATAACTGCTACCACCTGTTGTTATAACTGATGAGCAGGATGCACTCAAAAGAGAGAGACAATTACACACTTTGTCTGTGCCCCGTATTTACATAACAATGTCTGGAGAAGGCTTTCAACTGCAATGCAGTCTTTTGTCCAAGTTCACCCATCCAGAATCCAGGGTTCAGAAAAGGAGAAATGAGACTTCAGTTGTGATCATCTATTCATTAGCAAGATGTTTAGAGGCTCAGAGTAAGCTTACTGTTTTAAAATTCTGGTCTCTCTGGGAAAATACTACAGATTCCCCTGCCACAACAAGTCCTTGTAAGGGACTCGTATGTCCAAGAGCAACATCACTGTGCTCAGCAAACACCAACTGGCAGTCATTACGATATCCCTCCGGAGGCACCTCATTTTATACATGATTCTGCATAATGAGACACATCATGCAAGCATTCTGGGTTTTGGAATAACTACAGGTGTGTCAGGTTTTCACAATAGACTGTGATTTGATCTCAAATTTCCTGAAGCAGCATGTTAAAAAATTGTTTTTGTCCTCTATGTAATCTTTCACAGAATAAATATTAAGTAGGTTATAAATGAATCCTTAAGTAAAACATTCTAGTTACACTCCCACTTCTAATCCACAGATAACAAAATGTCTCCCAGAGAAGCATGCTTATCAGCTATGTTTTAACAAGTGATAAAAGCTAAGTTAGCGCAGCATCATACAATAATTTCCATATATATCAATGGAGTACATTATCAAAATATTGGACTAGGAGTCACTGTGGAAAAACAGATCTGCTACTCATAATGGAAAAGAAGAAATATGATTCACATCTGAGTTTAATATACAATACTCAAAATGAAGTCAGTGTTGCAGGCTGATATAATGTAACAGAAAACAATACCAAACAGGCCCTTAAAATCTTCTAGCTTGGTCAGATTATGATTTTAGGAGTTAATATTATACCTCCTAACCCCAAAGACAACAATAAAGAATCCCAGACTCACCACAATGAATTGATGTTTAGTAAAAATATTAACTGGAAAACAGATTAAAAATGGGCAATTTGTTCAGAGGAACCTTTAAGGCCACAGTTTGGTCTATACCTCTAGAACCAGCAACAAGGACACAACTTTATTTGTGTTCCAGAAGAGCACAAAGATCTCAGAGAGGGTCAGTCACTGTACACACGGAAGAGACAGCAATCCTGTATCCAAATAGGCTGCAACCAAGGAAACAAGATAGGACACACAGCCACACAGCTGTGTATCCAATGGCTAGGGTGAATAGCCAGAAATGTTGGCAATAGCCAACACACAAACATTTGCTCTGAGTCCAGAAGAGCAGGGGACTGAACATGAGCTGCTCACTTCAACTGTAGCTATGCCCAGGGTGTTGCCATGCAGGAAGAGAGCTCATAATTTTTGAATCTGAGTTCTTAGTCATGAGAGAGCTTCCAGATAAAAAAGTAATCTGAAATACAAATCTCAATTTGAAAAGTTAATTAGTATCAATTATCTTAGATTTTCCATGAAAGAACATATTTTTGATGAAACTTTGGGCTGCTTGAAGGGTTTCTTTTTTTACTTGACTCTTTTTTTCTTTTTTTTTTAGATTTTTAACTGTCTGTAATAATTAATCAAAGAATCTCATGGGTTGGGAGGGGCCCGTGAGGTTCTCCAAGTTTAACTCTTGACTGTCAAGCCTTGTTTCTAGGAGTGTTGTCCAAAACCTTCATGCAAATGCACAGGACTGGGGCCATGGCAATGTCCCTGGGGAACTTGCTCTCAGTGCTCAACCACTCTCTCAGTGAAAAACTGTTTCCTAACATCCAGTCTGAACTTCCCTTCATTAAATTTAAGCCATTCCCTTGCATTCTGTCATCAAACAACAGGGAGGAGATCAGTCCCTACCACTCTACTTCCCAAGAAGAAAGAGTTGTGAGAGAATTGAGGGGATTCCTTCTTCTAGCATCCTCAGCCATTCCTCCTAAATCATGCCCTTTCACCCTCTTTGGTACTCTCCTTTGGACACAAAACCTCCCATTAGTCAAGGAAGTGTTGCAAAATGAAGCAAAAGACCAATAACAGAAAAACAGTGATTCATCCAGTGAGGATAGTAAATAGGACTATGTGGCATACACACTGGGACAGAGCAGGTCAAACAGCTAATCTGGAACACAAACACTTTTTTTTTTCTGTAAGAAATGTCTTGCCACAAACCAACACCAATCACCAAGCAGAGATGCTGGGTAAAAGGCAGAAAAGTTAAATATTTTCCTTAAGCTTCAAACCCATATCCTTTGAAAAAATTCAGTAACATTCTTAAGGAAATTAACTATCTTATACTTTGTTATTCAATTGTGCCACAGAAAGAAAAAGCAATAATGAAGGATTTCTACGTTTTACTGAGCTGAAAGTAAATTGAGAAACTGCCAGTCTGCTAAGAGAATTTGCACACAATGGAGAGGTGTCCCAATAAGATGAAGGGCCTACATCACACATTTTTTATGATTTTTAATAGAAATAAGATTGTCAAGAAGCACTTTAAAATACAAGATTATTTTCTGAAAGATTCATTGAGACTGAGTCATTGACTCATAAAATCATAGAATGCTTTGAGTTGGAACAGATCTTGAAGATCATCCAGTTCAAACTCCTTTCCCTAGATACCTTTCCCTAGATACCTTTCCCTAGAACTGCTTCATCCAGCCTGACCTGAGACTGAAATGCTAATGACTCAAAAAACAGGTATTTGCAAAAGCAGAAGGCGCTCTGTGAGGCCACGTTTTCTTCCCCAGCTGAAGGGGAGAAGGAGTTTTTGTGTGTGTGGTGGTGAAATCTCTGGAACACTGTGGAAATAAAAACAGCCCCGGGCACAGAGGTGCGCACCCATCACCAGAGGATGAGCAGGACAAATTGACTTCTTTTTAACAACAAGCTGGGTTTTGAGCCAGATAGGGAAGAAAGCCCTATCTGCAGATACTGCAGGGTATGACAATACTTTTTTGATCATGCTAATTTCTTTCTTTACACAATTGTCTCAGGTGTAAAAATCCCCAAGGTGTAAGGTCATTCACATGCACATTCACACACAGGCTCGAGGGTATTAATCCCTTCTGAGGGGCACAACTGGCTCAGCTATGAGGCAGAGGCAGCCTAGGAGGGGTCCTAGGCCATCAAAGACCCCAGAAGCATTCCCAGAGTAATTTCTGGGGCCCTTGACCAGAGGAGTGCTGATGATGTACAGCGTAACATCAGAGAGTGTACCTGCCTCCCCCCAGGGATGTTTGACAGCCCTTCTCTCCCATTCTCTTCACCCACCAAACTTCTTTCCCAAATAAACACCCCTTCACTCAATTATGATAATACATTATTTTTATATGCAGATGAAGCATGTAAGAAGGACTGGGAGAGACCAATGAGCTATGGATGCCAATATCCTGCAATGACACACATATTTTCATAAATGTATCACTGTCTGTCTTAAAAGCAGCCTGCTTTTTCCTGGCCATCTCTGTACTGGAAAGCCATTGCAGGGTAGCCCACTCTTAACAGAGCCTCTTTAATTCCAGGTTACACTGTTTTCCTCCCTTGTTTTTTTTTTGTGCTAGATTTATCTTTCAGGTGTAACACCATCACCCTTGATGAATAGACATTTGAAGTATTTTTAGATGCCATTTGTATCTGCTTTTGGTCTGCCACCCTGCAAGATTAAAAGGACAAAGGCTTTCCTTACATGACACATTTTCCATCCTCTTGTTTTTCCAGTCTGCCTGGTAGGGTACACTCTTTTTCCAATCAGTTCCATTTTCAATTAAGATTTTTGAACACGGATGACCAGGTTTGTACTCACTATTCTAGGCAAGGTCTCACCAGTGCCTTGTATAATGGCAGCAATACTTCCCTATTTCTGCAGCAAATGCCTCTCCAGACACAACCTATATCACATTTGTCTTTTTCATGGCTGTCTCCCACTGGCACATTGAGCCTACCTAGAACTCCTCACTGCTTCTCCTCCTCTGTCATTTCCAGATGATGAGCACCTGTGAAGCTTGGTAAAGCAGAAGGGTCAGCTGCACAGAGGACTGCTCCTACTGCATCTCTTTATTTAAGACTGCTCAGAGAAAGGAGGAGGCATAAGTGAGTCTGTAACAGCTGTCACAGCAGTTGTTACAGCCAGCAAAATCCTGTGAATGCTTCCCATTCCCATTCACTGAGCAACCCCTGAGAGCAAGACCAAGCCACAAGCAAGAGCATCTCTGGAGCACTGAACACCAGCTTCACGAAGATTCTCAGCAGGAGAGGAAAAAGTGAGAAAACATCATTGGAGTCACACACAACCTGCAAGAAACCCTAAAACTGATATGACATAGAGAAGCTATTCTAATTATTCCTAAAAGCTAGGATGAAAAAAGTATATTTGCAATGGAGGTGGGAATTTTTTTATTCAGGCAAAGATATGTGCATAGGTAAATAGGAGGATGACATTACCATTTCTTTAGAAAAAATATCTTCATTGAAATATTAACATTGCTGCTCATATGAGGTTATAAAATAAGCAGATTTTTATTTTTATAATATTGCTTCATGTGTTGGAGATGAGAAAGCCTGGTAAATATCCTCATTCTTTCAGCTGTTATTTTTTTGTTAGTTGGCTGGACACACCATCATTAATACCACAAGAGGATTCATGATTATTTATTCCAAAATGAGTGGAAATCAGACTTCATACCTAATACCTTAAAGCCATGCTGAAACACAAGACAGTCTATTATCTTTGCATCATGTATTTTTTCTTCCCACTTTAGCAGAAGACTGACAGTTTATAGCACAGCAGTGTGAGTGCTTCATTTGCACATTTACAGTGCTTGATAAAGAGTTGAAATGCTTGATTCCCTAGAGGTTCTCCTTGTTCTTTTCCCAACAGAAAATGCCTCCCTATATTTCAATACAGCTGTGACAAATTTTTCAAAATAATGAATAGCTAGCCTTTAGATAATGCCTTTCGTGAAGAAGAACATAAAAACATTTTACACTGGGCTCATGCAAATCATTTCACTAGGTGTCAGGCAGCACAGAGCACAGGCTGCAATCAGAAGCAGAGTAACCTATTCCACATTCTACCTCTTGCCCGTGGTCGTAGGACCAGAGTTGTCCTTAATTACTATTACCATTTTTCATCAAACATGTCCTAAATTACAGTAAAAAAAAAAAAAAAATTAAGACAAAATTGCTGAAACCCCTTGAAGACGAACCTCTAAGCCGTACTGGACAGACAGCGGATTAAAACATGCAGCTAAAATTCCATATTGCTTTTGCTCAGGAAATGAGGTAACACCTTTGACCACCAAATCAAACTGTTTTCCCCCAATGTTAATAGCATTCTCTCAACCCTAACTTTTAATAGCAGCTGTATCACCTATTCTCATTTATAGCATTAATGTAAATTGTGCTACAGCACACTTGTTATAAAATTCTTCCAGTATAATGACAACAACTGAAGAAAATTTCTTCTTCAAGCACTAGCATTGGGGTATTTTTTAAAGACAGGTTTGATTGAAAGGTAAAGATTATATTAAAATTCCTCCACCCCTTCTTTTATTTGAATATGAAAAGAAAGTGTAATACAGATGCTTACCTTGATATGACTTTAAAAGACAGTTTGGGTCAATATAATTACTGTAGAACAGCAGAATTGTTTTTTAAATCCTTAAATATTTGTACTTACTGATTTTACCCTTTAGATGCATTTTAGCATTCTGGGGTAATCAGCTAAATCCAAACCACAGACACAAATGTAACCACTAGATACTCCTTCCCCTAAATTTGTACACTGTGCATATGATATGACAGGTTGATCTCTCCCAAAACAAGGAAAGGTTTATTTCTGCAATGTTTTAGAACATAACCACGTGAGTCAAAGTGACCCCACAGAAGAGCTTCTTTGCACTCCATGGCAGGTTTATGGACATGTTGTAAATATCAGACTACACCATTTTTAATAATAAAAAAAACCACTATAATACTGTTTCCTTGTAACTGGGACAGAAAATCATTTGGTAAGAGTAAGAACATTTACTGGTTTTGACATAAAAATTTCTTGCTGTGCAGAGGAAACGTTGTAGTCCAAATACTGGAAGAAACATGAAATCTCAAGGGCTATGTTCAGTAACTCTTGGTTCAAAAGCAGACGTGGCAGGTGCATTATTTAAGAGCTTGTCAGAGATGATCTTCTACTGCACAGAACTCCAGGATTCATCTCCTGCTATGTCTGGGAAGGGGATTCTCTTGTAAATATATGGCAGAACTGGCTGGCTGCACATCAAGCCCAAACTGCTCATCCCTCTTCAACACCACTGTGGTCACTGCAAAATATTAATATCAGAAAAGCTCTCCAGTACTGATGGCAACTACCCTCCTACATACCATACCATGTAAGAGCAGCTCTTTTGGATGAGCTATTCAGAAGGGCATTCTTCTCAGTAGCTATACTTGATGTTCTAAAGCGTTCTTGTATTCCTGTCTGCAGTGTTAATCTGGTGCCACAAAGAAATAGTGTATTCAATGTAAATGAGAAACACTGCAGACCAAGTTCTGCTTTAAATTTCTTGAGTCCTGCACATACAGAAACTGTATTTTATTTTCAATTTTAATTTATTTTAATTTTCTTTCACAACACAAATCCTTGAGAAGCTGATCACATCAGGATTTCAGATGGAATGATCAGAAATAAATAGGGTAGTAACAGAAGAAGTATTTATTTATGCCAAGGCCCTAGCATGTTTTTGTAGAATATTCTCCAGGCATATGCAGACCTGCATAGCTACCTTCCTGTTTCTCCCACACACCTATCAACATTTCAAGAAGGAATTTTATATGTGCTTCAGCTGCCAGAATTAAATGCAATACACAAAATCCAATTTAAACTATTCCAGCACAGACTTAAAATACCTCATACATGAAAATAACGGCTGGTAAAGTAAATTTTATTTTCTTTTTATGTAATGGAGTAGCTTACAAAATAGGAGAGAGAAATCACTTTTGGCTAAAAACAGAGAAAAATAATCTAAAATTGCATATCTTTAGGAAACACTGGTTTGATAGGAAGCATTCAAATAAAGTGTGTGTATACTGGCCAGTCAGAAAATATATAAAAATTAAAAAGAAATATCTTTCTTAATCAATCACCATAGTAAATAATATTTGAGAAGGGAAGAATATAGAGAAAGAGATGGTTGTACCATCTTCGGAGTGTATTTGCCACAAATGTGTAGCACAAAACACATCTGCATCATAATACTTTACAAAAAACTGCTGTGCAGTTGCAAACAAAACTAACTAATGAAAAAAGAAGGTGACCCTATGCATCACAGAAAAACAGAAAGTAGCTGTGTACCATCTCTCACTTCCACTCAGTCCTGAAGGGGAAAAAATCAGCATGACTACACATTTAACTGCAGTAATCCTGGATTAAAGTATTTGATTCCCACACTGTTTACAAGCCATCAATACAAACAGTAATAAGCAGATGTATGGCAGGCTGCTTCAGAAGTATATTACTTTGCTGTCAAAACTAGCTTTGTTACAAATTCAGGTGTATGCAATGTTTAATTCTTTTTGAAGGAATACTTCATATTAGATGTTTTAAGTTATCTCATGCTGAACTACTACATAAAAACACGACATCCTTTCTGAACGTTAAGCAGGTGACTTCTCTCTTTTTAATAAATGGTGCACACCCTAGCCTTTTATATTTTTGAATGGCTTTGAAAAGACAAGGTGTCTCCAATATGTTTATAACCAGTAAATTCTATTTCTTCTGACAAGAGTAAATATTAACACAAGGTATCTGTACCATGTTTACTTTTATGGAGCATTATTGTATTAAGTAGCACAGAACCTTAGTGTAAGTGAAACATTACATTATTCTGGGGGAAATCTGGTAAACACTTCACTGTTAACTCTACGGAACTAATAGCTCTCAGAGCAACTTCCCCCTACATTCTCCTTCATCAACAAGCAATACCTAAAAATTCAGAGTACAAGTAAATGACTTTGTCAACTTGCGTCTTGTTTTGACATTTCAAGAAAACCCAAAATATTTCTAAGCTTGGGTTCATGTACCTGCAGCCACCACAGGCTGGCATATCATGAAAGGTTTGCATGCTTGGGGATTTCGACCATGCACAGCATCATTTCAGAAATGGGTTACAGAACAACAAAATTCAAATTTTTCTTTGGATTTTTTCCATTTCCTTTTTTTCCTATTACAGATAGCATAACTCCTCCCTCTATCACCCCTCCCAGCAGTGCATTGCTTAATTTTTCCTAGCTCACTTTAACTTGTGTTTATTAATTTCATGGAAGCTGGCCTACATCCTTGATCAAAACCCAAAAGTCAGTGAGAGAAGTCTGTCTGTGAGCATGAACAGACTTTAGGTCTGGATGAGGAAACCCTGGTGTGATGCTGCAGTGCAACATCCCTCCCAAATCCTGCTGAGCTCCACATACTCACTGGGCATGTGGGTAGTAATGGCCCTCAATTTCACTCTCTCCCAAGGTATGGGATAAATATGTAAGACAGGAAACTACAAAACTGGGAAGAGGCAAACTCTTAGGTGACAGGAGAAGTCTGATGCCTCCAAGTGTTCAGAATCAGTGCAGTCAGGTAACCTGAGAAACTGTAAATTCATAGGTTTCACTATCTCAGCTGAAACTCTACATTGTGCTTCAGTGGCAAAACCACAAGTATTTGTAGTGGTATGTTCTGCGACTTAACAGCTGCACGTGTGACTGAGATTATCACAAACATGACAATGAGGGAGGAGGAAAAAAAAAGAAAAATGCAGCTTAGAAGTTACTTATGTTTAATGCTTAAAAGTCTGAATGCACAAACAATAATCTACCATTATAGAAGTACTGGTGGCCAATACAATGCATTAGAACTATGTACAATGACACAGTTTAGTATCAAAATCTTTCTACAATGTAGAGTATTACGAAACTGTTAATGACATCAAACACTAAGCACTTAAGACACCATTTTTTGCTACCACATTTGGAACTTCAATAAACAGTCCATTTTAACTTGCAGCATCAATCCATTTCTAGTATGAAATTAAGTAATTTTCTACTTATACAATAAGATTTATCTACACGGGTCTCTTGATTTTGATCCATAGCAGCAAAGGCACTGTACATCAGCAGATCCACAGACTTAAAGATTTCTTTTTTAAAGCATTCAAAAAAAAAAAAAAGTCACAGATCATAGTTTAACAGCAACAACAACAACATAAAAAGATAACACGTTGTCTCTGGCACAATGGCTCAGGCTGTGTCCATCTTAGGGACATCCAATCAAGACTTGGATTGAACTGCTGGCGAACAAAGCAAGTCCTTATCCCAATGAGAATCAATTCCTTTTTGTATGTTGGAATGAGTACTCTTGTAAATCCTACCTCAGAGGTCATTGCTTTTGTAGTTTGTATATTGGTAGGCATCCATTCTTATTTCAGTGCAGTTTCCAAAGAACATATCAAATATTTTTCATAATCTCTTGTAATTGAAAAATTGCCCAAAGACACATATCCCCATTTTCAAGGAAACATTGCAAAAGTTTCCAGAAGTAACAAAGGTGATTCTTTGAGGCAACTTATTGTACTCTCTACAATATAACAAAGAGAGGTGTTTATATTAAAAAACCTAGCTTGACACCAAAATGCTTTATGTTTATCAACAGAAGAGCATTGAGAACAAATCTGTACACAAGATGCTATATTAACATTGCAAATATATAAATTAGCACATTCTTACTTAAAGTGAATTTAATTTAGATGTGAACTGAATTTGCCATTCATCACAGGCATGTAGATCACTGGCTACAGTTTGCAATTTCCTAAGTTTCCAAGACTGTCTAAAATAGTTAAGATACAGCATCTTCCCACCAAATAATTATACTGTAATAACACTTAGAGGTCTCATCCAAGAACAGGACTAAAAAATATAACAAAGTTTATTTTTTTAAATAGAAACTACAAGTCTATTTAGTGTAATTTTAACTACCTCCTGAACATCCTTCTCCAAGATCCCCAATTTATCCACCTGCAAAAACACAAGTATATGATGCATCTTTCAAACTAAAGCCGGACCAGACAGCTTTATTTAGTAAGTTCATTGTTAGAAAGCCTTCTTTAAACAAAATAAATACGTTACAGCTATAATACATAATTAAAGAGTCAAGGTCACCGTTATGTATGCTTATTCCATCTTCTTCCAAGTAGATATCTGACAATTTGGTATCACAAGTTCTTAATGAACATTCACAAATCAATAGCAAGTTAAGAAGGTAAAAATAAATTCTACAACTGTGATGAGCATTTAAGTTTTCTGTTAGAAAGGAAAAAAAAAAAAAGGAATATACAGCAAAGTGCTAGGAGAAGGAGTTCTGTCTGCATTCAGATTTGTCTCTAATAAATAACTTCATAGACTGTAGCTTTCTTGTCCCCAGAGCCAGTGACAATGTATTTGTCATCCACAGAGATATCACAGCTAAGCACAGATGAGGATTCTTTGGACTACAAGAAAAGAGAAAAGGAAAAAGAAAATTACATCTTTCCAATTCTTCAATCATGAAGGCCTTGAAGATTAATTGGAAGAATTTATAGAGAGGGAATACATGAAAATCTCATTAAAGTATCAGCATCATAATGTCAAAATTTTTTTAAATACTTTTGTTCCACAGAAAGATCTATTTTAAAATAAAGGAGTAGTAGAAAGGGGAGTGAATATTATGGACCTACAGGTAATCTATCAATCAAACAAATAGAAGTAATCCTTTCTATATACTTTACAAGGAATGAGCATTTATTGATATTTTATGCATTCCATTTGCATAAAAATGAATGAAAACCCATCTTCTTCCCCTTTCTTTTGTTGTAAACAAGAAATTCACACAGAGAAACACTTCAAAGCCGTACCCACCCATAGGTATGAAAAAAAGAGACTCCACAGAAATAAATAACTGTATCCCCTCTCACTGCTTCCCCAACACAAGAACCCAAAAGCTTTGCGCAAAGGAATTTACATTATCACCGAGGATGCAAGTAGGAAAAGACCCTTTGGTGGAACAGGATACACAACAGGTGTGTAGGAGCTGGATGGGACACAGGATACAGCAGGTTGCTGTAGCTCTGTCTCTTCTGGCTTTGCTGTCTGTTCTAAGAAGTGTATGCATTGCCACATTCACCTTGCTGTTTCAGTTCACGTTTTCTTTACATTATGTATGTTCACATAATTTTCTGCCTGTTACCACAAGAGCCAAACACTTCCCAGTCATGCTGTGTTTTGGCAAGGACACCTCTGTTCACTAAACTAGAAGTTTCCTTATCTACTCCTCAGTAAGAAAGCTGTATTGGAGTTTTGAACACCATTTTCAAGAGGGATATGCTCTTGTTAGGATGATTAGAAATGAATAGCCTCTACAAGGAAAACGTAGACCCTACCTTTCTCATGTCAAGGGAAACAGCACTGTCTCCAAAAGTGGAGACATGGCAGGCATCCGTACACATGAGACTAGTCATTTAAACCACAGCCCATTAACAGTTAAATTTAATAAAAATATTCCCAACCTAGAAGTACCTGCAGATGAAAGAATAGAAAGACATGTCAAAAATCCCACTTTCTATAGTGGCACTGAAATGCCATTAAAACTGGGCACAGAGGGACTATAGATAGGCTACATCTTCCATTACACTTCAGTGGGCCCCTCTGCATCTCTTCAGTTTTCAGCTCAGGAGTCTGCTGGTCCAATCCATTAATACATCTCATCCAAGAAAAACACACATGTTGAATATGACTTCCACTGGTTTAGTTATATTTTGGACCTTCAGTGGCTGTTCACCTAACGACATGACTTGGGTTATTGTATTCCACCAATGTGCAGAAGAAGGTGAGAAAGAAGGGTATTAAGAACAATTTTAGACTAAAGGGCTACTTTACTGAAAGAGTTGAATTAGTGAAATAGTAGAAAGGACAGAACTATTTCTTTCCCTAATTACAAACAAATTCTTTAAGGACTACAGTAATTAGCTGCATTTCCACCTGAAAACTCCTTAGGCTACTGACACACCTAAGATGTGCAGCTCTACTGCACTGTGATGTCTGTGAGAAACAGCTTCTAGGAAATTATTACCTGGAATATACTGGCTCCATAAGGTGTTCTCCAAGCATTAAGAAGATTATCTTTTCCAGTGCTTACAAACCATTTGCCTGCAACAGATTGTTTAAATGTTATTGCTGCATTTTGTTTTTAAGGAATACGTCTCCAGAAACAGAGGATCATAGCAAAGCATTCACACATATCCAAAGAATAGTAACATTTTCATCTGGTTGCAGTACAATGTTCCATCACTAAACAGGCAGTACATAAAAAAAGGCAGACAGATAGAATTTCTAAAATAGCCTTAATACTTAAATTTAATACCAAATTTTTAACTATACTCTGTCGTTTAATAACTACATAACTTTCATTTAAAGGTAACCTTGAATCAGTTTCTTGTGAAGGAAAAAACGGATTTAGAATGATTTGCTTACCACAGTGAGCAAACTTGAGTGACAACACACAGCTCTCATGAAGATGCAGCTGATATTTGTCCGGCTTAGTAACATGCAGCACCTCGACATTGCTGTTCTCCATTCCTACTGCCAACCACTCACCAGTCGGACAATAGCCCAGTGAGAAGATCTGTAATTAGCACAGCACATGCTTCAATCAGCAAAGGAATGAGCTTGAGATATTCAAAACTGACCCCTGCTACTCTGTTTGCACTAGGCAAACTCACTTTTTCGGCCTACTGCAGTTTTAAAAACATGATAATCCAATTACTACAGTAATCAAGATAAATTAGTTCATGCAAACACAGCTGCAAATCTATGCTATTAAATGTTATTAAAACTGAATGGTGAAGTACTGAATCAAACCATAAAAGTTAATGTCCAACTTATCTGACAGTATTTAGAAATATTTTTGCAAAATAGTTTTGAACCTGAATCTACGGAAATGGGAAGAGATTGCAGAGAGGAATATTTTAATCTGGCACTTGTTTTATAAAACTCAATCTTGGTTACTCCCATGGGAGAGGCACTAATCTGTCAAAGTCATAATCCAGATTGACATTTAGTTGCCACAAGAAAAACGCCCAAAGAACAAAAACTAGAGTATGGAATATGAGATTAACTGAAAAATTCTTTGGAATTCTCTTTAAGACTGCTTTTTTGCCTATAAAGGAGAAAAAAAATAATTTAAAAAGTGCTTGCTTGTTTTTTAAAACCATGAGAAAATTTTGTTAACATGCCAAAAGTTCTGAGACTGAACCTGTGATGTGAAGTCATGTTGCTGTAGCTGTCTCCCTTCTCTGAGATCCCAGGATCTGACTGTATTGTCCAGACCTCCTGTCCATAATTTGGTGCCATCATTAGAAATGTCAATACAGCTCGCTCCATCTGTGTGGCCCTGAAATTGCCTGAAAATATTAAAAGAAGGTCAGCAAATTCTGAGCAAAAATACAAATACCTTCTTTCAGTCCCTGAGTTGTAACTTAGATTCCAATAGCAATCCCCGATGAATACAAAGTCTGAGACAATCATGTGAGTTTTTTGATGAATTGATGGCGCAATCAAGCCAGACAACTAATGTGATTTCAAAAAAAAAACACTTTAAGAGTCAGGTACTCTGAAAATTTTTGCTGCTGGCTGTGTGATACCCACTAGTCAACTTAAAATAGTCATTCCCCCCAGAAGACTGTAGCATGATCAGCAAAATTACCTTAGTTTAAGAAAAACGTGCAGGCCACTTAAGTTAAAAAAAGAGCAGTCTAAATGGTAACATCAGATAATAAAAGCTTGACTTTCATGCAACATTGATATTACATGCAACAACATATACACAGTGCAGTGCACAGAGAATCTCTGGGTGACCAGCTCTTAATATATTGTCTATCAGTGTTGAGAACCAATCCTTACTCCTGAAGGGCTAAGTCTGCAGTGCAGTAATTTACACATATCTTTACCCAAGACATATTCACTCGTTCTCTGATTAAAGAAATTAGCGTGAGAGCAGCGTACTGCATGGAAACAGAAAAAAATCATTTGTTCAAGGAATCTACAGCAGTACTGACACCAACCGATATTTAGGGAATTAGTTATGGGCTGATCAAAAGCCTGGAACTATGGAACTCTCAAAACCTATAAATAATCCTATAGACTTTTGTCAAGGTATTACCATGGCTATGCTGAACAACAAATACTGGAAGCATCTATGCATGGAGAAAACAGAATACATAATGTGCAAAAGCACATTTACGGCTGTGCCTAAATAATTCTCCGTAACCTCATGATCCAGTTTGGCCGACCTACCTTACTAGAGTCTGGTTATGCAGATCCCACACTGCAATGTTGCCATCACTACAGCAAGAGAAGCAGACCTTGGAATCAGGGCTGATAGCTAGGGCATAGCAAGCTGGAGCAGAAGATGTCAGCTCTGCTTTGATGCGAGGAGTTGGAGCTGCCAGGTCCCAAATGGATAACGTGCTGGCTTCCCCGCCAACAATCAGGGTGCGGCCGTCAGGGAGCAATCTGCAGGAACGGATGTAGTTGTCTCTGTTCTGTGGAGACAGAAGCCATCAAGAGATTACTCATGAGGAAAGAAAACAGCATTAACATGAGAGCAAAAATCCATAAAAGTATTGTATTCCCTCCTGGTTTTAATGAGCCATTTATACTTATGACAATGATAAAGTGTATTAATGCCAGAAAATTACATGACATTAGGGAAGTACTTCAACTTGATCTACAAAATTCAGTAGTGAGAGATATTTAATCTTAATTAGCATCAAAATGCAAAGACCTGAACGCAGCCCAAAACAATTCAGGATAGCTGAATTTGACAGCTGGTTTAGAAAGTTGTATTTTCATACTCTGTTTATTTCAGCACATTAACCTCTCAGCATGGGGGAGTACCAAATTCCCTGCACACTTTCCCCCTTCCCATTCCAGTGAGACTTGCTGCCACCATCTAGGAGATGTCAGAGGAAAATATTTAGGCAATTTTCTTCACTTGTGTAGCAACTTGTGTAGCAATTAATTATAAGTCTACACGTGCTACACAGTTCTCATTTTACTGCCTCTGTAACAAACAGCAGCATCTTAGCAAGAACTGGTAAATGACAAGAGAAAAGCTGCTAACAATAGTTCATCTTGTTAGGACATTCAAATAATTTGTGAATAGCACTCATGGATATTTTTAATTGCCACATTAAGACAGGTCAATGCATTCGTACACAGACACAGATACAAAATACGTGACAGAATCCCCAAATAGTCTCAGAGAATACAGCTGCAAGACAGCAATTTTTAGCATGATCGGGTATCAACAAGCTGTAAGATTGCCAGCAAATGTCAAAGTTTATAAACAATATTTGCTGTGCTGTCTTTGATCTTTCCTCCCACCACAATTTTAGGATATTAAAAATGTTTTGATTCTTTGCAAGGGAAAAAACCCACAAGTATGGTGAGGAACATACTTGTATTAGAACCTCAGTTCTAATAGAAACAACAAAATTACAAATGCAATACCGGCCTGTGATACCATGACAGAAATCAAATACCCACTTGCCCTTTATATCTTAGCGCTATCACTGCAATCTTAACACAACGTCCTATCTTCTTTCAGTGTCGTATGCTGCAGTTCACCTACCAGGCAGTCCAGCTGAGAGACGGGGCTCTTGTTGCCAGGGTGGCTGATGTCCCAAACCTTGACACACCCCTTCCCACCCGTGTACACGTGTCTCGTGGGGTTGCTGATGGTAACTGCACACACAACTTCCCCGTGGTTCAGGGTGTTGATCTGACGGGCGTGGCGAGGGATTCCTGGACCAATGAGGGCATCAGGAGGGAAAGGGACTGGCTGCATCTGACCATCCGCACTTACATGAAATGAGTATGCTCTGAGGGGAAAAAAATTAAGGAGATGATTTAAAGAGTTTTACTTCAAGGCTGTTTAGAAAAACAGAATCAAAGATGTGCTTCCCTCGGCAGGTATTCAGGTTGTGCCCTCAGCTCAATTTTTTTCACAGATATTTCACAGAATATTCTGAGCTGGAAGGGACCCTCAAGGATCATTGAGTCTGACCCTTAAGTGAACGGCCATAGGGGGACCGAACACATCACCTTGGTGTTATTAGCACCGTGCGTTACTCAACTGGACACATATCAGGTATTTTAATCCCATAAGGAAAAAGCATTTATTTATCTGTAGCATGACCCTCCAAGCACATAAGCGCTCAGCTTTTAATGTGGAAAGTCAAGCACCAACCAAATGAGCTTTTACAACTCACATTATGATGATTTCTGGCACGAGTGAGGCTATATGACACCACTCTTAACTTTGGATGGGGATATCACAGCACGCAGAGAAGGGAAGGAAGGCTGGGTCAGGGCCCTCTGGAAGACAGAAATAGTTGGCTGGTTGCTGCCAGAGCACGGTGGGTAGCTGCGTGCCAGGGGACATTTGGCTGCTCGCTTTACTGACTCGTATGTGGCAGCTTCAGCTGAACTGCTGCCAATCTGTCCTGAATGTACTGTGGGCCCCAGGCCCCTTGAGCAAAACTGCTCAGCACTGTACCTAAAGGTGCAGTGAAACTCCCACCAACACTGAGGAGTTAAGTCCTCAAGGCACGGTTGCTGACAGCTGACATGTCAGACCAGCTAAAATGCACTGCAATGGAATTTTTTGTTTTGTGACTTGTTTTGGGTTTGGGCTTTTTGGTTTTGTTTTTTTTGGTTGTTTTTTTTTTTTTTTTTTTTTTTTTTTTTTTTTTTTTTTTTTGTGGACTCAACACAACTGCTACAAATCCCAATTTCTCTTGCCAAAATCAGGCCTCTCACTGAGAAAAAATCTGTTCTGTGATTGCCACTTATGCCACCTGTGAATAACCTATCAACAGCTTTATCTCAAAGTATATTCCAGGGAGAACAGTTAGGTTGTGAAATTGCCTTGTTCTGAGATGCTACCTGACACAGCACATCTATTACAAGAGCACAAAATTTTTAAGAGGGTTTACCTACACATATCAAGGTATGCTTAATGGAAGGCTTTCATTTTCTTAGACCTAAAATTTCATCATAATGCTTGTAAAAAATCCATTGTCAGAATGGTGGAATGAGAAGACCTCACAAAGAAATTGTTTTATGAGAATACTTTTGTAAATTCACTTCCTTAATTGATAATACAAAGTGACTAAAGAAGGCAGCATTCACAATTAAATTACTGAATTTGTCATTTAAGATTCATAAGGCACTAGATCAATAATTTTCAGAGAAACAAAAAGCATTAGCTATATACTTTTATATACTATCTTTCAGTATTTATATACTGTACAATGCTGAGGAGTTGATACAATACTGAAGTGAAAAGAGAGTTATTAGGGGCCAGATCCCAAATGTACCATATGCTGCCCATTTCATTTCAGGACACTAATCAGTGCAGAGAATTTACATAAATTTCCCTCTAAAGTAAAAATGGAGTAGATGAGAAAATAACAATCCTGGAAGATGTGACAACTATCACACTCAAGACAGAGAAAAGTCAATATAATCATGCTGAAAGAACCACAGATTTTAAAAGTTTCAAGCCCTCTGGTAGACAAATGACAGTTATATTTAAATGTTTAAATAGACATCAACAGAGCAACAACACTTAAAAATCTTGGAGATAAACCAGAATTGAAGTGATTTCATTTCAGTTTGCCTCATGTTTTATTCCTCTCAATTTTAACAGAAGAAAGATGTGAGCAGGGACGTCTCTGAACCCCTGCAATTGCCATTTCTCTCACCACAGCAAGCAAAGTCTAGTAGATCTAGAGACACTTCTTTCCAGGTGACTGACTCCATCAGGGATGAACTTAAATCCAGCGAGCATTTGAACATTACATCAATACATTTCTTAGAGCCCACTGGATATAATGGATGAAGATCTGTGCCCCAAAGAATTTTTAATGCAAGCAGCTGGTCTGCAAGCTGCTGTACATCAATTTCCATACCCGCCTTGTGCATTCACCTAACAGGGTGGTACAACTGGCAGAAAAGTACATTAAGGTGGTTACCAGTGTGTGACGCCTGAGAGATCTGGACCTGGCTCATGATTTGTGTGACATGTGTACACCAGGAGCTACGGGCACCAGACCTGACCATTTGTCACTGTATGTTGTTGATCCTGTGTGTCTGCAAGCTCACTGGCAGGTAAGCATATGCATTTACTCACACAAATCCAGGTGTATGGCTAATCTTAACCACACCTACGCAAAAGCATTCACAATGTAAAAGAGCTTTAGAAGGACTGGCACCAACACCCCCTGACCATTAAACTTTCCAGTTTGAACAGATCAGAGTCTACCAGAAATGTGACAAGGAAGGGGAACTGGGTGAAATTTAAAGAAAATCTGGATTAATATTATGCCAGTTTGTATAGCTGCTTTGGTTAGTTTTTCTCCTCTCTACCTCAAGAGGAATGTGAGCTGAGAGTTCTTTGTCTGCGTAATCTTTCTTCCAAGGCTCACAACACGAAAAGCCTGCTACAGCAGGTCACACTATACAGGTCAGTTCTATCAAGGATGAATCTCAATATTATCATAAAATAATTCTTTCCAGTATTTCCAATCAAACAAAACACTTCAGTATTCCTTTCTCTGCATACAGCTGCTAAGCTTGCAAGTAATTGCAAGGCTTTTGTGAACAAAGAAATATTTTTTTTAAACTGGGAAGCAGAGTACAGTAGAGATGGAAAACTGGGATCTCATTCCAGCTTGTATTTCCATAAACAACCAACCAGTCAGATTTGAAGTTCATCTCCTTTTTCCATTTATTTCTGTCCCCTTTACTTTGTATCACCCAGTCCATGTCAACTGCTATTAGTCTTCAAAACAAATTCACAAATGCAACTTTAAGATTAAACAGTGATTCTCCTGCTCTTGCTGAATAGCTATACCTATTTCTATTCACACAATAGTTTTCAGTAGCTAAGGGGAATTCCAACCAGTAAGGGAACATGACTTCCAACAGATGACTGACTTTTAAAGCTGAATGTTTGATACTCACGGTTTGCCTCCTGGGATGCCTGTGAGATTAGGAGGGATGCCTGGGACTCGCATGTGATGATGTGGATCAAAACCAACCTGTAGTTTTCCCCGAGCAAAACAAAAAGGTGTATTAAAGTAGGAGTTAGGCAAAGGAAGACTGTTTAATTCATGTTCTCCATAGCATACTCCCCAAACCACAAAATGAGTGAAGCAGAGTTAACCCCACAGGCCTTGTATTTAATACAAACAGCTCTCAACACTAAATGCACTAACGGCAAACACTTACCACGGGAGATCGTCCGTAAGCTGCTGCTGCTGCTGCGGCGGCAGCTGCTGCGCTCATTTGAGGGGAAATATTGTGCAGACCAGCATAGGCAGCTCCAGGGCTGGTCAGCTCCCCGTTCATACCAGCATGTGGCACGATACCAAATGGAGTAGGGTAAGGACACGGTACTGCCATAGGTGTCCTTAAACCTGAAGCTATAAGAAGAGGGGGGGCGAAAGCGAGAAGTCACAAAGGCATTCTAGAGTCACCACATGAAAACATGAGTTTGGAAAACTGCAAAATACCTCACAAATAACTCAAACCAAATAGCCAGTCAGCCAAGGAAAGCCACTTAACACTGTTTTACAGTGCTTAAGAACCAGCTCAGCATCCAGTTTAAGCATCTGTACTGCACTGACTTGCCATTAGAGATTTAAAGGGAATCTGACAGGGCCAGACTGCTTCACGCCACCGAAATACATGGACACTAACCTATCGGGTCCACACCTGGGGGTTTGCCGGGCACTGGCCTCAGTCCGGGAGTGGAGTTGCTGCCTGGAGTTGGAGCATCAGTCCGTGGAGTTGGGGTATTTGATTTAGACACAGGAGTGGTAGATTTCTCATTCTAATCACCAAAAAGGAAAAAGGAAGGCAGTTCGTAAACAATTTTGCCTTTATAGCTTTAGTATTAGTGATTAATTAGTGATATTAGTGATATTTAGCTTCTGGGTTTGGATTTCAACAGTCCCTGGCAATGAAGAGAAGATGAAAAGACATTGAAAAAGACAGAATGGCTTTGAACATTAACTACAGCTTTCACTGCTTTTCTCATCAGGAGAATCTGTATGATTCAGAATGAGGTAAATGACTGAAAATCATTTCCCTCTGACAACTGGCAGCATATGTGAAATCAGTCAGTGGTCTCACTATGCTCATGGACCTGCTTCCATTATAATTTTCTGTGAGGGATGGACAAGAAGAGTAGGAAAAAAATCCCCAAACTGACCAACTACTCATATCCAAGTGTGGTGCTAGAAACACAGGATGAAGACAGTGATGGGTATAAAGTCAAGAACTGTGCAGTGCTGCTCTTGTGACAGGCTCGTTCATCAGACATACCACTGATTCCCAGGCCTGAACCTGTCATTCCATCACCATTCCTGAGCACTATATTCACTTTAAGCTTTCTTTTTATTTATTTTATTTCTTTAAATAATTGCATACCCTGCCCTGTGAAGAACTGGGAGGGGAATTACTGTGCAGCTCAGGTAATGATTAACTGTGGCCACAAACAGGAAAGGAAAGAACACTCCTTGCAGGCAGCTCTTTTCTTTTGCATTTTGATTTGTGATGCAAGTCAAGGAAGGCTCTTGTAAATGACAGATTACTTTTTAGATAGAAAATAAAAATTATTGTTGTTGTATATAGCCTGGTAATTCAAACAAAGCTAACAACCAAATCACATCCAAGCAGGGAACTGAATTTGCTATAAAGCACAGCACAGGAAAACAGCTCAAGAAACCTCTGTGTACTTTTATTTATTCTCAGAATAACAGTTCTTCATATGGGGGCAGAGAAAAATATCTCTCAGAACACCACATCTATCATCTACTCATACCACCAGTGAAAATAACCTCTTCCTATCCCAAAAAAAGACTGTGGACTTCCTATTAGACTCCCTTGAAAAGATAAATTAAACTAATACTAAATTCATGCTTCACAGTGCCTTACTGACAGCTGTGGAAATACAAATTGTGTCCAGACAGAAGTCCGGTAAGCATGTATTTCAGCCCATGATTAGGGGTCAGAAGCATTTTGTCGCACTTACAAGGCTAAGTTCTTTGGATTTGGAGGAAGGAGTACTGCTAGAGGATGCAATGGATGCCGGACTAATTGGTGCATCTTTTTTCAGCAGTCGAGTCTTGTCCAAGCCATTCTCTCGTGGAGAGTGTGCTGGGCTCCCACGAGGAGAAGAAGGATCCTATGTATCAGGAACATGGGTTAGTATAAAAACTTCATACTAGCCACTAGTTCTTGTCTTGAGCAGTCCTCTGATGCCTTAAGTTTAGCTTTCATATTTTCCAGATTCTGTAGTGCAGTAGTATACAACTCTGAACTCCATATACAGTGTCAGCAAGTTCTTCTCACAGTTTAGTCAGACAAAACAATCCTTTCCCAGCCTGAGAACCAAGGACACCATTACAGCCTCAGGCCCAAAAGATGTCAAAAACAGCAAACTGAGGAGAGCAGTCTGGGAGGATGGGACTTCATAACTTGAAGCTGTAATTGCACAATTAACCCTAATATGTAAATAGACCAAAACTTATAGAAAGTGTCAAAACCTGTCACCAGTTATCCATCTTGGGTCCGTCTTGGGTGCAGCCCTGGCCAGGCTCTTGTACTGCCTAAGATGTATCCTTTGAAGGCCTTTTAATATCTAGCTTATTCCTTTAACTCTGTCTAACCTCTGTTCTAGGCAGCTTCTCAAGGCATCATCTCAATTTGGAATGAAGATCTGTCATAGGAAGTGACACATTCCTTCCATTCTTAATTGATTTAGTTGATCCAATTGTAAAATTGAGAGGGATAATGAAGGACAATTTGGTTTTTTTAAAAAAACTCTTAAAATTTGATGCCATTAAACCATGAAAAATAATGCCAAAAATCTATGGATATTGAAATAGGCAAGTAACTCTCTTTCTTCAAGTGACAGATTAAAAAGATTTGATGCATTTGGCAGACCTGATAAGGCTCACATGTGAAGTCATGGCCAAAGTGAAAGAAAAGACAGACACTTTTACAAGCTTTGTAGAAGTACTTACAAGCCTGTAGAAGTAAATGCTTCAGATCTGATTTGTATTCTAAAGAAAGAGGATACAACTGGATTCTGTCAGGCATTCCAAGTGCAAATGCCATAATCCTATTCATAAAACCAATACACACAGAAACCACTGAAGATACCCCCACCACCATTTCTCTAAGGCTGAAAAAACACCATTGTGAATACCTCATTGGAAACGTCAACTACCAAGTTGTCATCGCTCTTTTCACCATCGCTGTCCTGCAATGACAAATCACAATGTGTTAAAAAAAATTATTTCATATGCCAGTGTCTCTTAATAACTATAAAACTATAAAAACAAAGGAAATCTGCTCACAAATCTGCAGTGTACCATTCACTTTATGAGGTTATACAATTAACATATTTCAGACATCTACAGGGCTTCTGCTTAGCAGGCTGCCACAACTACAGCAATCATGCCAGTTTTTGAATTGGTGGAGAAGGACAGAGGATGAAAATCTTCATCCAAAGTGGCACTGCACTATAAAGTGGAGTCAAGATAGACTTCATTAACAAGTCCCAGCCTAACTAAAGCTCAGCACCATTGTCACACAATTTCCAGGTGCTTTGTATTTATATGGTTAAAAACAGTATCAATCATAGGCACCAAAATGTTTAATTCAGCAGAGACACTAGAGGTAGGCAGCAAAAACCAGTTAAAATTTAACCCTCTTTTTAAAATTAGCTATACAGCAGAAACCAGGTGAAACTACAGAGGAACACTGAAGTTCAACAATGCACAATGTAGACAATCTACTCACATAACGAGCTGCTATTTCCTTCTCTTCTGTTTTCTGTTTTTTACTATCTGAAGAATAATCTGTTGAATTTCTGTGCTTTTCTGCTGTTCTGAAACTGGCTGAGGGAGATACAGAAGAGCTCTGTAGTCCAAACAGAGAAGAAAGCATCATTAGGCCCACGTTCATTTGTCACCACCCCTCAATACATCTTAGGCTGACAGTATGATCTGGAGCTGTTCTCACAGACAGCATGTTGGGTTTGAACCAGCGACAGCTACCCAGCAAGTGTCTCGTATCAAAAACTGCACTATGTATTGCAGGAGACAGAAACAGGTGATCGACTGACAGATCACAGTGGCTATCTGCACTGCCAATAGGATGAATTTTACGAATACTGTGCACTGGTCTTGTTTTGGTTTGTTTCCTCTACAAATACACAGGGTTAAGTCAATAGTCTCAGAAGAGGGGTGTGTGTTTGCACATGTGTGTGTGTTTGCCTGTGTAAATCAAAAATAACAAAGAGGCTCAAGGCAAGTCACACTTCAGCAAACATTTGAATGAAGATTTCTACCAAAGAAAGACGCAAGCTTCTGAGCAGTTTTAGAGTGGGCAAGAACAGGAGAAAACACCATAACTCATTTTATTTTGCTGCCTTTTACAACTACAGGCTATGCCTGCAGCAGACAGAAACAAAACACAGACTGGCTCAGTGATTCCCTTGCTATTCTACAGTGCTCACCTAGTAATGACTGCTAAAGAGCACACATATGGACAGGAGAGAAAGGAAGACAACGTGTACTTTATGCACTATCATCCAACAACTCCACTCTACTCTGTTAAACAAGGCAGGCAACATTTATCAAATTCTACCACATTTCCAGGGCTTTGTGGAGTCTGTATCTTCGTATACAAAAAAGGCAGCAATGAAAGATGCAATGTTCCCACTGGGACCGATTTTAGTAGCAGCAGCAGTTTTGGCCCTAGTTCAAGAAAGCATTTAAGCATGCACTAAACTTTATCTCACTCTGAAGTCAGTGGTTTAACGTACGTAAGTAAGGATGTGTTCAGGCTTTTTGCAGAATTGGAAATGACAGCAACGGAGATGAAAGTAATTGTCAGTTGAAATCCTGCTGACTGTTTCCATCTCTGTCCTCCTTTTTACTAGGGTGGTAGGGAAGAACCAAAGAAGTCCTGACTGAGGGATTTTAGATCCTCCCATTCATCCAGAAACACTTGTTTGGGGTTTTTTCCTCCATGCATGACAGACAACTGTTTTTCCACATAAAACTGTACTACACAGCAATTTGGTTTTGGGGTTTTCAGTGCAGCTATTAACATGAATACAAACCAAGAAATTAGCATTTACATTGAGTAACTTCTGTTCCATTGCTATTATAGAATTTCTTCTTTTCCTTATTATATCACAAGCTTCTGGTAAGGATTAGGAAAACTTAAACACAGAAGTTAAACTGTAGTTATTGTCCAAGTCATATAAGAGAACGTTACTGGAACACAGGTCCTCCTCTCCCTTTTGCTGAAATTTACAGCTCTTAAGATCAGTAGCTCAGATTAATGAGTGGTAGAATTTGCAAAAATTTTCTGTATTTTGGACTGGTAATTGCTAATTACCCTCTAAGAACAGTGAGTGGAAAGAAAAATTTTAGAACAAAGGTAGTGTTGAAGGCACTGTGCCTTTCTCATACTGTGCAAATACATTTTAAAATACTAATTTAGTTTTAAAGCAGATCATTAATCAACAATTATAGCAAATAATGCAAACTAACAAAGTTATTTTTTGCTCTGAAGTGACAACACATGTTAAGACATTTGGAGACAGCACTGCCAAGGTACAGAAGCCCTTAAAATAAAGGCCAAGCAGAAACACAACATTAAATGAACCAATGACTTGAAAAATGTATTTGTTTCTGCAATGATATAGCATAACCTTTTGCAAAAGATTTTTATACTAAGCTCCTATTACATTTATATTCATTTAGAATTTGGAAGGCAGTAGCTTGTAATGTGAATTCAATTCATTATTTCTCAACTTCACCCTACAGAAAGCAATTTGCTTTAAAACGAAGAAAAATAATCACCAATAAACCACAAATTAAAGTGGTGTCTAAAGAATTAAACTACTGCACTTATTTAAATAGAAATATTTATTTTCATAAATCTGAAACCATACAGTTCCATTTTTCACAATCTGGTTAGCTATGTGCTATAGATACCATTTTAATCTCTGATTTCACTACTTAATAAAGTAATAAATTGAAGGTCCCTACTAGAAAGATAAAGTAGCTAATTATCACTAGCACATTAAAGGATGAGCACCACATTGGGCATTGCGGCAATGCACACTGCTTAATGGTTTTATTGCTTGATGGATCTGACCTTATACCAATATGAAAGGATCCTTCTGCAGTATTCTCACCTGACATTAGCAGAAAAAACAGAGACAACTCACCTACTGACAGCAGGCAGAACCTCCTTTACCAATCTGAAATTAGGCCAGTGTACTAGCAGTGACATTATTTTGCCTCACGAGTCAATTACTACAGACCAAATCTAACCACCCCCACTTTTAACTGTCCCACCCCTCGCCTTGCACCACTACCCCTGCAGAACTGCCTTCCTTTCCCTTCAACATGAAATGCACCTGCCACATTAAGATCAGCATCTTCATGGGATGTATTTTTGCTGACAGATCTAAGTTTATCTCTCATGCTAAGTAATAAAGATATGTCACATACATAGACAAAGAGCTATGGTCTAGCTCTTCCTAGGGACCTAATGCCTACTATGTTCACTGTGAGAGAGACAACAGTATTAATCATACTGAGTTCCCTCTATTGTTTGTAACAGCTTTTCAGTCTATAAGCACTGATAAGGACCAACTTTCCTTGAGAAATACTGGGATGTAACAATGTCCTCATGGTTTCCACTGACATCAGATTCCTGCAAATAATCCTGTATTGACCCACACCTTGGTTCCTGAGTGTGCCAGCCCACAAACTCCAAGAGAGGTCCTTACATTTGCAGATGGTAAAAGAAAACCCCATCAAAACACACTGTTCAGCTGACAGACTCTGCCCTGTTCCATGATTAAAACATCGGTGCTCTCCTAACAGCTGCCTTTAAGAAGGTGGAACAGATAGTTACTTACAGAAATTAAGTTATTCAGAACTATGACTTGGCGCGCTGTAACTTAATGGGCCAGAGTCCTTGTTTTAGTAACTATTAAAATTTATAGAGAAATGAAGTCTTTTTACACTGCTGTTTTCTTCAATAAAATGCATTAATCTACTACAAGAGTAGCATTTTCCTATTAAACAATGCTGAGTGTGCTCGCATGTAATAATTATATCAGACACAGGAAAAATACTCTTTGGTGAAAGTAGGTTACACTTAGTTTGTGATTGAGCAAAACATACCAGTTTTTCATTTTCTGCTTCGGTAGAACATTTTTATTCATGGTAAATACATCACAAAATGCTGACAAAAAACCAATGAACATACACATTTATAGATAGGCTGAGCACATCACCATGTTCACATAATTTACTTAAGAAGCAGAACAGTGTCTTTCTAGTACTGGACCCACAGTATTTTTTGCACTAGGCTATGGAGCATAGCATGCTATGATTCAGGCTCTGTTTTGGGCAGTGCTTAGCACAGTGCTAACTGAAATGGTCTCCCACTAGAAGGATCATGCTGTTTTCTCTCCAACACCATCAGGACGCTGCTCGTGGTGGAGTATCAGTGCCATACAGGTGCAAATTAAACCAGTATCCAGAGAGCCATGCAAGCTTCCTATGCAGCCATAAAATTCTTACCAGCATACTCAATGTCTGTTTGGGCTAATTAATAATTCAAATTGCTAGGGATGGGGAAAAAAAAAATCACTGTTTTACCGCCACCTTTCAGTGGAATTTAGCTGTATCAACATATGCAGCTCACACTGCAATGTGGCAGAAATCAGTGTGGAAATCATAAATCAAATTGTACAGCCATGCAGCTGCAAGCCCCAACTCCCCATATGCTGACTTCTCCAGATAAGACCTGGCCTGAGCACACTAAGTGATAATTAAATGAAATCAGTGTTAAAAGTAATGACTAGAGATGACAAGATGAAAAGCCTTCCTACATGTTAAAGCTGGTAACTCTTTAAAGCATTCACGAGTATGACCATTCCCCAGTGCACCCTTACTACTATGCCAAAATGATGTATTTGGAGTGGAATAATTAAAACAATAATTCTCAACAAAGTGGGAATTACAAGATAATTGACCATACTGAAGTATTAAGCAAACTGCAGTAAAAGCCAAGGATGCTCAACGCTAAGGTCAATTACAGTATAATTATCTGAATGACATTATTGCTGTTATAAAGACTGTTGAAAGTATAAAAGAAACTATAAAAATGGATACAATATGCATCGCAGTGGAACGACCAGGCAGTAATGCTGCTTTGTGTTGGCTGATGCCAATGTTATAGATGGAAGCACCAGCACTGGAACTTGGATTCAGGCACTGTCCTAGGTTTGGGCTTGGAGCACTAAGCTGCCTAATACTGTAAGCTTATACCAGAGGTGAAAAAAAAAAAAGAAAGAAAGGAAAAAGAAAGTAAGGAATTAGGGTTAAGACTTCTGACACCCTAAGGGAGAGGTCCCACCAGATAGATGAGATGTCAGGACACAAGAAAAAGAGGCAGTGCAAATACAGCCCAAAGACCATGTGCTCGGGGAGGAAACTGCAGCCAAGGGCTCCCACAAAGCAAGCCTAAGGGCTCTAAGGCTGTTTAAAAAACTAATTCATTTACAGACATCTATATGCACAGAAGCATTACTTTGATTAAACTTAGGAAGATGGCATGAAATGCTGTGGGTTGATCTACAGATACCATAATGGAGCATTTGCATAGCAACTCTGCCTTCTGAAGTCACTCACACTTACAAAGCCTTTTTGTTGCTGGCATTGTTATCAATTATTGTTACTATTATTACTATTATTGTTATTACTACATCCCAGTATCTGCATGGATGGGCATGGATTTTGTCCTCTTTGCTTTAATTTTTCAACGCACACTGTTTGCAGCCCTTGGGAAAGCAGATTTTCTTTATCATGCCCTTACCTTAAGGTTTCCGTAGCGGGCCATGATCAGGCTGACACAGTCAGGCAGTACAGTCTGGACCACAGCACTACCAAAATGGTTCATCAGAGGAGGCTGGTAGGCAAGTATTGATCCCACATGTATCACTCACTGGTCATGCTGGACTTCTTTAATATTTTCATTTCCCCCTTTTGCAGCTTGTTTCTCTGCTTGCCCAAACTAAAACCTAACTTCCACTAAGCCATATCATGAGCAATATATTTTTTTGGTCTTAGTCACTGCCTTTTCCCCTATGGCTGCATTTTCAGATACCAGAAAAAGCTTCAGAAACTGTCAGGGAAAAATGCAACTAACTAGCTAGGAAAGATATAAAACAAAGCTGGTTTAATATCACATGACCCGGTCTGAGCTAACTGCATCAAGCTGTGTAATCAAGCATGTGATAATTATTTTTAATACAAACTATGATTAAAATGCAAACTTTGAAGTTTTATATAGCATTTTTAACCACTAATTAACTTCACTAATTGCAAAATTAATGAAGTTAATTAGAGGATAAGAGTGCCATAAAAAAACATCAAAGTCTAGATGTGCAGTGCTGCCTGCAAGAGCAATGGGAAGACCATAAAAAAGTCCAGAATAAAGAGAATATGCAGGGTCAGCAGTCTTCAAAATCTAAGTATTCTCATAAGTGTTACGTCAAGAGAAGTACAGATATGTGTGTTTATTATGTATATGTGTGTGTAACTTCATAAAAAATACCCATGTAACTATTTACACTTGCAATCTGCTTGCCATTGGTGGTACCACTGGAGTATTCAATCTGTGCTAATTAAAAGCATCAAAGTCTAGATGCTATGAAATGGGTGATAAAATGAAGCAATAAACTACTGCAGTTGCACACATAAATTCCAGTTGTATTTCAATATATACGTGTCAATTTGCTGGAAAAGCTGAGAGGGACACACAACAACAGTTGAAGGTACCTAGCAATTTTGATGCATAATCCTATCAGCATGGGATGATGATTCTCTGGCCCCTCCTGGTGTACAGGTTCATATTGGTGACAAGAAAAGTAGATGTTTAAAGCAATGGTCAGGTCTGCTGGTTAGTCTTTCGCAGATGGATTTTTGTAATAAATCCTTTAAAATACAGCTTCTCCACTAACCACTGGCTGAAGGACATAACACACATAAGGCCTAAGCACTACTTGACATTGTGAGGGTCAGAGGATGGGGAGAACTACTGCAGCTTTAGGACAAACCGTGAAGCAGCAGAAGAACACAGATGAAAGTGAAAAAAGGAAGGCTAGGTTCAAGTTAAAGTACATCCTAGCACAGGCATATGAAGATAGTGAAATCAAATGTGCCAAGAGTAATAAGCACCCTTTGGTAAAGAAGAACAGTTTGAACACAGGACCTGGCTTCAACAGGGAACAAAAGAGAAAGAAACAGATGGCAGGAAAAAGAGTTAAACATTTCTGCTAGGTTTACAGAAGCCTCAAAGCTCACAATATTACATTTACTAGGAAATCTGTTCTCACCCACATTTTGCTACTTGTTAACATTGAATTTAATTGACAGTAAGACAACCTGGGCACAGTCAAACATCCTCCCCCACCCAATCTATAGAGCAATTCACTTGATCCATTCTCTCCATTCACTACTCTGCGTTTCTATCCCCTCCCTTGACCAAACCCTAAAATAAGAATAAATGCTTCAGAACATAGCAGAGTAGGTAATTTGGATGGAGTGAAAAGATTTGTAAGAAGGTGTTAAGGCACAAATTGCAACTGCTATAGACAAGAGAGTAGGTGAGCCCCAGGACATATGCAGGCTGCAAAGGAATATCAACCCTAATGATTCCAGAAAGAAGTGTTCCACCATCACAAGCCTGAGGATGCTACCAGAGAAAAATGTCCTGCTGGCATTCTAGAAAGTAAGCGTGAAAATCCACTGCATGTTGGTCAAGCCTCTAAATGCTAATTTAGCCAAAATCAGTTACTTAAAGGGAAGGGTCAAAGGCAATCAAGTTACAGAAATTCAGAAGAATTCAGGGTAAATATTTTGGAAACCTGAGGAACTGAGCAGTGCCAAGGAAATGTGAAACAATAGTCCTCCTCTCCTCAAATATTGATTTGGGGTTCCAGTTACTGAACTTTCATGCTGTTTCCTTTAGCAGAGACCTGAAACAATTTGAACAGTTCTAACAAAACAGAAACAGAAAGAATAGAAACTATGGGCAGTTAACTAGGGAGAAAGAGCAAGGAAAAGCATGCAATCACAGCCTACAAGAAAAAGCTCAACTGGCAGAAGCATTCAATACAGCCATTTAATTGTGGGCTCAACATCATGAAAGAGAGAGATAAGAATAGCCACCAGCCTGTATTACAGGTTTTGAGTCACTGACATGCCATGAGGAAAGGAAAAGCAGCAACACTCCGTTACTGTTCTTCACAAGCCAATGACGGACATGCATAAAAATTCCCAACATCCAACATATCTTCAGAATATCCACACTAATTATGTTTTCACAGCAACTGCATTCAAACAGAATACACAAGGATACTTGGTTAGTTTTCAGAATTCTAAAAAACACTACAGAGGGAATGTTTTATGATAACCATTAAAGGCTTGTGTCAGTATGCTTTACAGTCTGTTCCTGCAAGAACCAGGAAATCCCTCTGAAGAATAACTGGGTTTCACTCAGATTCCTCTTTTCAGGCCAAGCACCGTGGTAGAACTGTTATCCTTCCACTTTGCAAAGTGATTAAAATGGACTGTAAGGCACAGAGCCAAGCTGAACGCAAACACTTTCCTGCAGCGTCTCAAGGCACAAGGGTTATAAAAATCCCTTCACTACTGGCAACCAAAGTTAGGAGGTAAAAAATACACACACCTACACCCCTAGATTTTCCACGTTCAAGCAGCAAAATGATCAGGCTTTAAGTGTTGCCTTCTCCAGGGATATTTTAGTAGATTCAGTTTTCATGTGACAGGTTCTAACTCTCTCCTGGGACTTACACTCCCTATCTGTTTTCCATTAGGATCAGAAGGATCTAACCTACTACCAATGAGCCTTTTTTTTTTGGTTGCTTTAAAACCACAGAGATCACATCTGATGACAGTCCCACAAGACACTCAATTTAGCTCCCCTCCATCAGGTACTGTGCCCCAGTATCCTACATTTTCAGTTTTGGTTATGTCTAATAAAGGCTATATTCATGGCAAAGGCATCAGTTTTGAGTTTTCACATTTTTGCTCCCTTCCAATCTATCCATATGCACCAATGCTCCAGGGAAAAACACTTTCATTTTCTTCCCTTCTGCTTGTTTGTCTCTAAAGGATTTCATAGTTGTTCTGCTGCAGAGATGACCTAGGAGATGATAAGAAGACAAAGCAAATTATTGTTTTAACTGAATAACTCACAAATAGAACTGACTATCTCTTTCTACATGTTCTGACTAGCTATCTCCCTTATCCCTATTCTTAATCCTATTTGTTCTTGACTTGATCAGTAGAAAAGTGAAGGGAAAAGAAGTAGGCTTCAAAACACAACCATGATTACAAAAACCCCCTAAAATTCAATAGAAACACTCACTCTACATCCTGACTGCTTCTGTTAGCAGAAACATATTCAAATGTTTTTCTCCAATATTAAGAAAGAGACTAGCAATTTGGTTCTCTCTTCTCCATTAGATTTTGTGTGGCTTCTGAAGACTTGATTTATTTTCTGCTTTTTAACCTAAACCTACATGGTTTAGGAAGCCACAGACACTAATAAGTGTCCACTGAAAACAGAATTTCATTATACAAACAGACTATTAACTGGGTGGGTGAATAAAACATAACTGGGTGCTATTAAATGCTTGCAGATTCCAAGTCATGCTGATTCTGAAACAAAACATTCTCTTAACCATCTATTAAAAATATCTTCCATAAAAAAATCTTTGAGCACTACTATTCTCCTCTCTGCCCAAATAATATCCTAGCCCATTATATCTGCCTCACTTCATCTACCCTCACTTACTTGTGTTCCCAAGACCCTTGTTCAGGAAATTATCCCATTTCTTATTCAGGAAAGCACTTGAGCAGATGCCAGATTTGAGACACACACTTTGATCTTACGGAAGTCACAAAGCAGAAAAAGAAACCAGTGGAACGTACATACATATGTGCTGAACTTCAGATGCCTACTGTGCACTACTCTGAATCTGGACCTCAGCCTGTTGTAAAAATAATAGTCCCCTGTTTCATTCTTCAAATCAGGACTCTGCTAAATGGAATGGATGGAGGAGTGGTGGGAACACAGATTCGGCCGTCAGCCTTAAAGCAGTTACATCAGTATATAATAGCACATCATAAGTATAACACCTACTTTTGAAGGCTGAAAAAATAAAACACATGGTCCTTTCTGCCAGATTTTTAGATGCATTACAACTCCTGAACATCATAGAGCTTTGCCAAGAGAAGCAGCAGTAGCTTTTACTTCTCTGGGCCTTCCATTATTTATATTACATAGGTCACACTGTTAATGTTTTAAATGTTAAAAGCACAATCAAATACTGACTTCAGGCTAGCTGGAAATGTTTTGATGTTAGCAATGAGTAGCCAATACATTTTTAATTTAGGTTAGAGAAAAAGAAAAGCAAAAATGTCCCTCTTGTACGCCCCCTTCACTCTGCCAAGTAGTTAAATGTGATTAACTTGGCATGGACGCACATGACCTTCTATTCTATTCAAATTAGTTATTTTAGGTAATTTCTGAAGACTCTTGTCTCTCATTTAAGTATTTCATAATACGATTCATTTTCCACTTGCTTTTAAGGGAAGACTACAGTAATATCACTAAAACAGCATTCTGGCAAATGCTCCTGAATTATGTAATTCACTAGGTTCAACTCTACTGTTATAATAATTTTCAAGACAGATATAATACATTATTATTACAGCAACACAATCCTGAATTGAATTTTCCTTTGCTGAATTACTAACACTAATGTTGAAATTGATCTGTTTTAAAAACCTCATGTGAAAGGTTTTTTAAATACCACACATGCTCAGGCTTTTTATTTTAAATAGTTTAGAAATAAGCTGGTGGAAACAGGGGACTAAAAAAAAAAGTCTTATGTTCTCTAATCTAGCATTAAGTACATGCTAAAGAACACCAAGCATGTTTCCAAGCAATACCCACAGTGTGGATTTAGATCTGCAAAGACCTGCTATTTCATCAAGGCTCCAGGAAACCATTTTAAAAACTTACTTATAAAACAAAATGAAAGATGTTTATTTCCATGTGGGATGCTTCTAGAGAAGCTGGAAAGTAACAAGTTTATTAAAATGACAAGTTCAAGGTACTTTTCTTGTTGACTGTAAATAATCTCCCTGTGAGCCAATTAAGAGTGTGGAGATCAAAGGCCCAAGAAGCACTATAAAAGCTGGAATTACAGGGTTAAGGGAAAGCCTCCACAGGCTCCTTCAACACATATAATTTCCTCTAGGCACACACTGACTGGGTGAAACAGTGCAGACAAGCATTTTTTACTTGCTTTAGAGTACAGCAAAAACCAACCCACACTTTAAAGGACACCTAAATAGGCAGCCTGATCTTATGCACAGTCAAGAATGAATTTAGTTGTAAACACTGATAAAGGTGAGAAGGCTAAAAGAGAGCTGGGATGAATGCACAGAATGACTTAAAAAATGGGCTTCTCTGTTGGGAAGTTATTTAATCTCAAATTACAACTGTTTGTCAGTGCATTTCTTCTCCATAACAGCTTGCCAAAATTGTTCCTTTTTAAGGTACCAGTCAGAATAGCTAGCAAAGTGTTTCCTAATGCAAGGCTTGAATACAATGGTGATTTCTGCACACATCATCTTCAAATTTGAAGAGTGAGTGGGGTTTTACGTTGAGTACACAGAGCACTGCCAGCATGTCTTTAGCCAGAACTTAAGATGCTGAGCTGCAGTCACACCACTGTTTACTGACCAGCATCTGGGCTGCTTGAGTTTCCTTGCACTGCTACCTTGCATATTCTCAGTTATGAGCTGAGTCCTGTTCCAAGATAGAAAACCTTGAATTTTAAAGTGGGTCTTTACTGCTGTTTCCTGCTAACATGGGGACAGATTCTGAATCTGTCCAGTCTGTCCCCCTTATTTCACTGCCTTTCCTTGCCCCTTTTTGTACTACAGGGCTCAAGTGCAAGACAAGCTTTCATTATTTGTTGTGACAGATAATACCATCAGAATGCTCACTGTGCATAGTCTTAAGTCCTGACAGTAAGCGCAAATTTTCATTTAAAGACACCTAGAGCACCAGATGGAGCCCTTACAGTAAGAAAGTGTAACAAACTTTCACAGCAAGCACAACTGTGTCCAAAGCTCCAGCCCACAGATGGAAATCCTTCTTCCCTGCCTGCATGCTCTCCCCACTGGGTACTTTCACTACTTACAAAAGATGCTGTGACCATCTCCATGGGCAGCTGTTCCAGTGCCCAGCCACCCACCGCGAGAAGAACTTTTTCAAACAGCCAACAAAAACCTCCTCTGACACTTCAGGCCATTCCCTCAAGTCCTGTCACTGTCACCACAGAAAAGAGCTCAGAGCCTGTCCTTCCTCTCACAAGGAAGTTGTAACTGCGATGAGGGCTCCCCTCAGTCTCCTGTTCTCCAGGCTGAGCTGACCAAGGGACCGCAGTTGCTCCTCACACAGCTTCCCCTCAAAGCCCTTCACCATCCTCACTGGCCATCTTTAAATGCTCTCTAACAGTTTAATGTCTTTCTTATACTATAACACCCAAACCAGCCCCCAGCACAGGAGGTGAGGCTGCCCCAGCTCAGAGCAGGGCAGGACAATCCCCTCCCTTGCCCAGCTGTGATGCTGTGCCTGATGCACCCCAGGAGAGGGTTGGCCCTCCTGGCTGCCAGGGCACTGCTGACCCATGTTCAACTTGCCAGGACCCCCAGGTCCCTTTCCATGGCCCTGCTTACAGCACCTCATTCCCAGTCTGTCCATACATCCAAGGCTACCTTGTCCCAGATGCAGAATCCAGCACTTTATCTTGTTGAACTTCGTGTAGTTGGTGATTGCTCAGACCCCCAGTTTTTGGGGGTCTCTCTGCAGGGCCTCTCCCTGCCCTGGAAGGAGTCAACAGCTCCTCCCAGTTTTGTATCATCTGAAAACACGCCCGGTATCCCTTTTAGTCGTGTCTCCAACAACCTGATGTGAAAGGAGCCACAGAAACACACCAGCAATGTAATCAAGCCTGAAGGAAGGATGAAAATTCAACCAAAGCTTGTCTTCTGCCAAAACATGTAGAGATTAGACAGTTAAATGAAACTGGAAGTAGCTCAAAAGGACTGAGTGGTCAAACTAGAAGCATGCATGTACTTGCCAAGAATGGGACTAAAAACCACTGTGAGGTTTCAAAAGAAAGAATTAAGTACAGACAGATCACAAAGCAGCACTGGTTCTTGAGCAAAAAACTAAAAATGGGGAGGTTGTAAAACTGTTTGTTTTGGAAATGTAGGCTTAGCAGTCTGCTCTTTTGTCTGATCACATGAAGTCAATTAAGCTTCTTCATGCCTCAAAAAGCAGGATAATTTCGGAAGTCTAGAGAGTGCTTCTTTCCCTTACAGGGTTGTTGAGAGGATTCATGGATTGAAGACTTGGAGGTACTCCGGTATCACCAAAATGGATCTATTACATATGCTAGACCAAAATTTAAAAATGAGGAAGGAATAATCAGTATTCCTTGTATCAAAACACAACTAAAAGATTGGAGTAATCCAATTGCTGTAACAGAGTACCTGTACTAAACTCCAGAAATTATACAAACATAGAACTCTAGCCAATTCTTAGTTTGCATAAATCTGTATGACACAGACACAAGAAATTCAAAAAAAGAAGCATTTCTGCATTGTATGTAAAACTAATCAGCCAAATTGTGAGAACCTAAAGCCACTACTTCAGAATGCGTAAGATCTTCTCAAAGACAGCCAGATGTCAGATGAACCTCCCTGATTTCTGCAGAAATGCAGAGCCAGTCTTCCATCATCACTTCATTTACTATAACTCACCAGATGCAGTGTCTTTTATGGCTTTTTGCTATGCAGTGTTTGCACTTAAAGCATTATGTAAGTATGAAAAACAAACACTGTCTGTGCTTTTCTGATTAAAATCCAATATAAATTATATTCAAAACAGTGCAGCCCACTGGTTAATGGCAAGCTGCCAGTAAGGACCTGTGGCTGATTTGGGGTTTCATCTATCTGCTATACTGTTACTTCTATTTTATTTTAGCATTACTGAATGTTTTTTCCCATATCCACTCTTATTCCTAACTGGCCAGCTTAGAACTCCAGTTGTGTATAATCTCACACCAGACAGTGCAAAAAAATGCTGCCCCACAATGCATAATCACTTTGTGACTTGAGCAAGTCCGATTCAATCTCCACCTATGTAGTATACTAGTTCTTTCCCTCCTTGCTTCACTCAAGACTTCTGTTACTTCAACCCAGATTCATTCCAGAAGCACTTTCCTGCTTCCTGGTCTAAGCTCTGTGAAACTCCACGTAAAGCAAAACTTCTTATAGATCTGCAGGCAAAGCAGATTACCCTAACGAGCTAACTCTGTGTAACTAAGTACAGGGAAAAGTACATTTCATATGAAAACACAGAACAGTCCAAGCCTGTCTAAAAAGCAAGGCAATGCCACAGAACATTCACAAGTTAGTTTTGTGAATTCTCATACAATTTAGGTGATCCTAAACTGTGTTTCCCAAATGCTATTCAAACATGATTATGGAATATATTTGTTTTGACTGGGCTTTAAGTCCCTGCATTTCAAAAAGTCCTCATTTTACCTTCAATCAAAGTTGAAATTTGCTATCATAATACCTTTAGCTCCCTTTAGAACTGTTATGCATATTTCCCAAAGAGAAAAGATTTGGGGATTCATCATGCACAAACTGATATCCACAATAACACCACTCCTAGTAGGTTTGCTAGAAATAGCTTGGTATTTCTACTCTTTGTTTTGATATTTATGGATTAAAAATGAATTCAGGCCTGATCTCACAGTATTTAATATCTGGGCAAAACACTTCTTGCTCAAGTCAACGTGGTTTCACACAACAAACATCCTGCATGTTACAAAAAATGAGCAGTGACAGCAGTAAATGGCAATTTCCTCCTTATTTCTTTTTGTGCTTCCCTTCTTATCATGATGACAGCAGGAAAAATATGGCAACCATAACAAAGAGGAATAATGAAAACACTCACAGACGATTACTCAAATTGGGTCCATAAATACCATGATTACCTGGCTACTATAGCATTTGATTTCAGGACAACTTGAAGATCCATGAAGGCAGGAGACATAAAATACCTGCATATCAAAAGCTGGTGCCCCAAAACCCTGTGGCTACCTCATATACAAGCAGGTGGACATGTTACAGCAGAGGCAAGGAATACCTTTGTATGCCTGCAGACAGCACTACTGAACAGAGTCTTCTTCTTCCACTGCAGTGGTGTCTTGACTTGCCACTTTCCAGCTGACCTGCACAACACCCTGAAGTTGATCACTACAAGAAAACTACAGTCAAAATAACAAACACAAAGCATCTCTCCTGCCAAGTGGCAAGACCTTCCAGATCATACACTAACTTCCTCCACAGCCAGCCAGCACAACCACATTTCACAACACATTAGATGCATTATGGGTCCCAAGCAAACAATACGCAGGCACAAAACTCAAGTGCCAGAGATGGCTAGAGTAAACTTGCAGCTCCCCCAGGGCCAAATGTACCTTTTCAGCAAGGATACCCTAATGTGATGCTATTCTTCTGCATCTATTCTCTGCCATCCCTCAAGACAGACTTGAAAAGAAGAACAGCCAGAAAACTATGACTCAGAGCTAAAAAGGTTAGTTGCTGGGACCCAGAAACCACAAAGATCAGTATATCAGGCATGTTTTTTTTAAATGCTTTCTTTCTGTCTCCTTCTTCTCTTCCTGAAGGACTAAATGTAAAATGAAATCGTCTTACAGAAGGACAGCCGCTTCCCCCCTGTGCTCAATCATTCCAGTCACACTATGTTGTCCAGTAACCTGCATTGATAATTCCTCATGAATAAAATGCCAACATTATCATCCACAGCTATGTTGTTGACATGCATTTGTTATTTCACTAAAAATACCATTAATTTTCTGGCTTCACAACAGCTGAGCTACTCCCCATTTGAATATACAAAAGAGTATTTTGTTTAAACCAAATTAAAAGCGTTCCAGTAAATGACTTCAATTTTGCTGGCTATACTACTTAGTGTATACTGTTCTATTTAAGCCTCTCTTTCCTCATCTCTAGCCCTTCTACACCCCCATCCTTTTCTCTCTGTTTTTTTTTCCTCCTCCCTTTATATACTTAATCCTTTCATTTCAGGAACTGGATTTTCCCAGCCAGACATCCACAGTCAGAGAGACTTCAAAAACTTAGCGCCAAGGAGTTAAGGCAATGGTGAAATTGCCTCTGCTCTGTTTTTATTCACCTGATTGCCAAAAGCTATTTAGCAGTAAGGAAAGGAAGGGAAAGGGGAGGGAAAGGCACATAAATGCTGAATACACCTTCCTTTACCCATCCAGACAAGACATTCACCATTTAAGTTGGAATGAAAACCGCCATTTCTGCCAAGCCCTCCTGGCATCTCACCACTTTATTTGTTCCCATTTGTATCTAATGCTTTTGTCAACAGTTCAACAAAAGTCAAAGCAAACAACCCACTACAAACACTGAGGGTAACAGCAACAAGCATGAATCCTCACAATTATCCAGCCCAGCTGCTCAGTGCCTGTCCAGACTGCTTTCATTTACAACAGTGTCAACAAAAGGCTGAAACCCAATAACTAGGTGGGTCAATACTACCACTGTAAAGCCTCCAGAAAAGAAAATGCTGTGCTGCTGCTTAACTGCTTCAGCAAACATGCAGAATAATTCAGTTAGATAGACAAGTGCTTGCCTAATCATTTGTTGTGTGAATTATTCAAGGCTTTCCCTTCAAACTGCTAAACGATGGCTCTTCAAATATTTCCATGGAACCACCAGATGTCCTACAGGAGAAAAGGGAACATAAGGCACATTCTGACGTAAGAGAGGGCAATGGTAACCTGTGATCTTGAAAAGCATTAATGTTTAGAGGATTAATGACTTCTTACACATTGCTTCTGGTATAAAGAACACACAGCTTTTAACACAAGTGTTAGGCATGCATCAATTTACTAGCTGCTTGAGCTCTATACAGCATAATCAAGGTTGTGTACAATTTTTCTTTCTTTTTTTCATGAGAATTGTAAAAGAGTTCTCTCCAGAGAGTATGTAAAGCGTAGGTAAAAATAAGCACAGCAGCTAGTAAAGTAGATACAGAGAGGAAACATGCATTTATTCCCATATATCTCTCTTCCTCCACTGCCCCCTATGTTCATTTGACACAAGCCAAATGCTCACTCACGTTCTTCCAGAGGTTTCACATAGGTTCATGTTTACAGTTTCAAAGAGCAGGACAAAGTAGTCTTACTGCATAGAACCCAGTGCTATACATTATATATTTTACTTTAATTGCTATTTAGGTACAGGAAACAGCCACCTTCAGACATCTGCTTGACTGATTCTGCTGGCTTTTGTCACAATTGCTTCATTATATTAACATATTATTTTTAACTTTTTAGCAAACTTTAAGAAAATGGGCAAATTAGGTAAAAATAGTGATTGTTTTGATTTAATCTCATTACTGGCAAAAACAACCTGGATGTGAATAAATGTTTTTTCTAGGACCAGTTTACATATACATCACAGTGCAGTGTTGGATGGATATATACCTTGAGCCAGAATACAATATCAAATACACTTATGAATATTTTATTTTTGACATCTACAGTAACAGTTGTGCATGCTGAGTAACTAGTATTCCAGAGAGGATTCCTGGCAGTTTTAAGACTTAGAAAAGGAGTAAGAAAAATTCTCTCTGTATGTCAAATTAAAGAACATATTTTTGTTTTTATAATTAGAATCTGCAACATATTTTGTTTGCAAAACATGCGGCTTTGCAGTGATTGCACTGTAGCAATCTGGTGTTGTGTGTTGTCAACATGAGAGACTTCTTCTATCAAATAAAGTTTTCTTCCTCTTTCTGTCCAAAACAGTCATGAAACATTTGTCTACTAAATAGCAGCAGCTCCATCAGGCTGTGATCACCACAGCTGTTAGTACCCACTACAGCCCTACACTACTTCGTGGGAAACTTCTGTTAGATTTACTATTAAAAATCAGGTTATTGCTATTTGCAACCTAAAGTTGGTTTATTAGTATTAGCAGGACTGTTACAGTCATTAGCAGAATTTGTGAAATTGTTTAAGGTTCACGGAGAGCAAAAACACAACAGAGGGTACTGTAGAGAGAAGTACTGTACAACAGAAAACCCCTGGTATCAAAGGAGTTGTGACTTGCACAGATTAAATGGGAAAAACCTCTGATGCTAGATACACTAGAAACAGTCTGATGCTGAATACCCTAAAAAGTATGGGAAAGAGAGATAACATCACAGTTTTTGATGGTTTCTCCTGTTCCTCATCCAGCAGAATAGGAAGAAGCATTGAAAAATGGCACCCCCATCCTTCGCCATAGGTGAAGGTAATGCTGTCCACCAGAAAACCTTCGTAAAGGACACCAGAGTCCTACAGGTCTGGAAAATAACTTTACTGCTTTCAAACTCCTGCAGTGTGACACAGAGCTTTTAGGCTAGATGGTGAGCACACACTACTTTTCTAAGGGCAACAAACTGATCACTGACAGATGCCTTTATGCTTAAGGTGGCGTCCCTCTGCTACTCTCATGTCAATTATACATACTGACATGGCTCAGAAAAATACTGTACTGCAAGGGAATGGCAGAAAAAGGTTTCTCTAACCTTCAATTATACATACTGACATGGCTCAGAAAAATACTGTACTGCAAGGGAATGGCAGAAAAAGGTTTCTCTAACCTCACAAGGTTTACTGTAATTGATTTAAAAATATTATTTTTAAATTATTCAGACACTGAATTCTTCTCATAAGCTGCAGTATTGGACAGCAAGGTTCATTACAAAATAGTAGTTGGAGGTCATGGCACAAAACTTTTCTCAAAGCAGGGAAGAAAAGCAAAACAATAATTTCTTCCAGGGCTAAAATAAATTGCAGTTTGATATTTTTAAAAGAAATGGAGAGGGGAGACAGAAGTATAGAAAGCATCAACAGATATGGCTTCAACAAATATATCAGGGAAAAAGGAGAAATATAAACACACAGGTACAAGCTACAATTTCTACAAGCCAGATACAACGATTTCCTAATGCCTGGTATTGGAAGATCACAAGGCAAAGCTTTATGTTATTTAGGTCAACACTGGCTTTTCAATTCAATGTAACTAGTGATTTCTATACAGTCAGTCCACTTAGTTAATATAATAAAAAGAGAAAAGGACTCAGAAATACGCTGCAATAGCTGAAGAGTTTTATGTTGTGTGTGGTCTGTGCCAAACACAAACCACACACAACTGCAGAAAACCCTTCTGGGGGTTGCTGCAATTGGGACACATCTCTCCTGGCCTTTTTTCCATACTCCTGCACTGCACTTGTGCAGAACATGCCAGTGTGACAAAGCAGGACCCTGCCAGCAAAACCAGTGTTAGAGTTTATTTTGATCTGTCAAGATTAATATAGCAAAGAAAATACTGTATGCCCTCTTTCAAACCATACAGTGGCTTGAAATATGCCAGCTTCTCTGTGTGGTGAATCTGTGATAGACAGCTCACCCATTTAACGGAAAAAAGGAACAACCCATGTTGAATCTTTTCCTTCTCCTACCCCTCTGCCCCACTTACTCATAAGTATGCATTAAGAACATTCCCACAGCTGTAGTCACTGCCTCTTGAGTGGCAGAAAACAGAGGTGCAGCTGTGCCTACTAATATTCGTATGCAAACAAGTAGCACTGGACTGGCTGCTATACCTCACTTAAAAGCTCCTTGGTACTCTTTGTTAACTTGGCAGATCAAAAAGAAGTGATACAGAGCAATCTGCTGTCCATTTAATGCAATTAGCAGATTTAAGTGGCATTTCACTTTCAATACCTCATTAAAACACTGATTGCATCCAGCAATTGCTGATGATACAACATTCACAGTGTTCCCCCTACAGTCCTCCCTGAGACTTGGTGGAAAGTTGGGGCAAGCCCTGAGCTGGCAGTGAGCAGTCAGAGCCAGCAGACAGCACAGCTTCTGGAGCCAGATGCGAAACCTGTACCCTGGTGCACTGCAGCAGGGGTGAGGCTGGCAGAAGGCAAGGGAAGAGAACACCCAGGACCTAACAGGGAACTGACAGGAAGTCAATAACCCCTGCACCCGTGGTCTCCATAAGTCCTTCAGGAGGCAATGGAAAATACCATCTCCAGGATTAGTATCTCCTAAGCACAGACCCAGCCTCTTGCTGGGTCAGATGCCACATTGCTGACTTTTGCTACACGTCTCCATTTTACAGTTTCTGCGAGACTTTCTACCCCTCAAGTTCCATTTCTTCTACAGTCTTCTGACAGTGAAGCATGTGAGTGGTGAAGTCCATAAAAATGTCGTGTGGACACAAGACTTCAATTTTCCTCTTGGATTATTTTGTCATGTTAGTCCAACAAGCCAAACAATACCTCAGCTTAGGAAAAATACTTTTTTAATTTCTTCCCCCAATGCACCCAAATGCAAATTAACAGCATCCCAGAAAAAAAGTGACATCAGGCTGAATTCCTTCAATCCCTTCATTGTGGGAAGCACTGCTGGGGAAGGACCTGGCTCTACCACCTCTGCCAGGAGCTTGGGGCATCCCTGGGGTACCCTCCAGCTCTGGCGCTGTTGCTACCAGCCAGCACAGCTCCACTGGTGCCAAGGAAAGAACAAACTAAAAAAGATTAATTCGCAGATGTTCATGCATTTCACACAGAGGGTGCCCTGTGGTCCGTTGCCAGGGCAACGGGAGACCACCAGCGCGCGCTTTATTGGCTTTATGAAGTGCGTCTCGGGGGCTATAGTCCGAGAAATGCTGCATGATAATCTTCAGGCTTTTCAGAAGCCTTGTTTTGTGTTTATCCACATTTAACCCTCTGAGTATTTTTAAGGGCGCCACTATGTCTGGCATGACAAGGAATGTAGAGACAGGCTGTGAGGAGACAAACACATCAACTCCGTTTCCGGCCTAGAGACCCTGGAAAGCATGTCCTCAGCACCTGCTCCCACCTGCCCTGCACTGAAGTTTTCACCCACAGCCTGCAGGTAGGCTGGCAGGTGAGCTGTTGTAGGGCTGACGTCAGTAGAGCCATGTCTGGGGACAAAACTGACATCAGAAAGTGCAAATGCAACGAAAGTGCCACACTAGACTAACAGGTAAGTGATGGCAAGAACACTTTCTCAGTAACTTTAAAAGAAGATTAAAAAGATTCAAGACCATTTCATCAACTTTCCAGACACATGACACAAGAAACCACACTTTTATTTGGAACCCCAATACATGACACAGGCAAACCACCCATGCCAAAACCTTTACCAAAATTTATAAATTCACATAGAGAACTTCCCTTCCTCTCCTTACTCCAGAGCAGTGTCAGGTGTCTCCCCTAGCTGTCCTCTCATCCTTCCCAGAGCTGTCCTCTCTGCAGCCCCTCAAGGCCGGGCTGCAGATGGGAGGGGCAGGAGGGAACAGGGGTTAAAATCACAAATGACACAACGCCTCAAGCAGCAGCAGCCGCCACTGACATCAAGCGCTAATCCAGCAGGAGAAGAGAGGCAGAAAGCGAGGGTGGCAGAAGGGATCAGTAGAAGAAATGGCTTGCATTCAGACTTGCAGGAGAAAGAGCATGCAGAGACAATAATTTCCTGGGAAAAGCTAAAGCCTAACGAGAATTTACTCTGCCTCCTTTATTCAGACAACCAACCCCTTTGTGGCAGGGGCTTCCTGACTGACAGGAACCCAGGGCTCTTTAATAGGATTTCCATATTATTTCCAACACCTGCCTATAAGTTATTTGTTTACATTGAAGAAGGCGAGATTCTCAAATCAGGCATCTGCTTCTGGTTCAGGCATATTTTAGGAAACCATGTAGAAAGAAGCTTTGTTGCTATGGAGACATTTTTATTTTCTTCCATTAGTTGGATGAAAAACATTAGCATTTCCAATTTTTTGTTCTTCAAAAGGCCAAATGTCGCTTAAGAAAAGACAGAACTTTTCAAATTGCTATGCAGAATAGACTAATCGAGCTTTAGATATTTAATTAATTATTCAACTCAATTAGAGCTGTACCAAAGAGAGGCAAGAAACAGTGCAATTTTCCTGCAAACTTCCCTCAATGGCCAATTCCTGCTGGCCGGTCTAATTGCTTTTTCCCTCAAAGAACAGCTAAAACTTTGTAGTTCATGTTGCACTCAACAATCTTGCATAACAACTTGCATATCAGTCAGACTGCCAATTTCCCTAAACCAATCATGTTGGACTAGGAATGTGCTCCTTTGCCAGAAAAGAGATAAGAAGAGCCATACAAATATACTATAAGCATTCAGTGACTTTACTCATATGACAGAAACTTTCAATGCATGTCATACATGTCACTGAATCCAGAAGGCGCACTCCTTCCCTCCCTTTACCAGATAATCTTAGCATGCCCAAGGAGTCCATTGATTCATGTAAAAATAAGGGATGTTTCAAGTTACTTTGGACATAAGGGTTTTAAAGACAAAATTAAAATGTTACATGCTCCAAAAAACAAAACCAAAAAAAGAAAAAATCACAGTGCCAACAGAAATCTGTAAGTCAAAAACACAGTCCGTGTCCCACTTTTGATAAAAATTTATGTATGTTGTTTTTTTCCTCCCATTACATTGACAAACATCTTTGTAACCTGACCTGCAAAGGTGTTCCTCATTCCAATTCATCCACCATGAGTAAACTAGTGTGAGACATGAAATCCAGTGTGTAAAGCATGATTTTAATTGCATGCTTACAATGAAAAAACTTGAAGAGATAGAATAAACAAATTAATTTCCTCCCTTTACTTCTCTTCCCCCAGCTATTATATTGTCAAAGCCTTTGCACTGGAGACCTTTCCACCCACCTCCTCATTCCAGCAAACTTCCTCTTCCTACTCTATGATGTGAAATCATACTCCTGTGTTATCAACATCACAGTCTGTTGCCATGGAAATAATTAGACATGACTGCTCAGGTTAGAAATTACAGCCCATGTATGTATTTGCCTTCTGGGCGAAGAGAGCATCTGGATAGAGAATATTTGAGTTACCCTAAATCACCAAGTGGCAATACAAAAGTTTGACAGCGGGAAGCACTATGGGAATTTGACCAAATGTGGGCACACCCCTGAGTAAAAATCACCCTGTGGTAACATGCAGAAAGATGCAAGATAAGAGGGACAGTGTGCCATTAATAGACAGAAGCGGGTAGAAAGCTATTGGGGAAAACAGGTGAAGCCATCAAAACTAGCAGAAGCAGCTAATTCTTTGATGCCAGAGTATATGCTGTCACTTTCATATGAATATGAGTACTCTACACTAAATTAAACTTTCCAGATGACCTCCTGAAAAATACTAAAGATGTGATATTGCATGAATGAAAGAAATTTAAAACTCAGTTGGGGTGGGGGGGAGAAAAGAAGAAACAAACACAGCAGGGAGATACACACCTGAGGTTTAGTTTCATGTTCCTTTTAGAAACCACAGAGCTTGAATGACACACTACAAGTTTAGCCATTAAAAGGTTATTAAGAAAAAAAAAATAGTGCCAAAAAAATCAGCTCCATAAGATAGACTGAGACAACAAACAGGACCTTGCTAATTAATATTTGTTCTGCTTCAGCAGACAGTTACTGGACGAGACTGCAACAAACAAGCATGTCTCACCCAATCACATCATTAATCCACTCACGTTCACCACCTGAGGACCAGCTATGCCCCACAGATATTTATTCATCTGTTCCACAAACAAACAATTACAACACATTTTCTGGAATTAGGGCACCTGTTACATTCGGCACAGTTTACACACCCAGAGGCAGATATCAATTAATACTGAAAAAATTACTATATCAGAAGCCAACAGAAGTTACTCATTATTATTTGTTAATGCTACCCCCAAAACCCCACCTCTTGCAGAGCGGTGTAGTTCAAATCTGCTCTGTTTAAAACTACCACTTCATCGTAAGAGAAAGCAAAACACATGCAAAGCTTCATTCCTGAATGGCAAAAGGTACAAACAGAATCCATGTGAGTCTGAAATGTCTGGATTTAAACACGCCTGTGAAGTGTTTTTTAGCTGAATGGTGATTAATTGGCCAAATAACAAAATGATCAGGAAAAAAATTCTGCAAATTCCTTTAACTTTGTAATAGGTTGCCACATTTTTTTGGCTTGTTTCACAGACACTGAATGCAGAGACATTTGGCAGGACACTCATGCCACTACAGGAAGTCCCATTTAAAAGAAACCTGATAATGAGGGCAAAGTCCACAAAATACATAACAGCAGCTTATGTGGTGTTCCTCTATCAGCAGAAGAACAAAGTCAGCAACATAATTACATTTGGTAATATCCAGAAATCTTGTAAGTTGGGGATTTTTATTTTAAAGTATTTTGTACTTTCCAGAAGTGCCTCCACACAACCCCTCCAAGCATCAGGTTACTCACAGTAACAGATTCAGGAGTAAGTAGCCTACTCACAACTAAATGAAAAGAGGTCTAAACACTTAATAATGGCTAACAGCTTGAGAAGCACTGGAGCACCTGCTACCACAAATGTAAATGGAATGTGTGAATCGCATCCATCCACTTTCCCTGTATCGCCCACATGTGTAATTATTAGCTTTCACACAGATTAAGGCAAAAGTAATTTTATTTCTAGATTCACCTCAATTTGCCCTGACAGACTTTTCCCAATTCACCAGTATGTTGGCCAGAAATCCACCCCAAAACTCCATTTGATACATTATTTCATATATTTTCTTCTAAAATTCTTTTTTTCCCCCCAGAGGAATCTCAAAGTAGCTGTTTTATTCCTGTCACAAGACTGCAATTTTCAATTATTGGCACTTGTTACTGCTGAAACAGATCAAAATGAAAAAAGGTTTCATCACCTTGGCAAGTCTTACTACAGGCATAGTCTCTGCCCCAAATAATTTAAAAATCAGATAAAGAAAAAAAACCTAACAACGAAAAAACAACCTAAAGAAACCAACCAACCAACCCCAAAAGAAAGGCAATGCTTAAGAGGTATATAAAGAACAAGAGATTTACATTAGAAGTGATAAAAAGTTGCACATGATGGATCCTGCGCATGAATTCACATGCGTCAGGAGGCTCTGAGGTTCTTGAAGAATCTGCTTGGGGACATCCATGCTACCTCTGGCAGGCACACAGCCCAGCCAGTATCTGGGAGCTCCTTCATTCCATTTGCTGCACTGAGAGTTATGGGAAGAGAGTGCCAGCACTACACTACTTTTTGTCAGGTGGAGCTTTCTTACACAAGATGTTTCCACAGCTTCTCCAAAGGGAATGTATTAGAAAAGGAATTTTGTTAAGTATCAGAGAAACTTTTGCCACCTTTGTCCCAGAGATGATATTAGGGCTGGAAAGAAGGACATGCCTCCTGCACCGAGTCCTCACAGGAGGTGGGAAAAAACTTGTGCAAGTGCAATTTGCAAAAAAGAATCCACCAAAATAATTATCTTTTCCCCTTTTTTCCCCTCTTAAAAAAAAAAAGTTTAATAGCTTTGAAAAGGAGACACACCAAGTCCTCCACAAAAAGCTGTGCGGTTAACTGCAGAGCTGTTTGTCTTTCTGTCTAAACACATTATATTCTCTGAGAGCCCTTAAGCCAGGGCTGCACTTTGAGCACAGCCCTGGCACATGCCACCCTTCCCTTCCTTTTGTCCTCTCCACAGCCTTGCCACTGCACAAAGAGCACTCCCATGACCTGTTTACAGCGTTTAGAGTCTTCCCATACCTCAAACTTTGCAAAGAATTTGGAGGACTGGATCCAAGAAGAAATCAAAGAAATCAAAGAGCTCCCAAAGCTGCCCTTCTCTACAGAGCTTGCTGTGTCAATGCTGATCTATTATTTAGGAACAGCTCCTGGACAATCTTATATTACCTGAAGGTGACTACTCAGCTTCAGCAGTGAACTACTTAGTTCAGGGGAGGTGCTGGGCAAGATCAGGTGTAACATGTCTTGCCTGGTAGAGTGATGCAAACTGCCTTTTTCCTGACTTGAACTAAGAGGAGAGTCAGGACCAGCACAGCTAGAGACAGCAAGTTTCAGGAAGAAAACTGCCCAGCAAATCCAAAGCTCCGTAAATAGTGGCAAGAAATGGGTCATTTCAGCCAAATTCCTTTCTTTGTAGAAATGGGTACTGTACCTTTGTTATCTGAATTCTACACGAAAGTGTAAATTTACACTTCATGAGCTATTTTAAAATCCACCCTGCTTAATAATCTATATCAGCAAGAAAACACTTTAAAGTGTCTCTCACAATTAAACCCAGGCACAACTTTATATAAATCAAAATTTTGCTACCATATCAAAACGTTACACTGGGGCTGTATAACATTGCCCATATCCTCATTACATGCTACACTAATTACTACCAGCAGATTCAGAATTTTCTGCACATTAGAGGCTTTTAGAGGAGCTATAAAAAATTTCAGGCATCATTAATTTAAATTTGTATTGAAATTTCCTTTTGACAGATGGCCAAAAATTACTTACTATTTAGAGTACCAGAGCCTGCCTGTTTGCACATTGGAAGAGGAAAGGGAAAAATTAAAAGGAAGAAGGAAATTTATGTCACGTTCATCACCTGTTAAATGTTAAGGAGCATTATCCTGCATGAATAAATTATTTCATACAAGCACACAGACTCCAGCTGGTTCTGGCTGACAAAAACTGTCTCAAGTCACACAGCAGACAATCATAAAAAGCCTCTCTTAACCAGGAACCACTTAAGGGAGGAGGGATCAATTGAACAAGCAACTAACTGCTACTCTGGGCATCACTGAAAACATTTAAGGAAATTAGCAAACTATTTCACCTTGCAAAGCTGGCAGTAAGCCCCATAATGCTGACACACAAGCCAATTCACAACCTGAGCACTGTGCAAGACAAACATCTACTTATCATTTCAAAGTAAACTGCACAAAGTAGATGCCCTTCATTCCTTCTGGAAGCTGTATGAGTAACAGCACTTTTGAATCCATCCCAGGCAAAATCAGCCTTTTCAGTACAAATACTCACCCTAATATCCATGACAGCATAAACACCCCAACACCTCACAAATTATACAAAAAATGACTAGCATAGCTTATATTGTTTAGAAACAGTGAATGGCATATATTAGCAGTTCTCCTCAGTCACTTTCTTGAATGAAATCATCATGGTTTCGACTATATAGGTAAGCAAACTCACTCAAGAAACCACATGGCTTTGTGCTCTCACAGTTAGTTATCCATCCCACTTGCATTTGTTAGTTTGAGTGCAGGAAAAAGGAAAACGGACTAAACTTATCTGTTCGCAATGAAGACTGGGTTTTCTAGGGAAATCATCATTAATGCGTGCTCCGGCCCCATCGCATTAAGTAGTATTAGCAGTTTCCAGCCCTCATGACAAAGAGGCTGAAGTGAAATCCAACACGCTGTTATCTTAGGTCGGCAGATAGGCAGCTTCAGTGCCTTTGCTGCTCACGGTGAAAACTGACAGTTCCTGTCAGCTCCTGGTTTTTATGCAGAGCCATGTGTGTAACAGCAAAACTGACAACCATTGGCTCAGTTGCGCTTGGCTGGGACATGTCAGGAGTGCCAGTGGCAGAATGGGTGTGCTGGGATAGGCTGTGGGACACGTCCCCACCTGTAGCTGCCAGAGAACCAAGGTGACAGCTTTTGTGTCAGCCCTGGATGGACAGGTCTCTAGTGGGGGCAAAGCCTGTGCCCAGAACCATGCTTCTCCCAGCACTATAAAGGGAACACTAGTAATATCTGCCTGACAAGATCCTGCTAATCTTGTGTAATGCACACTAGACTCATGCTGTGAACATCTCTTCCATCACTTCCCCAGCCTCAAGAATATATTATATCTTCCTAAAAAAGCACAACTAGAAACCTGACAAACTGTTTCTAAGTGCTTCATAAGGTTGGTACAGGTCTTGCCATTTATAAGAGAAATATATCTTTCTTTTCACACTCAGCAGCACCTAATAAGGCTTGACCTTATGTTTCTGAAAACCATGCAAACTAGGAGAGCAGACCCACGAAGGAAGAGGACAAGAGTAACACACATCTCTCCATCTGCAGCATTAAAACCCAGGAGTCCCTGGGAGACTCTGATGGCTATCAGTACGGAAAAGCATCCATGTCACTGAATCATACTGAATGCTCAAAATTATACAAGTTGCAGGTATGTTACTACATGTACTTATTATCATCACCTTACACATGATACAGGTATGCTGCAGAGTCACTCAGAACCTGAAAATTAATTTTTGGAAAAGGAAGGCAGAATCCTCAGTGCAAGCTCCAGTACCACGTTCATCAGGGTCGAGGGAAGGGCAGCTCACTCCTCTCCAACTACAGGATAGCAGGCAGCACCCTGCATCCCCCTGTGAGCGACAGAGCCCTCCTTCCTCAACTGCATTATAAGGAAATATCAGAATTACAATAGACAGCATCCAAATGACTTAAGACTACTGGCTTATTCCTTCTGTCTCAAAAGCTTGGACGCAGATCTTTCTTTCTGCCCAAGAACAGCCTCAATGCTGTTGCAGTAAACTCACTGGTCAGCATGTTGCCTGCAATCCTAGCTGCCCCACTACCAGCCATTGCCTAGATGTGATACACAGGCTATGCAGGGTGCTGCCAATCAACACAAGCATCACGACCCAGTTCCAGTTTGTGACTTTTTCCACCACTCTGTGCCACATTTCAGAAAAATGCAGTGTTCACGCAGCTCTGTCAAGCTACCCTTTACACCTACAAATTGGAATCCTACCTTGATGGAGTCTCTGTCTGCATGCAGAGCAGCCCCCATGCATAAGGAGGGGGAGATATGGTGGCAGGGGATGGGCACAGGGGGGAAGAAAAAAAAGAAAGAGAAATACTAGTTAGTTTACACAAAATTATACATTTATCATACTCCGAAGAAAGAATCCTGATGTCTGTTAAATAATAAATTGCACAGATGTTAACTTTTCTGTACAGTTAATTATTAAAGCTGTACAGCCAGATTTATAAAACTGGATTTCTAGCATTTGAACACAATTCCTGGCTACTGCTTGATAATAAACACTAAAGTAATTAGCTAGGAACTCTTCTGAAAATTGCTCCTCCCTCCCCCACCTTCGCTTGCTTTAAACAGGAGAATTTTAAAAAAAAGAAGAAAACCAAAGCCACACACTCCTCTGGCAGCGCCTACCTCTTTGGTGATCATTATCATGGTGCTTCTTCTCATCTTTAATTGGGAGGTGGGACTGCCCTCCCAGTGCACTGGAGAGTGCCAGGAGACCAGCACTGCTGCCAATGGGTGGGATGGCTGGAGGCTGCAGGCCCGAGGGGTGCGGAGTGAGCGGCACGGGAAGACCATGTCCATGTGACAAGTGCTGGGCCTGGAGTTGTTGCTGCTGTGAAAAACAAAACACAGATATTGAATTTGTTCAGGGAGCTGGGGATTATCTAATTGATCATCTACATCAACTGTGACTGATCAGATCAATCAATGCATCTGATCAATCCAAACATCCTGGTGCCTTAAAAATGTCCAGATGTTTGGACACAACATATTTGGTAAAACTCCGACTGAACTGGAAAACAACAACAACAAATCTTAAAAAATAAAAAAAGAAAGCAAATGAATGTTGCCGTTTTGGTGAATTTTTTATTTTTTTGACAGAGGTATTATGCTTTTCTCTTTCTAGTAGAAACACTCCATGTACACATCTAATCAAAACATATGTAACTGTAAAAGCAGTTATATAATGAAAAAAAAGCTGAAAATTGAGAAAATTAGTGTTAAACAGTTCTCCCAGCGCTACTGCACAGCATGCAGTGAAAGTTAATTTGAAAGAGAAAACCTGAATTAACAATCCAGAAAAGGAAACTGGTTGCAGCCACCGTTTTAAGCCCTTTAAGTGTCCTCAGCGGTACTTGAGCAAATTACTAAAGAAAATCTAATGTAGCAAGGCTTGAGTCCTCCTGTAGGCTTGCTCAATAATGCTGAAATAATTGGGCACTCTGTGCACGTTTAGTGATGCTCGAATGAAAAGCTAGAGGCCTGCCCTTGTACTCTTCTCTGGCTGCTGACTCTGTGTTGTGACAGGTTTATTTGAGTGGGACTGTGATGCATGCACCAGTAACTGCACTGACAAGAGTTTAAAGTCATTTTTACCAGTACATTGGCAACACATAGAGAAAGCCCTTGAGAGGTTCGAATTGGAGTGCTTGACCTCAACCATGGCTGCATCAAGCTCTGTGCTATACTAACCACTGTGGGGTAGATAGACTGTTACTATTCATTGGAAAGGCAGTGGAAAAAAACCTTGACAAATCAACAACAAAAACCAAACAGGTGAAAAAGTTTAGTTAAATATATCCCAAGAGAGATCTGTTTGGGTCTAAAGCTTACACACTAACCATCCAGCTAATTTCTGTTCATAGAAAAAACAGATAGCCCCTAGAATTTTCTTTTCATTTTCAAGCATTTATTATCAAGAATAAGTCAAATCTCAAGTCCTCTAGGATTTTTCTCTCCCACCTGCATGTCTGTATACAGGATTTAGAAGAAATAAAAACCTAACTTGTTTTGCATAAAACCATTCCACTTTAAACTTCTAAGACTTACTTATAGAGGGGTGAGCTGAAAGTAAAAGGCTGCAAGTCACAGCACACTAGATAACCCTTGCAGCACACTTTACACATAGCTCCCTTGATACCCCACCCTGACAGAACAGATCCTTCTCTTCTGCTTGGAAATAAACCTCATGCAGTGGAATCAGACTGGCAGTTGCATGCACACATCATCTTATCCAGACCAGTAGCAGAGAAAATAGGGCAATGATCTACAAGAAAGCTATGGGGGAATAAAAATACAGAAGAGGGCGGGAGGCAGACCAAAATCAAAACCAAATGAACAAAAACCCATAAAGAATGTTCTTCCAAGTGGAAGAAGAAGAAAAGGGTAAATCTTTTTCCCACTTGCGAACCCATGTCATTCCAGCAGGTGTTCCTTCTTGTAGAATGTATCAAACCCATTTTGCTTGCTTGATGCTCTTATGGCAGTACGCTTCATTCTTCAAAATATTAAATTAGCTACAATGAAACAAAGCAAGAGAAAATAGAGTATTGTTTAGCTTCAGGGTTTGAACGGGGCTGCCTTACAGCAATCTGACATGCCTGACTTGGGGAGGGAGGAGAAGAACAAGCAAAAGAATAGGGATGAACGGAATAATCTGTGTTCTGCTACCTGGATATGAACAAGGAATTTCTATTCCTACTTGATAATGTGCTATAAACCACTGCATGAAGATCTCTGTCTGAATCTGCCAGTGGCTTAAAGTAAAGACTTTGAGAAGAGCCTGAGAATATCAACAGCGAGCTTTCCCCATGTTAACTCTTATACTGTCAACTGAAGAGGAATACTCATTACACACTACTGTACAATCCACAGAGATCTACTTATTGACCTACCCAATTTGCATTATATGACCTCTTCTATTGACATAGGATGGTTTCCAAAGAACTGGAAGAAAACCGCACTGCAAAGGTAATACCCTTTTTTACTTGTCTTTGATAGGAATCTCTCTTCATAGCTCAGCAAGACAACAGCACAGACTGAAGCCTGGAAGAACTGAATATCGATAATGATTCTCAGACATAATATGGTCTTTAAGAGTAGTAGCCTAGCAGCTTGAGATCACCCAGAACAGCTGGGCTGTGCCAGTCGCTCTTGCCCAAGAATCAAAGTGTTTTCACTGGAATTTGAATTGCAGAGAGCTCTGAAAAGAACTGCAAAGAGTGGGGAATTAAAAAACCAAACCCAGAGCCTTCCTGCCATAGAGAACTTTTCTGAAGAGACCAAGTTCTTCCAGTAAAAGTAATGGGAACCTGAAATCTGGCAACAAGGCCTCAGAAGCAACAAAGTGTCATTCACTGATACAGCAGAACTTTAGTGTCATGAAGTCACTTTGTAACAGCAGAAAGAAAATGCTTTGGTATGACAACTAGACTGCAAAATAAGTCTAAACTAACACCCAAAATTTCAGCATAGCACACATCCTGTGCCACACAAGGATAATATTGTTGCATACTGTTAGATGGGGTGGGAGTAAAACTCCAACAACAGAAGGAGGATCCTGGCCAAGGACTGTATTGGTACAGGAAAGACTATGATCTCCTCCAATATAAGGAGAAATGCTGAACACCAAAAATAAGGCACTGGTCCAAAACCAGAAAGGAAGCAAATGCAAGTGAAACACTGGGTAGGCTTTTGCTCTCAAAATATATAAGTGGAAAAGGAAATAAAAGTATATAATCACATAATTAATAATGCTGTTTGCTAATAGGCTTAGTCAAGAAGGTAAAGATGAAGTGGCATCTCTGTCATTTGCTACTACTGTATTCAAATACCCACAATGACAGCTTGACTTTGTTTTTCCATTGCTTATGGGCATCACTGGTGAGCATCAGGTGGCCTACATGCAGCAATTTCTTTAAATGGAAAGTTATAGAAAAATGGGCAATTCCTTAGCCCACTGGGCATGAGATTAAGGCTAACAAGTGGTAAAAAAGGGTGATCTCCTGTAGTTATCAAAATGCCAAAGTTATGGAGGAGTAAGTACGGAGATAGTTACTCTCCACACACAGAAATATTCCATTATGGAAGAAAGTTCACACTTGTTTCTGCCTGTAGCATGAATTTAGATCATAAAACCTGACACAATTTAAAAACTTGCAAAGAAAGCCTGAAAATGAGCCAACTGAGCAACTACATAATTTTTTAAGTTGCTGTAATGCCTTCTCTTCCCCTTCTCCATCTTCTCTGTAATTTGTAATCTTTGGTCATGTTATTTATGAACTCCTAGCATGTGTAGCATGTGGTTAACTTCAGACAATCCCATCACAGTTGACTACAGTATGCGTAAAGTCAAGCATACATCTTCAGCATTAATGCATAATAGGTGCAAACTTGGAAAGGCAGACTTTATGATGCTGTAAATTTTCCAGAATTATTTGAAGATAAAAACATCAAGAGTTACTAGCAAGAAATACACCCTATGGAATTACAAAATAGATTGCAATGTTTTTAAGGAGCATTCAACACACACAAAATATAAGAGCACAGGGTAAACACAGCAATCAGAAAGAAGCCAAAAGAGAAGACTGCATTCTTTTTAGTAATAAGTTTAGGAAGATGATAATTTAAATCAGCTGAGTAGTAAAAACTGAAGCAAAGCTTTCAAAACACATTAACACACGTCACATAAAGATAACATCTGGCTGCTACTAATGGTATTTTCTTTTCTGTATATTCTTCTAGGCTGTCTAGAGTAAGGAATAAAATAACTCCAAAGTCATATTTACACAAATAGGTAAAAAAGATTTGCTGAAGGCTTTTATCTGAGTAACAGTAATTCTTAGAACCGCCATTCTAAATGTTGATGCTTAGCTTAATTCTTTTCCCAACACATCTTAAGAGATCAACTTTTAAGTAAAATGTGATAACAAATCCACTAACAAATTAGCTTTGAATGCTCTCTTGTTATAGTCAGCACATTCAAAGCCTATTTTCCTGGAAGAGGTTCAAGTTTTTACTGGATATTTTCCAAGCAGCTTGTATTGCAGTAATCTACCACTTTCCCTCTTACAGACCCTGAGAAGTCACGGCCATTACTCAAACAACCTGAACATACTACTCTAACCTGAAGAAATTTCTAATGTTAACAAACGAATGTCTCAAAAAGATATTTTCTCTTTTATAGTTTTACATATGTTCACTACTCGTACCTGCAGCACTGATGGGAGAGGACCTCGAAAAATCTGAAACAAATAGTTTCACTGTTTGTTTAAAACAAGTTAAGTGATGTGGTTGCTTGCTGAGAGTGAATCATTGGTAAGATAGCATACAGACAAAACAGAACCCAAGCTGAAGAGGAAACAAAGACATAGAAACAATGGCTCAAGAGTACACAATATCAATGTCAGTGGTTTGAAAACCAGCAAAGGCAATTCTTTGGCACACGCAGTTACGAGTGTACTTAAGATGATATGAACTTTTATCTGTTGTGCCTGTTCGCACCCTTGACGTGATCTGTACTGTTTGTACTTCCTTTGTACTGCTCTCTCTCTGCTGGCAGATATTTAAAAAATAAAAAAAAGTTTTTCTGATGTTATGATACAAGACACCAAAACAGCCCACAAAGAGTCATATAGCAGCTCCTCCAGTGGCATGGTTCTGGAGCTATATGGATTTATACCATATAATGGGTTTGCATAAAGGAACAGTGGTACTGATGAAGAGTAGAACAAATTACTATTCTTACTCTTTAAAGGGAGAATGAGCATAATGAAAATTATTACAGTGCCCAGAGTAAAAAAAAAAATATCCTAGTGGGAATCCTACTACAGACCACCAAGATGAAGAGGCAGAAGAAATATTCTATAAGCAGCCAGCAGAATTCTCAAAATCACAGACCCTTCCTCTCATAAGGGATTCCAATTTAAAAGATGCCTACTGGAAATACAACAAAACAGAGAGAAAACAGTCCAGGAGGTTCCTGGAGGACAATTTCCTGACACAGTATGGATGAGAGAGACAACAAGGGTTGGTGCCCCACTGGACCTGCTGTTTGTGAACAGAAAAGGATTGGTGAGAGAGGCGATGGCCAGAGGCCCTCTTGGCCCAGCCAGCAGGGGTTTATGAAAGGCACATCCTTCACATCCTGTGGATATTGTCTACATGGACTTTAATAAAGCTTTTGACACCTTTTCTCATAACATTCTCTTGGAGAGACTGGCTTCTCATGGTGTGGATGAGTGCACTCTTTGCTGGGTATAAACTGACTGGATGGCTGGGGCAGCAGCGCTGCTGAATGGAGTTACACCAGCTGGCAGCCCAGGGCTCAGTGTTGAAGAGAGCTGTGCTGAATATCCTTACTGACAATCTGGACAAGGGGACTGAGTGCCTCCTCAGTCAGCTGGCAGATGACACCACGTTGGGCAGGAGGGCAGGAAGGCTCTGCTGAAATTTCTTGAGGGATTAATGAGCCAAGGCTAATGGTATAATGTTGCCCAGGCACAATTTACCTGGTAATATTGGGATCTTATTCCAATAGTATAAGGTTCAACAAGACCAAGTCATGACAGCCCCATGCAGTGCTACAGGCTGGAGGCAGAGTGGCCGGAGACCTGACTGGTGGAAAAAAACCTGGAAGTGCTGGCTGACAGCAGCTGAACATGAGCCAGCAGTGTGCCCAGGTGGCCAGAAAGATCAATGGCATCCTGGCCTGTATCAGCAATAGTGTGGCCAGCAGGACCAGGGAACGGATGCCCTGTACTCCCAACTGGTGAGGCCACACCTGGAGTTGTATGTCCAGTTCTGGGCCCCTTAATTCAGGCAAGATATTGAGGTGCTGGAGTGTGTCCACAGAAGGGCAACAGAGCAAGTGAAAGGATCCAGAACACAAGTCCTGTGAGGAGTGGCTAAAGCAGCTGGGGCTGTCTGGACAGGAGAAAAGGAGGCTCAGAAGACATTATCACTGTCTACAACAGCCTGAAAGGAGGTTCTAGTGCAGCAGGAGTGAGTCTCTTTTCCCAGGCAACTAGCTATTAGATGAGAGGAAATGGCCTCAAGTTGTGCCAGGGGAAGTTTAGATTGGATATTAGGAAAAACCTCTTCCCTGAAAACACAGTCTTGCATCGGCTGGCCAGGAAAGTGGTGGAACCACCATACCTGGGGAAGCACTCAGAAAAACTTTTAAATGTGGCACTTGGGAACATGGTTTAACTGAGAACACAGTGGTGCTGGTCTGATGGTTGAATTCAATGGTCTTAGAAGTCTTTCCCAACATAAAAAATTTCTGTTACTCTATGTACTGTATCAGCAATTAGTGGAAACTCTAAGTGCTCAGATGCAACTTATCTACTAGAAAATTTGCATGTGTCTGTTCACAAAGGGGAATGAATACAGACCTTAAAAAAATCTAGGATTAAGAATGAAAAATTATGAAAAGGGAAAGAGAATCAGGAGCAGAGTAGTAATAATAACAATAATTATAATAAGGATAATAATAATTTTTTTAAAGAATCAAATACCATGTTACTTGCTCTCTAAGATTCAGCAATTTATGTCTTTGAGGATGCTGATTCCACAGAAGGAAAGCAACCTCTACTGACAAAACTAAAGGGGGGAATGAAAAAATCAATAGCAGTCATTAATCAGAAAAGGAGCATTTAGAGCTCCTACATAAATAACAAAGAAACCATCAGAATCATATCTCTACAAATTGCTTCAAAGATCTTTTAAGCGATCTAGGAACAAAAAGTCATCTCCCAAATCATACTGTGGGATGAAAAGCAATACATGCAGAGCACATTTCCGTTCTTAATCATGTATATAGGAACATCTGTCAGGATACATGTTTCACCATTTGTCCTCCCTTCCACTCTAATGACTATTTTTCACCCAGCAAAACAGCATAGATAGAGGACAAAAAATTAATACAACCTACTAACAAATAAAAGATTCATGGCCAAAAATTGGACATAATCTTATAAAGGGAAAACGTAGTCCTCTGCAAAAGGCTAAGTTCACCTTACAACAGTATTAGAGTCCAGTATTTCCTTCTTCTGATTGCAGGACTTCACCTCAATTTCACATTGGAGGTGGAGGGAGGAAGAATTAAACTCTTCAAAATCACTTTCTGTTATCATTTAATAAAGGGCAGAAATTCCCACATAAATCACAGAACTTAAAACTCTCTTCCTCCTTCTCCCCCATCAGTTTCTATTTAAGGTAAAGAAAATCCACATCTGCCAGAGAAGGCAGAAAGCACAAACTGTAAGCTAAAGGCCTTGCCATGAGGAGTGCCACTGGTGTGATATGTGCCTTTACATATCAAAACTCTGCTTCGAAACCTTTCCACACAGACCAGTGCAAAAAATAACAACTGCAGCAAATCTGTGTTTTCTGCTATGTATAAACAGATGGCAAAATTAATCTCTGGCTAAGTAGGCGCACACTGGTTCATGTACCTTATTTACCAAATGCTCCACTAATGTCCTATCCATAGGCACTGCGAAGAGATTTGTTTTTTCCTCCTCTGGACTAACAGTAAAAAGATAGCATTTCTGTTGGGACTCTGTAAATTTTGGTCCTTTCCTTTAGAAATGAGAGTAACATCTGTGCTTTTCCCAGCAGACTTCTAAATAACCTTCTAGGGTCACCACAGTAAACAGTTTCTAAAACCTTGGGCTAAAAACTGAAAAGTTACCATCCGAGATGTATCACAAATCAAACAATAAAAGCTAGAAGTTAAGCAATGGCACTGGTCACAGAGAGATTCAAGTGGCAAAATCCATACACAATTCTATTACCAAAGCTTTTAAATGTGGCAGCTATAAATCACTTCTAAGATTCCTCACAAGGTATGGTTTTAGAGCCATGTAATACCAACATAAAACAGATGCATGTTATGCATCTCACAGATATATTTCTCTAATGCATCTTATCAAGCCAATCCTTACCGAGTCAAATTTCTACATAGCACCTACTGAGAAGCGGAGATTCCTTAACTCTAAGTGCTAACACGATGCTCCTTCATGCTGACAGCACACAAGTACACACTGTGTTGGATTTCAACAAGTTGTCCTTCCTTGAGATAAAAACCTGGGATGCACGGACTGATCCATTCTTTCCAGCCCATTCTGTGTCTTCAAAGATGCCCATTTCTGGTGCAGCTGTGGTCCTGTGCAGAGGACTGCAATGCCTGCTCTTCTCAGAGCTGAGCAGCCTCTTCCCACAAGTGTTAGGAGACGTGGATACCATTACCCCTCTCCAAGCAGATTTCACTGCAAGATGTAGTGTTATGCCTCTTTAATGTAGTGCCCATTAGCCAGGTAACTGAAAGTTAAAGTGAATTCTTTTGCTTTAGTGCAGTTTCCTAGTTACAGTGGCTTCGATAAAGGAAGGTCTTGACAAGGATCAAATCATCTGGATTTAAATTGCAGCCCCAAGACTGTGGAAGGACCACTTGTTCTTTTTGCCTTAGCCTCTTTAAAAAGTATAACAGAGAAAGCAGTAGACCTCTGTTTCACAAACAATCCTGAGTTAGTTCATCGGTGTTTGTGATGCATTCACATACCCAAGGACATGACTGTGAAGAATTCAGCAAGCAATAGGCAAGTAACTGTCTTGCTAATAAAAATCAAACATTCTGAAACATCAGACAGTGTAAGACCTCCTAAATTCCTTCTTCATCGATGGACTTAACATGCTGAAATACTCTACTTAGGCAGTATTTTAGTGTCCATCCCAGTTAAGCACTAGAGCCCTTGCTCTGGTCCCACATTTAAGATTGAAGACATGAGAAGTACTATTCACCCACCTGAAGCAATGCAAACATTTACCTGACTCACTCTACAATACAGTCCTGGTCCTCATTCATTGCTGTAGGCAGCAGCCTACAAAGTGTGGTTGGGAAGAAGTCTAGGTGGCAAATATGTGGCCTTGTTTAGGGGTGGTATCAGAACTCCTGTAGCTGAAACCATGATACAATAGCACCTTTCTTTAGGCCATACTGTACAGTAAGGGTGCCTATTTAAACAGAAAGCATCATCACTGAGTACATAAACATTGCTGATTTTGCAGTCAAGTGGTTTTGGAAAATCCCTGTCTTTAGAATACTGTAAAACCTAACAGATAGACTTTTTTTTCCCCAGCTACCACTGAAGGCAATACACAGCATATAACAGACCAAGATGGAACATAATACATCTGGCATATGGTTGGCACAGCTTCCACTTACTGGAGTACAGATCCCACTGGCAACAGTATTGTCTGATTTCTACAGCGTGTGAAGTGAAACCACACAAATATAAGTAATTAATAAAATATTACATACGTTTGTGTTACAAAATATTACAAAAATTCTCCACAACTCTTCATATTTGCACTGATTAACCCTAATTTAAAAAACAAGATACAGTGGTCACACAGCTTTGATACCCCTTGAGAAGCATGCAGGCCAACGTCAGCGCTCATGCCGGATGAGATGGAGTGTGCGAGCCACAATATTCGTGTCACACGCATTTACTTAGGCAGAACGAGCAAAGGCGTCTGGCACCAGCATATTGGCAGTGAGAGGCTCTAAGTGGTCAGCACTTCACACTGCAGCAGCACTGACTGCTCATATAGTGATAGACCAATATAAATTCAACTAGCTACCACAGCTACTGAAAATAGGACAAAAAGCTGAAGACAGTGGCAGCCCACTCGAAGTGTAGCAACAGTAATTAAAACCCATCCTCAGCAATATGGAACCTGGAAATTATTTACATTCCAATTAATTCCCTCAAAAATCCCTAAAAGGATAATTTTCAGTTTCCTTAAATGAAGACACTGCATACGGAGGAGATTTATTTAAATTAGACCTCACCTTCAAGGCTCTCTCTGAGGCTGGCACATGGGAATAAAGGAACAAGATGATAAATTCCTCAAAAACACATCTTTGCAACCAAAAAACAGGGTGTCTTTAACTCAGCCAGACTTCAGGTGAATAATTCAAAACCAAAAGTGCTCACCCAAAAGCCTTCTACAAATCAATTTCAGTCTCTAGGCAGGGTCAAAATATTTGCAGGACCATATGACCACTAAATAAAAAATCAGCAAACAAGAGTAATTAAATGGGGGGCAATGAATTTCAACATGTCTTTAGGGTACACAAATAAACATAATTCGAAGCATATAGATATTAAGTCAACTTCTGCTGTCCCACTTTAACAACCTGTGTACAATATACAGCTGTCCCACTTTAACAACCTGTGTACAATATACAGACTCTGCTGTCCCACTTTAACAACCTGTGTACAATATACAGTTTTACAGAATTTAAGCTTCAACCACTGCTTATCACACCTTGAATGAGCAATACGGAAGGGCTGGAGAAAGAAGTGACTGTTGTCCCCATGCTACAACACTTTTGTTCTAACTGCCCTCGCTTATCCTCCCTGACACCACCATTTCCGAATGCACACACCTGGGCAGGAACAACTTTTCCATGCAAACTGTGTGCGCTGGTTCAAGTAGAAAACCCTCGCTGCTCCTCACAGCACCTGCACACGCGTGAGCCAGAAGCAAGCCGCCATCTGAGAGGAGCAGGAGATGCTGCTGCATGTTAAGCAGCATCCGGCATCTGCAGCCCCAGACAAGGCAGCACGGCAATCATGGCAGGCACAGAGGCCAGCTCTTCATTTCAAGTTGCGTGTACTTATCTGCACCACACCACCTTCAGAGGCTTCTGCACCTATTTTTTAAACAGCCATTGTTCTCCAGAGCTGTAAAACAATCACTCTCTTAAAAACAAACAAAAATTATGGATCTTTTGAGATGGGTCAAACAAGCACCTTAGCCTCAAATAGGTAGAAATGGTGACAAAAGTGCATTTAAGAAGAAATCTTTTAACATAGTAATTATATGTGACAAGACAGAAGGCGTCCTTTCTTTCAGTAGCTGCTGTTTGCTTATTTTTTAAGAAGATAATGAAAGTGGCATGATAAAACAAAATGCTTAAAAATTAAACCAAAGCCATTCTTTTTTCACTCAGATGCATAGAATGGTAAAGAAAAAGAATTATTTCAATCATTTCCTTAGTAATACACGTAATATTTAAATAGATTTAATAGTGCTGCTCCAAACCAATGAATTATGAGTTTAAAACCTATTAAAATGTAATGTTTTTTTCCTGAGCGGAGGGGAGAGAGATTTAAATTCACTGAATTTTAATATTTCAGCTTGAGCTGCAGGAGGTAGAGAAAGTCCAAATGAACTATTCCATCAGCACCATTCAAGCATGAACATTTTAATCAGTTTTACTTCCTTGGAGTTCTCCAACACAGTTTACGCTGTCATTCTGAAAGCACTTAACACAGAGGGTGTGAAAAACCACCAAGGCTTGTTATTGCCTTCACAATTGATGGCAAATAATTTTGCAGACTTCCTATCATTAAAATGTCACTGCTAAAAATTGAGGTTCAGCATTTCTTGTGCTAAACTGCATTTTCTTTGAACACCATCACATACCTGTTCTTAAGTTTTTGGTACATTTATCTCTCTCCATGTGATAAGCAGGCACACAAGCCTTCATTTCTGCCTTACTATCCAAAGGCAGTTGAAAAAATACTATTTTAAACAGAAAAAATTCCTAAAAAGTTACAAGTTAATTGCCTGGCTTCTTCGTTAAAATGTAACCACACTCACACAGCATGTTCCAATTGTAAAGTATAATGGATTAACGAAAACAAACCCCAATGTTTTAAGAAAGTTAGATGACTCAATTTATTAATACAGGAAATGAAAACATCATTCCTAATTAGTTCATATTACTGATTTAAGGCTACGATTTGTGCGCTGTTCCAACAGTGCAGTCTTGCAGATTCTAATGTAAAAACACGGCAGCACGACACATGACAAGATCAACTGGATATATCACACTGTTCATCCTGGAACACCCTGCCCTACAGGGAAGTAGCTCTGGATGTGCACTACAGACTGCCCTGAGCAAGAGTGCTGCAACACACTGCCCATGGCAAACACCAGAGGTAGACCCTGAATGCCTGCAGATTTACAGTCCTCCTGCAGCACGCTTATGATATATCCAGTTTTGGTTTAGTTTTTCTCGCTGCATCTCTCCAGAAGATGATAGATGATATTTAACTTGTTTGAGCCCATCAATAGTTTTAAACTGAACATGACCTGTGAAAGAAGTCATTATAACTCTGTTTCATTCCATTAAACATAACTAGTTTATTGTCAGGAGAACAGGCAGTCTCTCTGGGTCCTGGGCTCACTTCAGTATTTTGCATTTAAACTGCACGGATCAGTGATTTGGTTCATTTACCAATGAAGATAGAATAATATTGCAAAGTTAGAAGGTGCTTCATCAGATTCCATTAAATCAGAGCACATTCACACAAAAATATATACATGTGAAACACAAAGAGAGATATGATCTGTGCACCTTCAGTTCTTTCCTTGTGCCACACTCCATGCTGGTAGCATGCATTTTTAACTCAAGGCCAGAGTTGCTCTATTCAAACCAAGAGAGTTTAGCGTGAGTGAGGTGAACCAAACAGGATGCCCACAAAACAGAGACCTAAGCTACAATCTCATTTCAACAGAAACTCCAAATACTGCTTCTGTTTTTGTCTGATACACAGTTCAATGGGTTAAACAAACACTGGAAGTTTCTAATATACCATAGGGTTCAAAATACACAAACCCTGCCAGACTTACTAAACAGAAAAATAATATAAGACAACATCATCAGATACATAAAAAACCCATTATTTCCGATTATGTTCTTTGTTTTATTTTTATTGGTATTCACATTACAAAGTATGATAAGCCTTTTCTAGCCCGATGCTACATTTTCAGACTTTAAATCTAAATGCAGACATAACACTGTTGTGGGATTCTTGCAACATGATCTTAAGCTTATTAGATAACTAGCAATCCTGTTCATTCCATTTTTAAAAAATTAATCACTAAAAGACTGCATGAGATTACTTATCTATAAACCTAATGAGTACTCAATTTCAATCTGTATTGCTCCTGTTTTTCTAAAATTAAAGAGGAACACACATTATTTCCTAAGTCAACATAGAACAACTGAGTGAAAAAAGGCAGGTAAAAATTAGGCTTGTGAGGGAGGCAAGGGCTAGCTGACTTTAACGCACAAACCCAAATCCGAGAGTTTAGAGAAGTTTGAGACAACAGAATTTCAGTTGACATGAAAAGAAATTCTGACAGGAAGAGAAAAGAAAATTTACTTCTGTCTGGTGGGGGCAAGACCAACAGAATTACTGCCAGGCTCCCAGACAAGTGTCTCATCTGTTTGTTTTTATTCTGTGTGGTTTAGTGGTTCATGAAAGCAGGACAAATTTAAATAACTAGTGTGATGGCCAATATTTGTAACATCACACACTTTACACTTCCTTTACTAGAAATCAAATTTCTTTTTGCAGTCTGTCTAATGCAAAGGTGAACTGGCAAAAATGTGCACAGGCAGACTGCGAAGTATGAGTGTGCAAGTACACACAAAACCACACATGCACATTTACACACACACTACAAATGCACATGCAGCACACACATATAAAAGCTTTAACAAAGAAGCCAATCTTTAGCTACTCACTTTATGCAAAAATGTTAATAAAAGGCAATATTTTTGGTTAGGTAATGAAAACTAATTGGGAAATTATTCATTTCCCACTCTCCCCACTGGAGCATAATAGACATACAACAAATGTTATTCGTGATTCTACATGATGCGCTCTGATTCACCCCCTTCTTTCTTACGGGCACTTCAGAGGAAATAAGGGTTACTCTTTTCCATTTATAATTTCTAATTGACTACCAGTGCTTTCTTGTGGTCAGAGGTATACAAAATAGAGCTAGAAATAGCCTATTAAAAACAAGCTACAATCAGACCGCTGCTCTAAACTACTGTCAGCAATGATCAGAAAGTCCTGATTTCCTTGTTAAAAGACAGAGGCATAATTGAAGCCATATCTTCACTTCAGATTGATTATTCGGCGACCCTTATCCACATCTTCATTCAGCAATTTGAATTTTAATGAAAGTAAATGGAATAATTAGCATTTCAAAGTGTGTTTGATGCACTGAATAAAAAAGGAAAAATACTTTTATGTTTAATCTATACACAAAAGAAAAAGCATTTGGGAGGATGCAGAAGATACGAAGTACAGTTGTAGTGTCTTCATTAGAATAACTAAAACAACTGCTTGCTTCAGCTGCATAATTATACAAGAGAATAATGTGTTATTAAGCTATGACTTCTCACCTTTATTTTATGTAGTGCGAACAGCTAGAGTTTTTGCTGTTATGTCTCTTCTCCAGTTTCAAAATATAAACACTGTGGCTGCCCACACCTATAAAATCTCTGTACTGGGCTAATACCACTGTCAGCAAAGGTTTTACAAGAGGAGCTCCATGCATTGTATTTATAGATGACTAAGAGCAGGACACCTATAAGCACAGTGGGGATGAGTTTTTCTGCTGCCCATCTTGATTGTGTGTTTGGTATTTTGGTTTTGGTGGGTGTGTTTTGGTTGGTTGGTTTGGTGCTTTTTTTGGTTTTCTAAAGTAACAGCTATTTTTTAATGTAAAAATAAAAACTGTGGTTAATACTCAGAGTCTTGAACCAACACGCAAAAAAATATGTGGGCAGCAAAGATGGGGAAAAGTCTATCATATCAAGGGTACCTGTTACCATGGCTGCAGAAGCAGACTGGCAGGTGGTATGCAAAGGAAACAATGGTACTTAAATGGAACAACAAAAAAACCACAGGAAAAAACAAATACCGAGCCTGCTTTGGGGAATAGATACAACACAGACATTAATTACCCCATTAGTCTTCTTGGCACAGTGCAAGCAAAAGTCTTCAGCTAGTAACCAGCTTTTATGAAGGTCAAGCTACTGAACTTCACCACTGCCCACAACTTTTGCCCACCTGATGGAAATGAGTTCATGCAAGAAAGAAAGAAAAAGAAAAGCTATTTACAAGCACTATCAGAGCTAAAATGGAAAGACCACATACCCCAATGATTGCGTTCAGTTCTGCCATGGTCACTTGTTTGGCACGCTCCACAGCCTGCACCACTTGTTGCTGGTGCTATAAATGAAGATCAGAAACAGAACAAAATTATTTGTTTTCTAAATTATTTAGCATAGATTCTTACTTTTATTGTCGTTATTTGCTTTTCTAAGACATGCAGGATCCGAAGTAACTGCTCTCTAATAGACAGTCACATTGTGTGTTGATAAGCAAAAATATATAGGCAAGGGAAGGATTTTTATCTGTATGCCATTACATGCTGGGAATTACACCTCTGCTTCCCAAAGAGCTCTTTCACAACCTGGCTAAATGGAAAACTGTCTTCCTTTTGTTCATCAGCACGATGTGCTTTTGAATTTAAATGCCATCTTCAAATGTAAGCCTCTTTCCTTACAGCTATGGAAACTTTATGAATAAAGCCCACCCAGTTTTCTGAAAAGAAAGGTGTATCTTTTCAACAAGCACATGGCAATCACATCACTGAGGAATATACAGATTCTCCTCCTAGGTACATTTCAAAGCAGCCCAACCATAAGAAAAAAATTTAAAATGGCATTCACAAATCTGTCAAACATGTGAAAGAGAACTAATTATTTCAATCCCCAACATGTAAATTTTAATAGCTTTAAAAAGTCCATCAAAAACACATGGTCTAATTAACAACACAGTTTACAAGCTCCAGTGGTTTTATCAGTTTGAGTGATACTGTATTCCTGCACTAAATTCAAAATTGCTGTATGTTGAAAGCTGACTGGTATTTATTTGAAAACATCGACTACAAACAAAATAAGGTTCTCATCTTGCAACCAGATCCATGGCTGTTCAGACCTCCACCAGTGGCAAATTAATCTTCACAGGCAGCCTCGCAGAATCAGCATGACACAGAACAAATAGGTGCAAGGAGGGGTCATGGAGAACTGCGAGTAGGTTGTGTGATCTGCACTGAGAGTGAGACATCGATGATTTATAGCCACAGGTTGAACAGAAAAAGGAGGGAGGTCCTGACAATCTGGAGAGGTGTGAAAACTGTAACAATGATGCAAACACCAGCTTTGCATCAAAACCAACATCCAGATGTACAAAGCTTAAGGGAAAGGTTGAGAAGGTCCCCTTAAAGATTCAAGTTTGCCCTGCCATGGCTGTGTATATGGGCAGAACGTACAGACCACCTTGTACAGCCATTCCTCCTGTGCATCCTCAGCAGAAGCAAAAAGTAGCAAAAGATAAAACGAGGACCCAAACCTCAAGACCACCTCCAGCACAAGAGTTAGGTGAAGATCACTGGGACTCCCCAGGGAGCACCCTAAGCCCCACTGCAGGAGGGGCTTAAAAAAGAGGGGCTGTAAAAAAGTGTGCTGCTACTTCAGGGGCTTGGCAGGCCCAGATTTCACAATTCTGAGTGCAACACACAAACAAAAATGGTATTTTCACTTAAAAGCCCTCTTGCATCAAAGTTCTCAGGGCAAAAAAAAACAAACCTAAAAATCCACCCCTAACTCTATGTCCTGGTTTTGGCCTGTACAGAACTATTTTTACACAGCAGCCATGAGGTTTGGGTCTGTCTGGGCTGTCCTATACCACCACACCTCATTGTTTCAGGCCTGGGCTTCCAGAAGAAATGGCTTTTGGTCCAGGAAAGCATGGTAGCTGGAGGGTCTGTCTTTCATTGGTTTTTTGTCCTAGGCTTGGTGAGCAATTTTACTTGTACATCAGCCTCTCTCTGTACATTTTTGAGATTAGCATAGTTGCTGTTACTGTCTGTTTTCTTATCTCATGGCTGTTTCCAGTAATTTGTTCTTATCTCAACCCATAATCTCTGACTTTTTTCTCCCATAGAGGAAGGTTGTGGGGGAAGTGACTGCATAGTTTTTTTCTTAGTGGGAACACTAAATGGGGAGTGCCATTCCTAACCAATGACACTAAGAAATTCTGATCCCAACTAAGAAAAACAGATAAATGCAAGTAGTCAAGGTCATAATTTACAAACACTCCTGGATGGAAGAAAATGGTTTTAGAGTTTGTTTGTTTTTAAGCAAATGAAGGAAATTACTGGACGCCACTAATACCACTACTTTTTAGGTGTAAACAGAATCACAGAAGTTTCAGTTTTGTAAAACTGCATTGTCAGTGTCATGGTTTGACCAGGAAGGAGTGGGAATTCTGGGAAGCTGTGGTCAAACCAATGAAGGTTTTGGGTTTCATACTGACACCTGGTGTAGCCAGTGGGGTTTGGACACACCTCCGAGAATACACAGGGGTTAAAAGCAAGGCACTGCCCTGGCACTTCCTCTTTGGGACATCGTCGGGCGAAGAGGTCAGATCTCTTCCCCCGCCCGGCCCGCTGCTGCTGGGCGGGGGAGGGGCGGCCATGCGGTAGGCCAGGGGCCTGGACAGAGGTGGGGGTTGAGGGGCTTTCAAGGATGGAAGGGTGGCGGAGCCCCAAGAGACATCGAGACATCGGGCAGCCAGCCCCCCCCCCCCCCCCCCCGGAGGGAGAGCGGCCGGCAGCAGCAGCAGCACGTGTGGGAGTATCATCTCGTCCCAGGACAGACAGAGACTGAAAACTTTTAACCCTTTCTTGCATGATTGGGGCCTTGCAAAAATGCTAATCCTCCTCGAAGCTGAATAAGAAGGGAGATGAGAGATGAGATGAGACAAGGACTTTGGCCCGAAGATTGTGGAGATGATTGGATGGGGAGAGATGATTTGGAGTGGCCTTTTGGCTGGACTTTTTCTTGTAGCCATGGACTCAGTTGTTCCTGTGACACAGACTGCATTTAGGGGGAGGCAGTGCCTCAAAACCAGGAGGGTTCATTCGTGAGGACCCCCCGGCCCCAGGGGGTTGGAAAAATATGGGGGGGACAGATGTCCCAAAAGCAGAGACTGTGCCTTTTTGGAGTGAGACAAGGCATCCTTGAAAGACAACCCTAAAAGCAGCTCTGGCCATGTCTCGGTGGTGAGAGCACTGGGCATGGAAGGAACATGTCACAAGCGGCAAAAGGACTTTTTTTTTCCCCCCGGGCGGTGCCGAAGTGACAAGGAAGCATCCGAGGTTTCAGTGTGTTTCCAGGAGAAGCCTATGGAACAAGAAGGACTCCTTTCCTCTTCATGAACTGCAGTTTGAGTATACTAAAGTGTCGTGCCGGGCTGGGCAGTTGGTGTTTTTGAGAGAATGTATTGGATTGGGAAAGTCAGGTGGTGGGGGAGGAGGAAAATGGTTTTTTTTGTAAGGTTTTCAATTCTTTTCTTCTTTTTCCTTATAGTCTCTCCCTATTTTCCTGTAGTTTAAGTAATAAAGTGGTCTTTATGTTTAAGTTAGAGCCTGTTTTGCTTATTCCTGGTCACATCTCACAGCAGACACCAGGGTGAGGCATTTTCATGGGGGGCACTGGCTCTGTGCCAGGCTCAAACCATGACAGTCAGTATAAACCAAATCTGCCCAATCTATCTTATAAGAATGTAAAGACTAAAAAGCAGGTTGAACATCAGCATACAATGTTCTTGGTATTCAAGAAAAAGAATTTAAAAATTAAAAATCCAGTGTACCTCTACGACAGATACCAGAAAAAAAGGAAATTATGATATTCAATCACCAAGTTCCTGCTAATGTGTTATCAGCTCCAAGTTATCACTTGTTAAGGATAGGTACAGCTTACATTGATTATATAGCTGCAAGCCTAGTGACCCATGACGCTATGTATGTCAACAGAGTGATTATAAAAACTACACCACTATTTTCTGGTAGAAAACATTCACACCACAGAATTTTTCATTAATTCATTGAAAAAAAAAACCTAAAAGAACAAAGCAGAGGTTTTAAAATATTTACTTTTTAAAATAAAATCATTTACTGAGAAATTTACTGTCATCTCCTCTGTCCTACCACAGGCAATGCTTTTTGCACTGAGGAAAAGAAAGCTCTTGTATATGTGAGTGTTCTATTCCAACATCAATTTATTTAAATCCTGCTCCCAGGAGAAGAAAAAATGTCTAAGGCATCTACAAAAGCTGGCCTAAACCTATCAAAATTATTGTAGAACTTACTTCAATTTGCATCCAGGATTTAGAGAATAAGTCAACTCCACAAAAGTTAGAGTATATTCTGTTCCCTTACAGCAAATACATAAAGAATAGTTCTCAGAAGAATTTAGAAAAAATATTATTTCTTAGGCCAGAGGAAGAAAAGGTGAAGGGATGGACTACCAAAACCCCACTTTCAGATTTCTGCCAGAGCAGTCACACAATCCATCTTTCATTGATTCTAATAGGCTTGGGATCAAGACCTCATAGAGAGGAGAAAACCCGAGGGCCTAGTAACACTGAACCTAAATTAGGTACAGTAGAGACTATTAAAATTCTCCTATTGCTAGCTGCTTTAACATTGATTTCATCTTCAGTGGCTTTGTATGCAAAAGACTCAAAATAGATGGTCTGTAATTAGCCTTTCCATCACTTCCAGCTCATTGCAGCAACAGAGGAGGCACTTCCTCAGCTTCCAAAACCACCCAGGGTTGAGTGACCCTGGCACGACTTCAAGTTACAGACAAAAACCACACACTTGAGTGAAAAAGGGTGCAGGAAAACCCATGCAGGGTTTTGAAGAGCTGTCTGCTCACAGCCTTTCTAAAACTGGGGCGGGCTGGGAGCTCTGTGTTACCAGCCATGGCTCCAGAAACAGGTGGGGATCTCTACACCTAAAGAACCCAGCTGGGTCCAGGGACCCACTGTAACCCAAACCCAAGGTTTTGGGAGGGGGCAGGGAGCCCAGGGGCCCACTGAGCAGGATGGCAGCTGGCTGGCCCAGCCTGAATTGGTACCCAAGGATGGATGGTCCCAACACCTACTATGTGTGCCTGAACACCCTCCTGAGCCAGCGCACCAGTAACAAGCAGCATTTTGTTAAAACCAAGCCATACACATCCGCCTGTCCACCAAGTGATCATGTAGCGATTTACAGCCAAGTAAAAACAGCAAAAACAAAAAAGGGTTACTTTTTTCCCAACCAAATACAGACACAGGGTTGCAACTTTCACACACATTTAATGCTAGCCTTCGTCTGTGCACACACACAAATGACAGATCTGGGTTTTTTCAGCTGTGGGAAAATAGTACTTTGCACTGCATTTAACATGCCAGAGCAATGAGCTCGATACCCTGCCCCACCTGTCATGCAGGCTAGTACTGTTTCTCATTTCTCACTTTTTTTCATTTCTTCTCCCCTTTTTGTGTTCTATAGTGAGCAGTGTGCCTGTACTTGCCTCGTTTTGGAAAATCACTTCATTTAAGTCTCACAGCGTGTAGCAACAACTACAGAGACCACAAGAAGAACCTAGGCTTTTTCACCATCAGTGTCTCACCACGCACTTGTCACCTAGCCCTGGCTTATGCACAGGCATTGCAACACGGTGGAAAATTCCCAGGCTTTTCATACCATGTCAGAGCTCTCCACAACTCCCAGTGACAGGCGGAGTTGTGCTGACAGCAAGTGAACAGCCAAAATTTCCCCAGGCACGGACACAATTACACTGGTGTTAAAAACCCCTAATTACAGCCTGTCTTCAGGGTTGCCACCAACATCCAAAGCAAAACTCACTGAAAAATTTGCTTTGAAGAAGTAAGCAGCCTCTGCTATTCCTTACTTTATTATTTTGTTGTTTATGATATGTTTAGAGGTAGTACAGGTCTTGCTTAAGAACTGCAGCATGCCCTTCTTGGAAACCCTATCTAGAGACAGCATAATGAGACAAGGCCATGCCAAAAATGCTAGTGAGAACTGGAAAGCAAATACACATTTACCATGGCATACAGCGTGCACTGTAAAGGCTACAAGGGACAAGTTGGGTTACTGCATCCAGGCACCATAACCCAGACAAGATATAATAAATACTTCACAAAAATGTGAGAGCATTATTAGCAATATATGCATTAATTGCTAATGAGATGCATTTCTTGGCAGAAGGATTACAGATCTCTCAGAGTTCCCTTGCATTTACTGTTTAGCTCTAGTCTGGGGCAAGTCTGAGATGGAGGCAAATAATTCTGTTTTCTCAACCTCACATCTCAGACCAAAAGCTATTTCCTCTCGATCAGTATGCAAGAAATCCCGCTCTGCTTCTACATAGTGGATCTCATACTCCTCATTCAAATTTACTGGACTTTAGAAACACCTCTAGGGGAAGCATGTACAAAGAAGAGCAAGCATATTACGCTCCACATCAACCTCTTTAAAGAAAAACCATCAATTGATATCAAAAAGTTTGAAAAGAGAAGACTCCAAGCAGAATTTCCTCTTGATGTTTACATGTTTGCATGCCAGTGCTTTGCATTTTATTACACTAGAAGGTACATCTAACGACCTTAGTGTGCACAGGGAAGATGCCTGTTAAAAAACAATCCGTCTAGCTAGTTATTAGCTAGCTCACTGACAGTTGGAAAGGAAAGTGAACCTCCCAAGAAAGTTTATAACAGCCTCCTTCAGCCTTCCAAAATGTTTTCATTGAGGCATGTAAATTGACAGGGACCAGTACTTGCTTCTCAAGCACCTTTTGCAAGTAGTGCTGAGCTCCAAGTTGCCACAACTACAGCATTTGCTGTACATCTGCCAGTTTATATGTGTTTCATTAATATAAACACAGACAGTATTTACTCAAAAGAAGGTGACTGTGATATGTATCTCCAGACACACTGAAGAAATGCCACTATCCAACACTGTAGGTCATTCAGCACTTAGCCCGCAATAACAGCCAAAGGTTGCAACTAGCCACAAACACCACCTTGAGCAGACAGGAACTAGCCCCAGCTTGAAAGCCACAGGTTGTGAAAGTGTCATACTCTGCTGAAGCTGGTAAATTCAGTTGAGAAGTGTCAATTAGCAGAGGCACTGTCTATGGCTATAGACATAAAATTAATTGCACTGTACTGGCTAGGTCATTCAAGCATGGGAACACTGAACTATCTACCAACTGCAGCAGATTAAACTAAATTAACTGAATGACCACAACCTACACCCAGGCAGGCACCCCTTTCATTTTATGCAATAGGAACTACTTTGATCACACTGTTATCTCACCGTATCACACAGAGGTGGAAAATGACTGTTGCAGCACAGGAAGCTCAACACCACAGCAGAAATTGAACACACATTGCCCCTGAGGTCCATATCACATTTTTGACCACAGAATCACTCTTTCCTACAAAAATGGGAAGCTTGTGTTTTTTTGGTGCTGTTTTTTACAGTCTGCCTAAACTGGAATAAATGTAAAAACAAGGTATCAGTTGACTGTGTGTTTAGGCAGGTTAGAAACTTTGTTTTAAATATATGCTTAGATGATGTACAGCACAATAAAACTGCCTGAGGCCTGGAGAATTTACTGAATACTATACTGGACTGCCCCCAGAAACAAAGCAGACAGTAGTACACAGTAGGGTGATGTATTATAAATGCACCCTTTTCACAAGTTCTCTATGTGATTTTGCCCACAATTTCTTACTTCTAAGTGAGTTACCACAAGCCATTGATTCCTTACAAAGTTAACAAGCAATAAGACAAGTTAACCTGGTGCTATTATGAGGCAATAATGTTGCCATCAGTGCATGCAACCACTGTATTTTGTTCATTTTTCCCTCAGGCACAATATAAAGAAGCCTGATCACATTTTTCAGCCACTATTCCACAATTAGACTGCATGTAAAATGCATAAACAGCAAAAGCATGCTGCAATTCAATTCTCTATTAATCTGCATGATGAAATAAAGAGACTTCCATTAAGACATTAACTTTTTAAGGATACAAATTAGAGGGAAACCAAGACTATTACTATACTCAAACCTGAAGCTCAGTTCCCTTTTGACACATCAGTGTATGCCAACATATACTGATTTAAATATGTATTCTTACTTGAAGAGGTCAAAAAATCATCAATATGTTCCTAAACCCATTGTAAAAAAGTCACTGGCAGCTGCGCTGTCAAGACACATGAAAAGCTTTTTTTTATGCTTCCCCTCTCAATCCTTCCCTGCTGTCTATATATGGTATGCTATCTCTGAAAAGCAAATAAAAATGTGTAACTGCACCCCATAGAGACTCTGAAGCAGTCAAAGTACAAAACAGCTACTTGTTTTAGATCTGTGAAGGACTTGAATGCTGGTCCTCCAGCAATGGAGCAAGAACATTACACATTATTTAGTTTCCACAAATCCATCTTCATAAGCAGAGAGTCCAGTGGCACTCACAAACACTGTCAGGTTCTAGTTTTGATGGTGTAATTCTTGTTTCAAATACACACAGATACACACACGTGTGGCACGCACAAAGCTCATTAGCTGAACAGCAACATGGACCACACAGCCTCTCATTTGCAGCCAGCTGAGCAGCTCCCTCGAAAAGCACCGGCATTTTATGTAACAACCGAAAAGCCAGGAGGAAGTCACATCGCATTCTCAGGCATGACGTTTTACAGATGCAACACATAAAAATACACCTTCCAATTCTGTCTTTGCATCTACATATTGTATTAAAATGACACTGTGCGCTAAATTGATGCACACAAACCTGCACCAACAGATCCCAATGTCCAGTCCCTTTCCTTCAGAGGAGTCGACAAGGGAAGCCAATATGCACCAAAGGTTTCCTTTCATGAACCACACTTCCTATTTACTTCACACACGCCAGTTGCTTGGAAGTTTCCTCATTAGCTCCCATCTACTCCCCTAAATCCCAGCGCCTTTTAAATTATCTACAATGCACTCACAATAATACTAGCAAATCATAATTTGGAAAAAATTAATGGTTAGAGAAATTAGCTCACAGTGAGTTTCAATTTTCTGTTTATATTCCCCAAATACACAAAAACATAAAAGGATTTAAGGCAGGAAGTAATCAGGGATACAGAGAGCAAAGAGCCAGCATAAAAACTGTGTTTCTATGCCTGCTGTGTTGAACATCACTATTCATGTACCAAAACAGAAGTTTCTGCCGAACTTTAATGTTCACTGCCAAAGATGGAGCACAAATTATGCCTTTCTAGCATTTTTGCAAGCTGTCTTTGATTTCAGACCTACAAAATCATAACTTCAAGAGAAACTACATTGTATGTTGAAGAAAAATATTTAAACTAAAATTCTGCTTTGACACTACAACACATTCCATTTCATAAATATATTTAAATGGTATTGCAATAGGCTTGAAGATAATGATGATAAAGTGATAACAGCGCAACGGAAAGTCATCTACAAGTGCCAAGAGATCCATAAGGAAACAGACTCAACACAAAGCCCCGCATTTGTAATAGATACAATGATGCAATCGTTTAGATCAGAAGCAATACAGATGACTACCTACCTCTTGGGACAGGAAGGGAATGACTTGTGCACATATAGCATTCAGCCTCTTGACAATTTCTGCCTGTAAGTCACAAGAAAAAAGAAGTTCAATTACATAAATTCTCAAATGAGACTGTCACCCATGAACCCTAAAGAGAAATTTGTTTTCTTTCAACTCTGGCCATACTCTGGCCAAGAGATTTTCTCAAAATAACAAAAGTGTTCGCACAGGGATCCAAATGTACTTAGGAAGCTAGTAATTTCTGGCTAAAATATTTTCCTTAAAACCACTATTTCGAACCAATACAAAGTGTATTATTTTTGATTACATTATCACAGGAATTTAAAGAACAGAATCTTCAGGAAATGTAACAAAAAAGATAAACAAAATTCTTTGTATCAAACTGAACTCTCTCTTATGACGCAAAAGGAAGGATCACTTCAAATAAGAGCAATGCCATTGTAAGCAAAGGGAACAAATACACCGTTTACTTGTAACAGTGCGTATCATGAGAACATTAGCATTGCAATATACAATGTTACTGATAATCATTCTACCATATATTTCAGGAGGAATACTGCAGCCTTGTAACACGCTTCTGCTGTTATTTATTCTCCTGGTTAGTAGTAGCTACTTTCATGTGGCAACTGTAACCACAAATTAATAATACACATTGTTTTATTTTCATATCAGAGATCAATTCTCTGTATTTAATCTGAAAATCTCAATAGAGACAGAGGAGATCTGTTTAAATAATACAAAAATTACAGCTCCAGAAGCAGAATATTCAAAGCCATACAGACTTTCCTACTATAAATCATAATTTTCTTACACTAAATTCTAACCAGGATCAGCTCCTCATTTTACGATCAGACTTTCCTCTTGCAAAGTCACGAATTATGGGATAAAGACATACTAACATGCAATTTAGCATTCCTTCTTCTAAAGGCAAACCTTCCAGCCTTTTTGCTATGCTATCTTTTAAATAGCAAACACTTGGAAAAGAATCTGTAGATCAGAAAGGCTCACAAGCAGCACTAAAAAGGCAGAAGTTCAAATAAAATAAATCTGGGTTCAAGGAATATTACAGTTAAAAAGCTATGTAACCAGCAGATATGGTTTGCAAGAGGTAAGAGCACATGTGAAACTAACTCTGCCCCCTTGTGCATACTGTGTGATACACATGACTTAATACATACTATTTTGGAATACACTTCTCCCTTTCTCTGAAATCCACCTAGATTCCCTTACACTATTTATATAGCAATTTCTATGTTAAACTGTCCTTGTATCTCCTCACTGGTTTTCACTGTTTATGCAAGTCCTCATATAATTAAATTTATGCATTTTAATGATTTTTTTTTCGTATTTGTTTAATACGCCTTTTCTATTTATTCAGCAGCATAGGTACCTTATAGGATACTTTATAATATGTTCTGTTCAGCAGAAAACTAAATTATCCACAAATTTCAAACACATCTATAATATCAGATATCCCACAAGGGAAAACTTAAATATTCTTTTAAATAGACAGCATTCACTACACTAGCTGACAAGGAGATTTATAACTGCTTGTTACACAGAGCAGCACAGGGTGTCACAAGTTGTGTGCACCTAAGCTTCAGCCAGAAAGGCTACACTATCCAATACAGCATTACTTGAACAACAGCATTTGATTAAGGAAATGTAGACTGTAAATATAAGGCACAGCTGTAAAGTACCTGTTCTTAGTGGTTCTTAGTCATTTCCAAATTTTGGGTTCCAGCCACACTGTTTGTTTTTTGTTTTTTTTTTTTTTTTTTGAGAAATCTCCTGAGTGCCCTAAAACCAGTGAGAAAACTACACATTCTATTCTATTCTTCAAGGCTTTTCCACATGAGCAGAAAATTTCCCAGTGCCTCTGTCTTGGAGTAAGCTGAAGCCACTCTGACCTGCCATTTAACATAGATATGTGCCTTCGTAAAAAAAAAAAAAAAAAAAAAAAAAAAAGGCACATCATGCTTTCTTCTGCTGCAAAACAACTCCTCCCATCTTTAAAATGCCTGTCACAACCTTGCCCTGCACAGCTCCCCGTGGGTAGCCTTTGGAAAACCCCTTTTCTACCACAGCTACATTAGCTAGATACCTTTACTGCACTGCTAAGGAACCGAGAACAAAACCAGCTCGAAGAGCCATGCATGAGCTCAGCATCTAATTTTAAAAAGCTTGTAGATTCATAGATTTTAAGGCCAGAAGGGACTGTTACAATTGTCTTATTTGACCTCCTGGGTAATACAGGCTGTAAAACTTCACTGGCTTCCCCATCAAACCTGTAAATTACCGTTCAGCTAGAATATAGCTTAGTCAACAAAAATAATTGTATTCAATTTACTTTGAGGCATTTCTGCTCAAGTAAGGTACTCAACCACAGATACTTCAAGTTATTTCAGTTATTATGTTTTTCTTTTGATCACTTCTCTTCCTTCTCCCCAACAGATGTATGTCTCCCTTTTACTGCTCTTCTGGCCAATGTGGGCTGAAATACATTTTCTCAATATTTATAGAAAAATTCACCTCTGGCAGATTCCAAACCTGGGAAATGTTCAACTGAAAAGAGTTTTCTAAAAAGCTGTAAGTAACTGAAAACAGGTGGCTGAATATGTACAGTTACACAACAGCAATAAATATCTTTATATCAATCCCACTGGAGTACAGAACAAGTCCTTGCATGCTGTATGCAGGGAAGTGAGCTGATGGAGACAGCACCCAACTCATCCTGTGGAGAAGAAAAATAGCTAAAACAGGTTCAAGTGATGTCAAGACATCCCTCAGCAGCATTTCTCTCCTAGGCCAATCACAACAAAGCCAAAAAGCCCTGGCTATGCCAAAGTGTTTGCATTTTTTCCTTATTAAAACAGTCTTCGCTTTCCCTAACAAAAAGCATCCCCAGTGGCTTTTATGGCTGTGTATAAAAGCCATAGTTATCATCCTCCAAACTCAGGCAGCAAGGAAACAGGCCAGCTGAGCAGCGGCAGACTGAAGAGACGCAGCATGACTGAGACACAGACTGCCTACCTTTGGAGACCACATGCACTCTGAAGGCATAAAGGAAAACACTGTGTACATGCACAAATGATAGGAAGGTACACGCTCTGTACCAGTAAAAGTATCACACCAGACATTTTCACATGGTAAATATGAAGTACACTCTGTCTCAATACTTCAACTGTTTCAACAATTAACTGCAGGAGATAATGCCACAGCAACAGGCTTGATTGTCTTCCACAAAACATACAGGAGAAAGAAGTTAGCTGCCAGAAGCTAGTTGGATGGGATTCTTGAGATGCTGCCCTGAAGCTTGAATAGACAACATAGATTAGCATCTCAGTAGACCTATTCCTAGTACCCCTGGAGGAAGCCTGGAAACTCATTCTTCTTTGCCTAAGGTACAAACTGCGATACAAGGAAAAGCACAAATTCACATTTCTACTCACACATTTTTACAACCCTACATTTGAACAACACTTCAGGATTTCTTTTTTCTGTTAGGCATCAGGTCAATAGGTTTTTCATGATCAGTCTAACTGCCAGGAGAAGGAGAAAGTATGATTTCATAAAACCAGGCATCCAATTCCTCACACAGAAAGTCAAAGTTGCCTCAGAAACACGGCTGCTTCCAGAGTCATCTAATTTTACCTTTTTTGTCCCATAGGACCAGGCTTTAGAGAGGCTTCATTTATTTACAGACCCTTCCACTGGGCTGCAGTTATCAGCCAGCAACGCTGTGGACACACATACTTCTAATGGCCTATGTTTTGAAACCAAGTCTAATCTGATGGCACAGTGCCCAAACTCCTTTTCCAGCATAGCCATTAAAGGATGTAGGTTATTGCTGTTGTCACCATTGATATTTGTCATTGTAATGTAATTAGGGCCCTAAAATGATGCATTACAGCCCTTGGCACAGCTTCTATTAAAATCTTTTCTTCTGCTCACTGAACTGCGACCTGCTTTCTGATGAATAACAGACAGACAGCTTTAGGGTGAGGAACAGATTCATCAAAGTAGTATTTTCCAGCTCTGGAAATAAAATAAATAAATAAATGAGTACAAGGGCAACCTAAAAAGAAAAACACAAGGCGGGGGGTGAGGGGGGTGAGGTTAGGGGGAAGGAAAGCAAACAGCATACTTGAATTTCATCTGACCACTTGAAATTCTGATTGCATCTAATGAATCTTTCTTAGGACAATATATTCCCAGCCTGTGAATCACATGGTTAATCAGGGCTCTAATCTGCTATCCATCAGCCTATGCCAGCACTGTAAATTCCAATTACATTTATAGGTTATGTGGGTCATGCATTCCCAAACAACTATATTCATGGATATCCCATGTAAACTGGCACATTTTCTGAAATGCTGTTGTTAGTGTTACTGAATGTTATAATACTATTCAAAGCTTTATGAAAGCTCCTGATAAACAACTGCTAAATTATTGCCTGTGGATACAGCGTGACGCTCTGAAATAGCATTAATGGCCCAATAAAAGGGTGACTGCTCATGCCAACATATAAAAAAGATAGCTTTTGCTGCCACAGTTTGTCAAATCTGTTAACAAACACCGACACTTCTATTACTCCTTTCCCTGAACACAAAAGATGCTTGGTTTTGCATAAAAACACACCAGCATGGAACCAGAAAAGATGAAGGAAAGGCAGAAAGGCACAAAAACTTGTGCTCAAATCGCCTTTTTGCTTGTGTAATGCAAGCCTGTATTGTTTGCATCCTTTGGGAGACACCTACAAGACACTGTTTTAAAAATTTTGATCTCTTTTCATCGACACTTACGTGGTATCATTTTAAAAAGAGAAAGATTAAGTATTTATTAACTACAATTAACTTTTTTCCTTTTTTCTGCATATGAAGAGATGATAATAAATCACTGTGCCAGAATCTGATCCCAGTAAAATTATGAAGACCCATATCAGTTAACAGTCCCTTCAGCATTGTTGCAGGGATTCAACACAAGAGCAAAAGCTTAAGTTTCTGATTCAGACAGTGAAATCTTTTTGACCTGAAAGTTAAATGGTACTTTATTTCCTAAATACACCCAAAAACCTGACACCTTAAGTTCAGAAGTGCCTATAAAGCGTTCTGAAAAATGTTCAAAGATAAGTCTGTAGATGAGACTATACCTCAGGCCACTTGAGGTGACCCAGTAAAGCTGGTCCTTGGAGCACAACCACGGCTCCACAGCTATCAGCTGCAGGAAAAGAGGAGCATGTGATGGACCATTAGAATCCTAAATCCCTTTCAGGATGGCAACATAATGGTTTAAGTCAATTTATCCTTGCCACACACAGCTAAAATAGGGCATAAGCACTCAGTTAAATATGTTCACATGCCTTAATTAGCATTTTAGCATATGTCCCAACTCTTAGCACTGATAGAGATTAAAAAAGAAGCAAGAGTCATATAAACTCCAGTTATTAAAGTATTCAGAAATGTTCTAATAGATAGAGAGTTCAGAATAAATTTGTTGCTCAAAAATATCTATTTGCACTCCCCTTTTCCTGGGAAGAAAAAAACCCATAAATGATTCTGTGGAAAAAAGAAAATTGGGATTTTATTTATAGCACATAAACTTTGGGAAAATATTTCCACTATATTTCACAAAGTTCCATGGTTATTACAATTATAAAAAATTGCTGGTAAAGAATTACCACTGGAGGCTCCAGGTTTGTCAGTGGAATGGAAACAAAACTACTATATATGTATTGTTGAAATAAACCAGAATAATAAAACATTATTGGGAAACCCATTTCAGCAGCCAGTAGGAAGAAGAATATATGCAATTACGCTTTCAGAAAAATAATCTGCAACAACTGTTATTTCAGGTTTAATTTGTTCTACACAATGCAGCCTTTGCCAAAAAGATCAATCTAGTTTATTAAGTGCTTACCAAGAACACATGCACACACCCTAAACAAGTATTTCACAAATTAGTGAGAACAAAAAAACATTATTACACTGTATGAAACATATCATGATTCTGAATAAAGCAAGCAAAAAAGCTAATCTTAGTATTTCACAGAAAATTAACTCTTCATTCATAAAGAAGAATGTGTTTTGTTTTAATCACAGACTTTTGTCTGGAAATGCTTACTCCAGTTCTACAGAACTGGAGGAAATACTACCAGCCTTGAATATAAAATTTCTTTTCAGCCCTAAAGAAATGGTGTTTAGAAACCAAGATACAAAGAGCATACCCTTGTAGTCAAAGCAAGGGGAGGGAAAAGAACTTCTTACCTTCTGTAGTAAGAAGGACACTAAATAAAAAATATCTTCTTCACCAAGCCAAATTGCTGATGTTTAGGAAAAACAATTTTAGCAATGCACATACAAGAACCACCACCAGATTGCCAAATAACTACAAGTACCATTCTCCACATCACTTTCCTACCAACTTTTTTACATCTCATCAAATCTCATAAAGTGATGTAACTTTCCCTTTGCAAGTTAATTCAGTGTTTTTAAAGTAAATTTATTTGTCTATTTTGCAAAAAATACTACAAACAGCAGCATAAGCAATAAACTCGAGTGGAAGACTTCTCAAAATCAGTTTTCTAATGTACATACTGGTCTGTGTGAATTGATAAGACACAGCTATTATTTAATGTCTCAGGAATCACATGGAGCTGAACTGAGCACGAAAGGACACATCCTGAATCATTCATGATTAACACAATGAAAAGCAAGTCAACTAGGGCGACATATAAACATGCATGAGGCCTGTTGCGTGATGAAGTTGATGGTATTTTCTTAAAATCAACTTCCATCAGCAAGCAGGGAAACAGAAATGCACAGCCTGGACAATACCAAAGTTCTTCGGTTTCTCAGGCAGCCATGAAGCTGCATCCTGCCCTGCCCTGATATATGTACCTGCAGAGCATCCAATAAAAGGCTGCAAGTGGAACTTGAAATGACAAAGACTGGCTTCAATTTCCCTTCCTCCAAGGCAGCAGGAAACACTTGCTGAAAAATCAGACAGAAATGAGTGAAAGGACACTGCCGCAGGAAATGCTGTTTCCGTCAGTAGAGCTCTGAAGTCCTCTTTAAGGTACTATGCCTTCACCTACAAGCAATTTTCAGCATTTCACAGCAATACTTTTTTTTGTGAAATATGTCCTCATTACATAGGGATGAGAACTTTCCACCACTCTCTACCAATTTTTAAACTGTGACTTCACAGTTAAATAAAATACAGAGAAAAAAATTTTAAACTTACAGACCTATGGCACCACACTAAGGCAGCTTCAGCTTGAAGTTCAGTATTTTGCATCTGTTCCCTAGCTGCAATTAGTTCAGAATTTCCCATTTTAATCTTTCCCATAACTGCTGAAAGACAATAGCACATGCACAATCTTTTACTACTCAATTTCTGCCCTCACACTCTCTGCCAAAGAGTCTGACCACAGTTCTGCACCTGCTGGAAATGGCACAAGCCAGTCTGAGCCTGTCCTTGCACTGTATGCATATATTAGTTTTAGACTCTAGTTTTAATTTAGTTGGGGGAAGAAAAGTCTCCTATGTATTTATTTACATCACATGATTTTGTACACTTTGCTTCACAGGGGTGACAGGAAAATTAGTCAGAAAGGAATACTGCAGATCAGTAGTTTAATACTACATCATGAAAAATTAAAAAAAACAAGAAAAGATTGAGAGAGCAAAAGCCTATTCTCCATAGGTCTGTGTTTAACTTGAGGTGGTGGCCTTAACTGCTCTGGAAAAATATTAAGGGAGTAAGATTTCATTGAAAAGGTGAAAATATCTTGCATTTTAATCTAAAAGAAACCATGCTTTTAAAATTTAAATATATTGAGCTCACAAAAGAGGGTTCTGATTTTTAAAAAATAATGTTACCATAAACACTGCAATAATTTTCCCCACTACAAAATGAAACCGTCAATGTCCACTTCTGACCCTTGTCAGAAATTCACTTTTGTCTGCAAATACATATAGAGGAAGACTCATAAGTAGCTACAGGTACCTGTTATCTTGCATCCACTCTCTGTATTGTGGCTACACTGCTTACTCTGGAGCAGCATGCTTCAAATGTTGATCACTTAGATACCAACATGCTACCAGAGCTGAGAACTGCAAAGACTGTGACAGATACCCAGTTACACTAAAAAACTTATACTTTACAGTCCTGATACATGCAGAAAACACTGCCACCAGAGGCAACACAGAACAGTCTGCAAGGAAAGAAAATTAAGTTTCTCCAGCAAGTATTGTGGTCTTACAGGTTTTAATGAACTACATAAAACCAATCAATAAACTGATAAAAGCAGCAATCAGAAGTCACTCATAAAAACAAGAAATACAATGTGACTGCTGAACTAAAGTTTATTTTCTTCCAAACTCATCTGGAAGCCAGGAAACAGTCCTTCTACATCAGGAACAAGACTACTATTCCTCTTCCACCTTTGGTTTCCTTTGCCTGCCTCAGCCCTACAGATTAGGAAAGGTGGAGCCCATAGTTTGTCTGATTCATTGATAGTTACACCTTGATTGTGTTAGCTTCCAGAAAAGAAAATACTGAGAATAAACACTAATCTATCTGGTGGATTTATTAATTCCGTTTACAAGAATTCTGAGTGCTTGGAAACTTTGCTGTGTATTACCTTCAATTATTCATTTCTTCTTCCCACCCAGCAATTTCTCAATACATCAGAAACAGCAGTCAATTAGCTCAAAAATGAAAAGATAGAAGGTTTTTATTTAAAGCAAACAAAATTTTAACTCATAGCCATTACCATGAAAATGAGCAATACTCAGATGCAATTTCCTCAGATTAACACAACAGATTTTAGTATTTGAAACAATAGACAAAAATATTGCCCCTTTTAAGCCAATACAGAACAGCACAATTTTAACATCTCTTAAAGAGATGAAAAATCAGTGCAGTGGATTCTGTGGCAATTGTATTTTCAAGTTTTGATTTGGAATCCTTATAAAGACAGAAACCCAAATAATGTGTTAGTCTCACATTTTAAACCAACTGAAGTATGATACCAGCTAATTCCTTCTCAAGAAAAATAAATGATTCATACTCTATCAAATCTCAGTTGCTGGAATAGTGTTCATCTGGGAAGCAGAATACATTTAAGACACCTATCTCCCTTTCTGATCTAAAGAGTTTTTTGTTTGTTAAATCAACACACTACAAGTAGAAGTTTACTAAAATACCATGAATGTATACGTAGGACAAAAAATTTCCTTTTACTCCAGATTTAAGTGCAAGTTTCAGCTTCAGGCATTGGCTCATGATTTCCTCATGCTTGAGATGGCAATGCCACACACCTACAGAAGTACCAGCTAAAAACTTCCTGTAGATCACAGCTGCTTGTCATTAGGAGCTTACACCATGGATGACACAGCCAGTGAGGATCCCAATTCCCTTTCTCTAGAGCATGCTGCCCTAAAGGTACAAGGGATGGTGCCATGGAGCTGGGGAGCTGAGCAGAATGGCCAACAAGCAAAAACTGGACATTCCACACTTGACACATTTCAGTATCATCTCACACTCAGACGATACTGATTGCTATTTGCATTTTTAAAGTAAAAGACTTGCTGCAACCAGCTCAACAGGAGGGGATTCCTGATACAACAGAATACTGCTTTCTGAAGAGGAACAACAAAAAAAAAGACCATAGTTCCAAAAAGACCGTAGTTCCACATATTTTCTTCTATCAAGAAGAAAATATTGATATGAATTGTCATTGCTCATAATTTCAATCATCATTCATCATAACTATCTCTACTGAAAATAACTATTCTAATTTCAGCATTTCTGCAATTACGATTTCTTGCAATTTTTCCTCCTAAGTGAAGGACAATGAAAGAATAAGTCTTTTAAGCCTTTAACATGTGAATACCTAACAAATGGTAGTTTCACTAGGGAAATACCTCTAAAATAATCAGGTAGTTTACAATTCTCTTTTCAGCCTTCCTAAGAAAACATATTTGCAAAGCAAATGCTAAGACATTTGTAAGACATGCATGCTTAATATGTTCACAAAAATTCGCTTGTCCAAGACAGCTGGATACACTAAGTACATCTTGGTGTTCAATTCATTTGAATGGCATTTCCCCAGTAAAACTCCTACCAGAACAGACAGAATCTGAGTCAAGCAACACCTAATGGCATTTATCTTTAAATTACGTCAGCATTATTGAAGTTTTCACACACTCTTCATCTAAAATGGATTTCAACATAACTTCTTGTAGAAAAGCAAAGTTTAAGGCAATGCCATAAAAAGCAGAACAGAGGAGGAATAGATCAAGAAGAACTATCTGGTTAGGAAATGCAGATTTCATTCAATGTTTTCCAGTGTGTAACTTCTGCAGGATCACCCTTTGTGGAGAGCTACTATGAACTGCAGTAATTCCAGACAAATACTCAGGACACATCATATGTTAAATGTGCTCTTCATGATACTACACCTATAAACTCTAACAAGAGCATCTAGAACATGGTAAACACATGAAATATAGGGGGTAAATAACACTCTAAACAGATTAACCATGTGATTAAAGCAGTTCTCCTTAAACATGTTCATATTAATACAGTCATTAGTCAGAATAATATTCCTTCACAAAGTTGTACCAGTTTCACACCCATGATCCTCTACTATAAATATGTCTGGGCCAGAAACACGGATTACACACTCACCAATTATGATGCACCTAGGCAGAGAAGATGCCTTAATCCATAAAAGTAGCCCTTAATCCAGTTACTCCTTCTTGCACCATCCTTCTATTGGCAACATTTTTGTGGGCATGTGATAAGCTAAGCAATGAATTTATCCACATGGAAGCAGAGCCCACTTCCAAATGAAACAATTACATTTTTTCAAATATACACACCATCCCAGGACCAGTCTACCATAGGGTTGGCCCAAATGCAGGATCACCTGTCACATTACCACTGACATCTTCTGCCCTCAAAGTGCACAGAAGACTCCAGCCTAGACACACAAAATCTCAAAGGTGAGATTTTTCTGAGCACTCCTTTGAGTCAGGAAACAAAAGCACAGTTAAGGGACCATGCAACAGCATTTCTGTCAAGCTGCTCATTTTATTACAGATACCAGTAGTTCTCTGGGCAAGACAAGGCACCCAGTTCACCTCCTCCACTACACTGGCACCAAGTCACATTGGTATCAATCATATCCTAATCTTTTCACCTCTCGGGTTAGTATCATGACTGGCTTAGCCTGAGGTTTCAACGAGCCTTTAGAGCACCTCTTAGATATCTGGTAAATCAAATCACCAATATCCAACTTCACATTGAATTCAAAAAAATAAATAAATATAAGCTAGTGCAAATTAGGGGCAGACATACCAAGTCAGTACAGGTCAAATGAAGAAATTAAATACTGTGGTCAAAAGTGTTAAGAAAAACCCACACTCACAAAACAATATATTTTTTTTCAGTCATAGCAGACAGAATGAGAGACAGCAAAACCACATTTGCATGCCCTTTCTGCTGTGGATTTAATGGATTTCTGGCTTTTTGACATGAAATAATTCTATGGTTTACCAAAATGCGAGACTCTGGACTTGTTAATTTCACATTTAGCTTGCTAGGTCTGTAATCTTGCCACTCTTTTAATCAAAAAGGTTTCGGGCGAGCATTTACATGAAAAATACTCATTCAAATCCTAACATTTTACCCACAAAAATACACAGAGGTTGGATATATTCTGGTTTATGAAAATCTGTTTTGCACAAACTATGATAATTATTCCTTTTTGTAATAGCAGCTTCCCATGACAATTAGAGACTTAGATGTGCTATTCTGTTTGCATTAGAAATTTGCCAGAAATATACAAGAAAGGAAACTTAAAATTACTGAACTACCTACCAATGGTTTGCAAACCTGCTTGTGTAAAATCATTATCTGTTTTTCACAAAAGAAGCAGAAAATGCTGGGAGGAGTAGGATGAAAAATAGGTTTGATGACAAGCAGATAGCTCAGACTGTGCTTCCTTTGTGTGAGCTTCAGTGAAGATGTGAGAATAAGCTGGAAAATAGTATACTTCAATATAAAGTAAAATCGGCTTAAAATTACTGAATTATATATTGAAATAAGTTCATTTTCACTACTATAACACAGCAAGTGTGGGTGAAAGCAAGGGAAAGAGACGTGAGAAAACATGTACTTTTTTATGTCACCAACAAGGGATACAATTACTTTTACCATCACAAGTATAACTTCTGCTCCTGAACACAAAACCGAAATTGCTTTAAACTAGCTACAGAATAACCCAAGGAGCAGGATAAATACTCAGCACAGTCAAAACTTGCCAACTCCTCAGTTATTAGGACCTGAGCAAGTCTGTTCAAGCACACCTGCATGTACTTCAGTAATACTCTTAAATACCACCCACAGGCACCAAACACCACTTTAACTCTGTACCTGTAAACAAAGTATTCAAAATAGATGCCATTTTTCTACAGTCTAAAGCAATACAGAATCACTCTCAATATCCACTGCAGAACCTGTGTTATGGTTGTAAATCTCCAATTCTACTGACTAACCTAGACTGTAGTCTGAGAGATTTTATAGTTTATTAAATTCATAGCTGTTCTGCAGCCAAAGTTGACCCCCTTCTGAAGGAGGGTAACCACAACAGGTAGAAGCAAACTGATGTTCAAATACAGAAAGTGACCTGCTTTACCACCTAAATTCCACTGCTCCACCAAAGTGGAAAAGCAGAGCAGTGTTGCAGAGAAAACCAGATATCAAACCTTTCTTTTATATTGTATTGAAGAGAGTCCTTAGAGTAGTACTTCTTTTCAGAAGTTCAACTTGCATTTATGCTCAAATTACATTTACAGCTTCTCTTGTGTAGGGTATTTATATAGTGAGGAGTGATGATTCAGTCAAAGCTGTGATCCTCCCTACTGAATATGAAGCTGGTTTGCCTAATCTTTTGACATCTCTCATTGTCATCACCTTCCTTCCTTCAACCTCTGCAATAAATACATCAAGAAAAAGCCTTGAGGAATTCATTGTGTAGTGGGCAGGTAAAAATACAAATCATGCTTAAAAAGAGATTGGGAAACTATCTATTCGAGAGCTACACCAAGATCATGCCTCAGACTAATTCTGCGTAGTTCCACATAGAACCAGCCAGCACAGAAAAGTGTATCAAACTCCCTGTTATCCCTAACTTTACAATGTAATTGCTTGTACCAGAGAACCAAAATCCTGCTGTGTTGCAAACACTCATCCATAGCTACACATGCATTTTAAAGGTTGCACATGCACACAGGTCGCATGAATACTACCACAAGGTAAGAAATTTTGGTTTTCCCCAAAAAAATCCCACCCTGGTAAAAAAGCAGTATTACCCCATTGTCCAAATGGAGAACAGACACTGAGAAGATGGACTACCACAGGGAAAGCACTGACTGCACTACCACTGTAAGGTACATTACTCGAACCTGTTAATTGCAGCTGGAACAGAAGGTAGCAGAATTCACATGAGAAACAAAAGGAGGACAAAACTGTTTGGGAAAGAGCACTCTGCCCCAAGCATACCACCCTATTGGATAAACACAGCCGCTTCTAAGTGACTCTCATGCAATAGCATCTCACCTCCTGTTTCTTAATGCTCTGCTCTCCAAACAATCCCCTGTGGTAAGGGCAATGCTTCAGGAAACAATATTACTTCCACTTCCCAGAGACAGAGATCTGAAGCAGTGAAAGCCACAGGTGAAGTCTCCAGAAGATATGTAATGGGATTTTTAAAAATATCTTAACAGACTAGACATGTAATTCTGCAGAATGTTAGCAAGAGACAGATACTCAAGAGGATTTTCTAGAATACCTTAGCACATGGGGGCTTCTACCCTTACTTACAGCTATGTAAATGTAGCTTTGCATCCTAAAAAAACCAGAGCATATACCAGAAAAATCCCAAACTACAGTCTTCAGCCCCTAGTCTCCCCACTCAGGAATGACACAGTGATGAAGTCATCAAAAGCGTACACGAGTTTCCATCTTCAGTACGGAAGCTACTCTGCTGAGTCTTTGGCTTAAAAATTACCAAGTTCTTTGTCACACAGCTCACAACTCAGTCCTGCAAAAACCTGGTCCCTGCAACTCAGTCCTTCTCCAGCCATGTTCCCTAGACAGCTGAGAATCTCTGCTAGCACTTTATTCAGACATAAAATACAGCAACAACACATTAAAAAAGAGGAGTGGAGATCAGACAGACTTCTGTGTCATAGCATGGAGGTTAAAGAGCTTAGTCAGACCAATTTACACATTACTTATATTCTTTCTTTAGTTCTCTTTCCCTGTCTAATAGGTTTCTGTGAAAAGTGGAAATATGCCCAATTCTTCCCTTGGAGAAGGAAAGTCTCTTTTCCACTCCCTGCTTAGAACCAATGTACATAAAAAAACACCACAGGGTAAACCATGTAAATAGGTTTTGGGCAGAGACTGTAACGCAGTACAAATCATCCAGCTGACCAGAGTCTTTCCAGGGGGGATAGCACAAACTGCACCTCTCCTCTTTCAGCTTTAGTGGACCATTAAGAATCTCACACAAACCAGAGTGTTTTCTGCTGGGTATATCAGTCATTTTTCTGGGACAGAAGAAATATGGGTTCTTGCTAGTAGACAAAAAAAAATCCATCTGAACTGAGATGAATCAAAAGTCCTGCTTTCTGCAGCTTGTTTAAGAAAAATTCATACTATGCTTCTACTTTGATATAAACATTAGGTACCACTCTGAAAAGTGATTCTGAAACTACTAAGCCAAGGCAATATGTCCCAACAGCACCAACTTCGGTGACTTCAGGCAATGAGAGATTTGAGCCGCTCCTGCAACATCAACATTCCCCTATGAAGTCCCTCCACGTGTGCCAGATTTCTTTGGTACCATGCTGAGTCACACCACACACATCAAGCACTTGTCTGCTCTCGTCCTGCAGCCCAGTGGTGCAAAAGTGCCCACATCATTGCTCCCATCTTGCTGCAGAGAGCAGTCAAAGTAGCTTATCCAAGGTCTCACGGGAATCCTTTGACAGCATAGTCTAGAAACTTGCACCAGCTTTCCTCCAAGCCCCAGATCCTGGCAGCTGCATCTCATCCACCTGAGAGCTTTCTGCCTTGCTTTACATTAATACAGAGAGGCATTTCCTCTGTCTACAGATTTTCAGGCCCTCCAGGTCTGTCACAGGCTTGAAAAAAACCCTCTTGACTCTTAATGCAGTGCATACTTACAGCTGCATTTTTCTTTCAAAATGTGTAAACTAAGATTACCCCAGGATTCTTTCACCTACATAAAGAGATGTTAAAAATCAAGGCTTCAGACAAAATATACACCTGAGTTCCAAGCACAAAAATAGAGCAAACAGCAACTAAACAAAGGACAAAAGATAATTCCTACATTCATAAGGCCTCTATGTCCATTTGACTGAAAGAATATCTGAAAAAAAATGTTGCAAATGCAAAGAAGCTAGACATTTGTATCTGCAAAGAAAAGTCCCATGTCTTTCCATGGACGAAGGCTCTTTAGGTGTATAATAGCAAGGCTGCTAATATTAGTTTTAGAAGCATCTTGTATACATGCTTGAAAACTCATCCTCAAACAGAAACCTACAACCTCAGAAAGAAAAAAGCAACCACATGTATGCTCGGGGGGGCCCTCTTCTCGTACAGTCTTGTGGTGCTGTTCCTCTTTCCATCTCTAAATGCATGATCAAACCTAAGAACAAGAACAATTTTCATCCTTGGTAGACTGTGGTTTTAGAAAAAATGTCAGAAAGAAACCATGACCCAGAAATTTCTAGGATGTCACAGGCACACAGTTGTAAGACTTTTTGTTATGCTGCCAGCAACTGAAACAGGAGGCATTTTTGGTGTCACTAGTCTATAGAGATAAACCAGGGAACTTTGTGGGGGTAAGAAAACTAACCGCCTTGTAGGTACCAATGGAAAATATTCTATTTATGTTCTTTGTATTCAAGACACATTATTAGCTTTGTTTTCCACCTCTAGAAAAGACTTAAAGCAGGGAGGTGCAAAGCAAGCAGGGTATCATTCTTGAATTAATTAAACCAAGAGCTAATACACAATTTGCTTTTCAAGAATAAATACCTAAAAAAATAACTCTGATAAAATAAAAAGTCCCTTGACATTTGGATGAAGTTGCCAAGGATATTTAATACAGCAAATAAGCAGGAAAGCCTCATCAATGCTTACTTTGCTGTTGTTTTAGATATTGTTTAAGAAGGACAGAAAGAAAACGTACACATTTCCAGCAGAAATTAGGAAGTATTGATAAAAATTGTAAATAAGCAACATGTTCAGACTGCAACAGCCTTCTGCAACCAGGACAGAAAAGTCTACTGGTCAAGTTGAGTATAAGAACAGACAATCTATCCTTTGTTATCACACTGAGACAAGCATACAGGGAGTGTTTTATGCCCAAAGTTTTCCAAACCTTGTGTTATTCAACACTGTGGATATGTATTTCAAGAGGCACCTACTTTGTATCTAGTCACATGCTCTACAAACTTACAGAAACCCAACAGTAGCGGTGCTGTAGCTGACTCTCTTTTACACATCAGCGGAGTGCCATCTTTCAAAGAGGGCACTAAGAAGGTAGATGGTTCTCATACAGAGTGAAGTATGGCACTGCAGGGAAGTAGGAGACGTGAGAAGAAAACCAATTAAACAGCTTCCTCCAAACATTCCCTTTTCTTTGCTTTCTCCATCAAATGGAAAAGTGTAAGTGTTGCGGCCTGGTTTGGTCTTACGCTCTTTTCTTTCCTTCTCCAAATGTTATCACAAAGACCTGACTGCTATTTCCAACTTCAATCTCCAAATACAATTAACAGAATAGCAGACAGGAAGATAGCTCAAGTATCTGTGGTGCTATATCTCCTGGTAACCTCTGGGGCATAAGGACAAAGGCGACTCCAAAACAGTTAAGGTATAACCGGACCTTGTTACACAGTGAACATGGCTTTGCAAGGAGTCCTCTTCCTTCCACAGCAAACACATCTTCATTCAATATTCAGTGATCCTCTAGAATCTCTCATCTAATAATGGATGTTAAGTAACTAAATCTTAGATCATGCCCCAACACGTACATATCACTGCCATTCAGTAGAGAGACAGAAATGTCACAAGACTGTTGCAAAGGGCTGCAGAGCTCACAAACTTGCAGTTGGAGAAACCCCAGCCAGTAATTTGTTACATGCCTGGAATTAAAGATGGCCTCTTCCCTGGATCTGAGGCAAGCAAGCCCCTGGATAAGCATCAGCAGGTATCTAGAGCACAAACCAGAAACACTGACTTTTCTCTGCAGATCCACAGTACTTCATGAAGGACGAGTACTGAACTTTTTCCTCCTGCAGCCACCATAAAAACACAGTGGAGATTCACATCCCTCTGAACCAAAACCACAACACAGTTTGGCTCAGCTGCTGGTCTCAAACACCTGCATGGAGTCCATGAGACCAGTGGCTTCTTGGCTGTCAAGTGGCAAGACGGTGGCTAGTCCACTTCAAACCCAACACAGGACCTCTCAAGGCAGACAGGTAAAAATACACCACTAGTTATTTTGTCTCCCTTGCACTTATTAACAGGGAAGTGTGATTGGAAAAAAGCACTGTGTCATCAAAAAGAAGTCAAGAATCATTTCAGGTATGAAGTGTGGCTGAGAACTTCTTATTCACCCCCATAAAAGGGTAGAAAAGGAGCAAAGTGGCTATCCAAGATAAAAACTTTGCTCAAAGATTTCTCTATTTTCCCACTGGTTTTTAAAAGTAACATTTGAATGGCATGATATATAGGAGAAATTGGTTTACCAGCACATATAAGTTACTGAGAAAGAGAGATTAATCAGATACCCAAATATTATAATCTAGAACTCCCATTGTCTATCTCATTATAAGGAATGTGCAAAAATGAAGATCCACCTCTCCTGCCAAGAAGCAGAGAGACTTGAGAAAGCATTTTGATTACACTTTTCCTTTCTCTTCCTTAACCCCCAGCTAAAAGCTCGCTCAAGTTTGCCTTATGAATAATTTTAAGTAATACTGTCAAGTTAACATGGTAAATGAGAGCTTCAGCCATGGAGCAACTTCCTGTAACCCTAACTTTGCCAGGTCTGAGGTCTGTGCACCATCAAACAAGCATTCTACCACCCTCTACAATGATCTCACCACTGTGCCAGTTCAGCAGATCCTCCCTCATCCACAACTGAGTCTGTTGCTGTAACCCCATGGGCACTCCTGCGTTCTGAGAAAACCAATTGCCTTGAGGACACAAAAGATGCAAGCTATACCTTTTTGCTGTTGTTCCTGATATTAAAATGGTCAGTGTTAAATTTCAAAAGCATTTACTGTCACTGCCAATATGTACCACAATATTTTATTAAGCATTTGCCGAGAAGCATGTATTGGCCTTGTTCTGACTTGTTGGTTAAGGATTCAAAGTCAGAAAAGACAAGGGGCTAAGATCCCCTTTGCTCTCCAAAGCACCCTGTTGCTGCAGTGTATGTGCACCATGGGCTGCAGCTGTAATTGAAACACAGGTGATGTCTCAGCAGCAGATCCATCCTGCCCTCTCTGTGGTGCTCCTCCTTCACTGGCTACTCAGTCCTAGGGCAATCACTTCTTCCTGGGGTAGGCATAAACGGGGTCAGAGCAGGTTCTAAACAGCCAAGCCACATCCATAAGCAGACAGAGTAACACAAAAGAGGTTTCCTGTACTTTAGATAGAAAGCAGCATTTTTAAAAATTAAACACTATCTGCGATCATACAGAACATGCAGACACTTAAGTAATACAATACCAAACAAAATCTAGCAGCAGGGCCTAGTGTTATGCAGATTCTTTTTAACATGAAGGGGACAAACTTTTACTTCTTTACTTCTGCTCAATTGTGAGGTGTTCTGCCAAGGTTTTTTAAGCAAACACAAGAAAAAAGAAAAGCACATGTTCTTACTGCCAAATGTTTCACATCCCAAACTAACAGTGAAAAGTTTTTCTTCTTTGAAGAATTAAAATCTCATTCAGCAAATGTCAAAAACCTCTGTCTGTGTGTGATTCTGCAGAGAAGCTATTTAAATAGACCAAAAGAGAGGCCAACTTAGAAGATCACCACTCAAAACTATGTTTTCCACTTCCTTCTAACACATGAAGAACTGTCACCACCCTATCTCTGCCACCTTACGACACAAAAAACTTAACAAGAAGTTCCAGAAAGATTCTTTCTATATTTTCAGTTTGGTATTATTTTTCTTTAGAAGAGTACATCTCACACATTTTCTGAGAGCAGGAAATTACAACAAAAAATTGTCAGCTGTATCTCATACTCAGCTCCATTGGCTTTATCCTGAATCTTGGTATGCTTTCCTCCTTACTTGCAAAACAAACCAACTATGGAAGAAAGAAGCGAGAAATCTAAGAAGCACGAGACATTAACAGTTTGGCAGCTTAAAAAGAGAATGGAAGTAAAATGAACTCTAAACTTACGTTTATCTCATTATTAATCTTCAGCCAATCTCATGATATTCCAGTAACTGTCATGATTTAACATTTGGAGTTGGCAATACAGCATACCATACAACTACATAACCATAAAGAGACCAATTCAAGTTTAGTATGGGGACTATAACTTTGATTTGCCTGACATTTGCATATTTAAGTATCTTAGCCATAACACCACAGTGTTCAATACCAGAGTGTTATGCACCTGTCTGAGGCTAAGGAAGACAATTTTTATGTCAAAATCCTATCCATACAGGCAAGAAATTACTATTAAGAGTTCTATTTATTATTTGTTACATATTTCAGTTATATTTAAAAACTATTCTTTAAGCAAGAGGAATATGGACACCTGCTTTTGACATTATGCTCAAAACCATTTCTACTACACTGAACTACAGAGGTTGTGCCACCACTGAGACAAACAGTTGTCAGGGGAAAAAATTCAGAGAAGTACTTGAAGTAGAATCACAGAATACAGTGGACTGGAAGAGGAAGAGATCTTTAAGTTCATCTAGTTCCACTCCCCCTGACACAGGCAGAGACATCTTCCACTAGATACCACTGGAATTGTAAAACTATTACTCTGAAGCAAGACAAAACTTGTAAGAATACAGATAAAAAGAAAGACAAACAGGTATTCTTAAAACCAATTAATATTTTTGCATTTTTAAACAAAGATTTATTTTTAACTTGAACATTCAATTCTGACACAGAACAGCATTTCTTAAATGTAGATAGGTTTGGCTTCCAGATACATTTTTGTCACCTCCTGGCTAATGCAAGCATCAGTTTATATAGCCTGTGTTTATATAGCCTGTGTTCACATTATCATCTTTGTTCTGCTCCCACTGAACCTTGTGGCTGAATAGGTTTTCTGAAAGTCAGTGACAGATGTACACAGTCTGCAGACCACAAAGGTAACTTTTTTAACAATTTTAATTGCACTGTACACAAACAGATCCACATTTTTGATAAGCCAAATTCTCCGTTACATTCATAAACAGTACACTACAATTATCAATAAAAGAAAGAAATAGAAAGTAAGACCAAATTGACAATTCTGAATTCTCTATGTCTGAGAGCCTCGATGCTAAAATTTTTTCACCAGTTTTAATTCACCAAGTCTTTGGTATTCAATGTGATTGACTGGTGTAAGCAGGCCCTTCACATTTTGTAACATAAATCAAAATCAGAATCTTAACGAGCTTACAATGGCAATTATTTCACATGCCTGAATCCTCATGTTTGAAGTTATTTCCTTAACTGAGACAAGCAGCCAAACATTTTTAAACCAGCTTTACAATCAGCTCTGCAGTCTTAATTCTACTTTCCTAATGTCTGTTTTGTGCAATGAAAGAGCTCCTCTAGGAAAACTGGTAATGAGATCAGCAAGTGTATAACTAAAACCTGCACCACAATGCACATACACAATAGGGCAGGATCAAATTTACACAAATGCTGTAAAGCCTGGGCATCCCAGCAAAGCAATACTTCTCTCTGAAACCTATCTGCTAATTAATGTTTTTTTCCTGTGCTGAATGACCTCAGCACTTCTTTTTTGCCCCTAGAAGGACAGCAAATCTCACCGCACAAAATGGTGCAAAAGCTATATACAAAATGGTGACACAGCTTCCCTCGCTTGGAGGACAGTAAGTCCTGATTGTTCCGAAGGAGCCTTATGCCTGTGTCATATTTCCAGCCACACTGGACAACCCGAAGAGCAGTGGGGCCAGGCAGGAGGGGAGCTTCTCACTGCAAAGGTACACATCACCTTTCTTCTTCCCTCTGCCTTCCCTCTCCTCTACCACTGCCCCATAGGAGCTGGAGGTTCTCACTGGAACACTCTCCCTTTTTTTTAATGAAAGGAACAGCAGGTTGCTTTCATTAAAAAAAAAAAAATTAAAATGCAAGTAATTTTTATAAGGGAAACTGTTAGGTGACCATAACCACAGGGGCACCACTGGCCTCCTCTGTAATTGCAAGTCAGCCCATAAACCAATACAGTCAGTGAGGCAGCATCATAGCAATTAGTATCTTTCAAAGATAGAAAAATGCTTTTATGTTTAAGCACTGTAGAGCACAGCCTTTTGCCAGTAAAAACAGAGCATATGTCTTAATTTAAACATTTGCTCAGCATGTTTTGTGCTACTTCCTGCGTCTTAAGCATCTGTCTGAATTTGCCTAAACAAGTGGGAGAAAACAACACTTTCCTTTGCTGATAAACAGCAAAACCTGGATGATATGGAAGTTCTTGTCATCACGCGCACTATTCTGCAGTTGCGAGGGGAAAGGTTATTTCAACAGTAACTCAAAGAGTAGTAGCAACAACAAACTTCCCAGTAATTACCAGGACCTCTCCACAGAACAGCTGCCTAACAGCTGTGAGGAAAAGAAAGCACAGAACCTTATTACAGAACTTAGCAGCTATTACCAAGTAAAAGGTTTCTGGTTTACCTCCAGAATAATAGATTTTCTAACTTTTCATAAGCTTCTAAGCTTTTCTGCTGGCTTCAGAGGCTAAATAACCTAAAACTGGGACAAACAAGCTTCAGTTGTCAAACTGATTTGACAGCCTATTTTTTACATTTTGTGACTTTAATCAAAATGCCACTTGTTTTTCTCTTCCTCCTTAACAGTACTGCATGAGCTGCAGTCTTCAAAATTTCACTTCTAATCTCTCTCATTTTGAAGTTTTTCCGTTTAGTTCTGACTACCCACTGCTTGTATCTCTATTAAATCTTTCCTACTGTTTACAATAGAGAACAAATTCAGTCAGTATAATTTTAGTTGGCTTTCCAGCTATTTTTCAAATGCAAGACAACATACACT